>NC_043968.1:70665182-70985182 GCF_902148855.1 Sphaeramia orbicularis | reverse complement strand
CATCCGTCTTTATGTGAATGCAGTGGCCTCTCTTTGGTCTCTGCATTCACGTCTTTCTCTGCCTTGTTTTATTCACAGCAGGACGTCGAAACCTGAATGTTTGTCGGTGAACATAGGCAGCATTTTATGACACAAACAATGAAAAGATTGCACATGAAACATTAACAAAAAAGAGTTGAAATGTTCTATTTATGACACATTTATAAGTGGCTCCAGTTTCTTAAGGAGATGCATATTGTGACTGGCTTTGTGGCTGCATATGAACCTGGATGTTATGTAAAAATCATTAAATATTGAGTTCAGTTTCAGGAGCTGCAGGCATGGTCAAGATTATCTAAAACATTTTTGTTTTTTTTACAAATCACAGTGAGTTTGTTTACACTCATACTTATCTACTCTTACTCTCCAATATGACAATATTCTGATAATATTAAATACTGCCGTTTGGGGATGTAACGATATGAAAATTTCATATCACGGTTATCGTGACCAAAATTATCACGGTTATCATTATTATTGCAGTATTGTTGAAATTGTGCTCAAAATGTTCAAAAAGTACTAATACACAGACTGAAATAATTTAATCAAGTTGTATTTTGAAAAAAAACAAACAAACAAACAAAAAAAAAAACAAATACAATAATTGGCACAATGTACTTTCTTTTGGCAGAAATATTCAAATATTAACCCTTAGTGGTCTGAGCCTATTTTGGCCATTTTTCAGTCCTTTTGGTTTTGCCTTTATATATTATATAAACAAATGTTTACTATACTCATGTTTGGTATCTTTTTTTTCAGCACAACTTCATCTATATCATCGTCTATTATTTTTTCACTTTAACCTACTATATCAACATAAAAGGACAGAAAACCCACTAAAAATATAAAATCCAATTTGAAAAATGTATATACTTTATTGCATAAATAGCACACAGATGCTTAATGAACCTTTTCTAAGACTGTAAAAGTGAATATTGGTTCCAAATATTAGGTATAGAAAATTAAAATTGTAATAAATTAAAACTATACTCAAATATTTGACATAAAAGCATATCTTTACATAGGGTTTTTTCCCCTAAAAGTGCGGCAATCAAACATGGTTATCATGATAATTAGAATTTAAATGGTAATACTAACCGTCTGGAATTTTACCGTGGTTTATCGTTATACCGGTAATCATTACATCCCTATTGCCATTTCTGTCTTTCAAATAAAACATGTCACCATATTCTTCTGGTTTTGGGGGCATGTTTTGGACATGTATATAATGCATTAGAATTCCAGGTTTTACCACACATAGCCTCTAGTTAGAGCTGGTGAAGAGACAAAGAACCTGTCTCCAAAGAAAAGTCCACATTTCTGGTTCAGAAGGCACAACACACACCTACTTTTAAGCTTTATGACAGAGGATATCAATTGTTTTTGCATATGAGCAAATATTGGAAAGTTGACCTTTTCCAGGAGTGTTTGAAAGAATGAAAGTGGGAGGACGTGATCACACAGCGGAACGTCTGCCACCAGTGAAAACCCTATTTTTAATGAGGATTTGCACAGAGGATGATTCATTGCCTTTGTGTTGTCTTTTTTGGAATAACAGCAAAATCCAGACAATGTTGTGCATGTAACTATAGTCACTGTTAATTATGTATCAGTAATGGCAGTTGTTTCTCAATATCTCTGAGCGACTTGTTGAAGAAAATCTCTGCCTAATCATTTTCTGCCTTCTAAAAAAGCAAACCTTGCCTGATTAGTTCCTGCTCCCCTGAAATTTTGCATCTTGACCTGACATTTGTGGTTACCAGGGAGGCAAAACCAAACAGAAAATGAATGTTAAATTGATCTTCTACAAACCTGACCCCCCCATGTCATTAAGCACTGCCAGGTAGATAAGTTATTACTCCTTAAAAATATAATAACTCAACAGAGTAATAACTACAGTCATTCATCTTTCTTGGCATCGCCTTGGTCTTCGCTTGCTCTTTTTTTTTTTGCCAGTGGTCGTATGTTTTTCTGTTTGCATTTGCTGCTCCGTGTTACTGAGAGGATGGGAGGGGGAGAGACTTTTGATTTTCAGTGGTCTTTCACATCACTGAACAATAGAGGTCTGCACTGGCCAGCGATTACACATAGAACCTTTAACTTAATTTGCTTCTCTGTTGCCTCCCATGTTCCCTCCAGCAGTATACAGTAATTTGATCTGCTCCAGTCTCGGAGTTGTGTCTGAGGCATTTTAAACCAAAATGCAGCCCTCTTGGTGCGAAAATATCTCTGGGCCCCAATTTGTATGGAGATGAAGTGCAGCTGTGACCAGGCTTTGGTGATTTTTATTTATTTTTTTATTATATATATATATTTTTTTGCAATTGCCAATATTGTTGTGGAGGCTTTTACCGTTATCTGCATCTGTATGGTAATACTGACAGCACCCATGATACAGAGTCTATTCTAGGGAAAATGTATTATTGTCTGGAGTATGCACTGTGCAAACGTATTGTGCATGTTTAACATATTCAGACACATCAATCCATTCACTTCAATAAAATGTCTATAGGTGGATTTCCATTCAAATGTATTGGAATTTTTATCTGTGTTCTCAGAAAATCTGTGAAAATTGAGTTTCTGCACATTTCCATTCACCACTGTTATGGATGGAATATTAAGAATTCAATTTTCTTTATCATGGATTGAAATATTACATGTTTGATGTAATACTTTCGACACTAAGCTGTACGTGAAGAGAGACATGAGTGCTATTTTTTTCTTCAAAAACCTTAATCTGGATGAAAGATTTTCTCCTACAAACAGAACAACTGAGCGATGTTTCAGTCTCTTCAGTCTGTTTCTTCACTCCTTCATATTTAGTGGTGTCTTCTTCCTTTTTCCCATCTAACATTATATCATTTCTGTTTGTTTCTTGTAGTATTCTCTTTATTGTTCGCTAGATGCACAGAATCATAAATCTGCTGACATTTATGTCAACAGAAATAGAAAAGTAAAATGAAAAAACAAAAAGCTTTTCAGAATTTTCTGCATTTATTAAATAAGATACCACAGGTATGTATGATTTCAAAGTGTCAGAACCAAAACTAGATACATTTTTTGTGAAGTACATTCACATATGACTATTAATTCATTTTTCTGGTTTGGTTTAGACCAGGGGTGTCAATCTCATTTTAGTTCAGGGGCCACATTCAGCTAAATTTGATCTGAAGTGGGCCAGACCAGTAAAAGAATAACATAATAATATAGAAATAATGTCAACTCCAAAATTTTCTCTCTATTTTAGAGTAAAAAAATAAAAAATAATCAATGAAAATGTTTACATCAACAAACTATCCTTTCAAACATTGTGAATAACATGAACAAACTGAAACAATAAGTGTAATTTTAATAATATTATGCTTCAGTTCATCATTTACACATATACATTATAAATTACAAATCACGGTGGGTCTACAAATACACAAAAAACATTTAGTATCAGGCAGAATATTGTTAAAATTGCGCTTACTTCTCTTAAAACGTTTCAGGTTGTTCATATTTGTTCAGGTTATTTACATTTTTTGTGAAATTATACTTTGTTTTAGTGTAAATACAAGAAAATATTTGCATTTATTAAGAGAAAAAAATTGGAGTTGTGAGTATTTATATGTTATTATGATAGTATTTTACTGGTCCTGCCCACTTGAGATTGAATTGATCTGAATGTGGAACCTGAACTAAAAGGATTGTTAATATCTTAGTGTAATTTTTGCATTTCACAAATTCATCCCAAGGGCCGGACTGGACCCTTTGGAGGGCCGGATTTGGCCGCATGTTTGACACCTGTGGTTTAGACACTGACAGACCTTGGTTATGGTTTTAGAAAGGAGCCTGAGGAGTTTGATTCAACATAGAAAATATCTTCAAAGCTGAAAATGAAACAGTGTTCAGTGCATTTAGTAATATTTCAACCAAACTACAACTTTTCCCAAACCCTGACTGAAGTTATTTATAGCCAAAATCTAAAATCTTACAAAAGGTTCCAATCTAGTGTCAAAGTCTTGGATTTTTGGTATCTGTCTTCCTCTACTCTATCCTTTATTGACAAATTACGTTTAGATCACATCTGTAACTGGCAGTGACAATTTGATTTTGCTGGGTGGCTGTATTTTTCACTTTAACGATTGTTGACTGTTACGTTCTGTTTTCACTTGTCCAGAGTTCAGCATCCTTTACAATCTGTAGCCTTCTTTGACCCAAAACAGGAAAAAAAAATCCACCTGTAGCCATAAAAAACACATCAGCCTCCTCTACATTATAACTATACTCAGTGGTAGACTAATTATGATTATTTGTAAGTTTAACTTTGTGTTCCTATTACAACTAATACTCTATTAATAAAGAAAACAGTCGAGAGTTTAGGCATAACTGGCATCTGTGGGCTTACTTAGAAAAAGACTATGAATAAATGCAGGTGACATTTGTACTGTTGATTTCGGATGAAATGCCATGAAGTATAAAAAACAAAAAAAATCTGTGTTCAGGCGCCACATGTTTACAGTTAGATGATGTAAGAATGCCTTCAGGCCATAGACAATGACAGCAAAATGTTCAAATGCTCGAAAATAACTATTACTCATTTCCATATGTTCTTCATAATTTTTTTGAACAAAACCACAGGGAGTCAGTGCTGATTGGCTGAAGGAGACGTGGGTTACACCCCCACCCTAGTCTGATATAACTAAAATTTCATACCCATGCACTGGTGTAAAAGTTCAACATATAAGTGCCCCAATGGAAAAAAAAAAAAAGCAAATCAGATGAAATTTTTAATAAAATCAAAACATGTTCTTATCAGCATCTTTGCGTTGGTTAAAGTTGATGTATTTCTACATAAATATTAGTGAAGGCTATATACTTGTATAATTTAGAAATATGCTCAATTATTTGTGACCAAACTTTTAATATTCTACAACAGATTGATTCCTTTTCCGTAAACTGTTTCTCACATCTCTCATCTCCTCCCCAAATCTCACGGTCTCGTCTTACGTCAATAATTAAAGCTTTAGGATGGTTCTGAGGCTGAGGTGTGTTATAGATATGACAGATGAAGGAGTGGTTTAAGGCCCCCTTCGGGACTGCTTTTATTTAGTCTTCTGTCAAAGACTTTTTTTTTTTTTTTTTTGTGGAAAGTTTCTGAAAAAGAAGTTGGAAAGAAAAATTATAAATCAGAGAGAGTGGCAGCACTAATAAGGAAATATATCGTCACTGTTGGGCGCACAGACATAAGAGGGAAACCTTTTCTGTCCAAAACAGTTATTTAAATCACGTCTAAAAAGGCACTTTTTCTCGTTGGCTTTTAATCAATGAGTGAAACTTTTTAAAGATGTCCTATGTTGTTTTTACCAGATTTTAATTTGTCTTTGTTGTCCTTAGCCCACTTTGCATCCTGTGTTATGACTGTTTTACTTATTTATTCCCTTGTTTTATGATTTTTGTAAGACACTTTGGCCAGCTGTAAAGTTTTTAAAGTGCTTTATAAATGAAGTTGGTATGGTATGGTATGGTATGGTATGGTATGGTATGGTATGGTATGGTATGGTATGGTATGGTATGGATTATTTTTCAGAAAACTGGAAAAACTATGTATATTCTAAATAAATGAATGGAGTTAATAGATGTAGTCATAAGCCATTTTTAACACTTTTCATTGTTTAAATATTTCTAAAACAACAATAATAATAATAATAATAATAATAATAATAATAATAATAATAATAATAATAATAATAATAGCTTTATTTGTATAGCGCCTTTAAAAACAAAGTTTACGAATTTCTTTGACAGAGGGCACAACAGCAGAATACAAGAAGCAAGTAAAAACACTAAAACAGAAGCAACACAATAAGAGAGATGTGTACAACAAATCGAAAAAACATGACACGTTGAATAAATTAAGTGAATCGGAGTAAAGAGGGCAAGGATAACGTAACACGATGCTGTTAAATCAATGCGAAAATGAATAAATGAGATAAAACAACATCGTGTATGAGAATATGAATTAAGAATCAAACAGAATAAAATCAAATTAAAAAAATAAGTAAATAAATAAATTAAAAATTTTAATTAAAAAGGGACAGACATCACATAAAAGCCAGTCTATAAAAATGTGTTTTAAAACTATCAGGCTTAATGTGAAGACTGACCAATAGAATCATTTTATGCCAAAAAAAAAAAAAAAAAAGATAGATTAAAATGGATTTATGAGGTTTCAGTGACAATATGTTAAGTACAAATAGAATGTTTTTAGCTGATAATTTGCTGACTTAAGAGGAATCAGGGATATTAAATGAAATCATCTCTTGAATTGTAGACCATCAGATCATTACTGCATCACATTGAAATAAGTCATGTTATATTATGTTATACTCACCCACATCTTTACATGTATCACTGATAATATATGTGTAAGATTTCTGTCCTCACTGACAGGGATGCATCACTAGTCTGCCCATGTTAGCCCACATACTGTAAATTTTATTTTCATTATAATGGAAACATAGTCTTTATGGAAAAATTTAATTATGACTCTTGCAGAGTTGTAGTCTTTTACAATCTTCCCAGTGCTGTCTGGCAACTGTGAAGCCTGCTGGAACAGTAAAAGCACCCCAATTACTCCTTAGGAATAGAGCAAAATCTGGTAAAACATTTCAGATAGACTGGGATTCATATGAAGCTTGGCTGAAGATGAGAAGCTGCTATTTTCAGCACATACAATATGTTCCGAAATAGGAGGAAGGGAAAAAAGACAGAAGAAGTTGAGGACTCATTTAGGACAGACTGGATTCATAGTGTGACCCATGACTGATGTGACACTGTGACTCGATGCCAGTGGATCTCAGCATCACTGACCTATATTAGAGCCTGGGACATGAGCAGCAGCTTAGACTGTAGAAAATGACTGATCCCATTCAGATATTTAAATTAAAACACAAGGAAAAAAAAAACTGTGGAATAATTAGAGGCTTTTTTTTTTATCTGGTTCACAAACAGATAGCAGATGTACGAATGTGACCTCTTTTTTTGCACATTTATCACATTTTACACCAAATATTAATCACTGCCAAATTACTACTGGCTTATCACATGCATGAAATGTCATGCTGATCTTTTTTTGTCCATTAATAGGATTTTTAACTTCACTTGTAACATTTTAAAAGGATTAAGCACCTTAAATGCCATTTCCTGTAACTGATTCAGGATTATTTTATATACAACTATTATTTTCCTTTTAAACTAGCCATGTTGCTTTTTATGCCTTTTCTTAACCACACCTCACATTTTCACTATCAACAGGTTTATTCCTGGAGTTTCCAAACTAAAAGTCAAAAGGCTTTTCATATGTCTTTGGTGCATTGTAGTCACCAGTTAGACCTATGGCAAAAGTAATGTTTTTTTTTTAACCCATAAAGACCCTAAAATCCACCATCTACAAAAATCATTTACCATTTACCATTTTCCATGTAAATAATTGATGTAAAATACAGTTTGTCATCTTTTCATGGTCATCAGATATGACCCATTTTGACATTCAGTGAACGTGGAAACACTGTCATCTTCTACAGCATTGATTCACGAGTAAAACCTATGAAGTTGGATCAATAAGGGAGGATGAATACACTTAGCTTATGTTCAGTTATTAATATATTTGCTGAAAAAGTCACTTTTTCTTCAGTTTTGTCTCTTTCTGATATAATAACCCTTAACTTTAATCTGAGCTTTTATGAACATCTACAGGGGTTGGACAAAATAATGGAAACACCTTAAAAAATCAACAAAATATAATTTAATATGGTGTAGGTCCGTCTTTTGCGGCAATTACAGCCTCAATTCTCCGAGGTATTGATTCCTACAACTTGTAAATTGTTTCCAAAGGAATTTTAAGCCATTCTTCAGTTAGAATACCCTCCAACTCTTTTAGAGACGATGGCGGTGGAAATCGACGTCTTACTTGAATCTCTAAAACTGACCATAAATGCTCAATAATGTTGAGGTCTGGGGACTGTGCCGGCCATACGAGATGCTCAACTTCATTAGAATGTTCCTCATGCCATTCTTTAACAATCCTAGATGTATGGACTGGGGCATTATCATCTTGAGGTGAAGGTGTTTCCATTATTTTGTCCAACCCCTGCACATCACAGGTGTCAAATATGCGGCCCGGGGGCCAAATCTGGCCTGCCCAAGGGTTCAATCCGGCCCCTGGGATGAATTTGTGAAATGCAAAAATTACACCGAAGATATTAACAATCAATGATGTTAAAATCATTTTAGGTCATTTCAGTCTTAAGTGGATCAGACCAGTAAAATACTATCATATAACCTTTAAATAATGAAAACTGTAAATTTGTCTCTTTGTTTTAGTGTAAAAAAAAAGTGAAATTAACCAAAAATGTGTACATTTACACACTAGCCTTTTATAAAAAAAAAATGTGAATAGAGAAGTATGTGGAATTTTAATAATATTCTCCCTGTTATTTAAAGTTTTGTGTATTTGTAGATCCACTGTGATCTCTAAGTTGTGATTCACATGTATAAATGATAAACTAAAGTGTAACATTGTTAATATTGCAAACTTTTAGGTTGTTCATATTTGTTCATGTTATGTTCAAGTACAATTCGTAGGTGTAAACATTTTCATTACGGAATTTACTTATTTCACTCAAAAGTTCTTATCCTATTATTTACATTATTTTACTGGTCCAGCCCGCTTTATATCATATTAGGCTGTATGTGGCCCCTGAACTAAAATGAGTTTGACACCCCTGATCTACATGATCAATAAATTAAATATAGGAAAATACATGAATTTCACTAAAAAAACATAAAATATAGAGGACAATTTTATAATAAATGGTCATTAATCACTCAAGGAAGGTTAAATAGAGAGAAACATTAATTTGGGAAGTGCTACTAAAGTCACACTGGGTCTTTATGGGTTAAAGACAAATTTGCACTTGAAGGCTGTAATATTGATCTGGATACTTGAAATATAAAGTAGATTTGGCTCAGGATGGAAAAAGAGACGAAAAGATCATCTTCTACAACATTGATTCACCAGTAAAACCCATGAAGTTTGATCATTGACAACACTGGTCAACAATAAATTTATTGTTTAAGTTTTTTGTGCTGATTTAGGATAATTTTGGTGTGCTGAATCCAAAAATCACAATAATTTTCCTCAATCAGGTCAACTTTCTGAACTATGCTACATATTGGCTTTTTAACATTTTTGCTTACATTTATGGGCATTTTCACATCATATGATACAAAATTCTTTCATATTTCTTGCAATAAACGAGTTCTGAAGATTTTACTTTTGCCAATTTATGATTAATGTTTCTTTTTAATATTATACGTGAATGAAATGGCTTTGACTAGAAGACCTTGCAAAAATAAGCCTGACGTATTCTGCTACATCTGCGGTGAATACACCATTGTACCTAACAGCAATCAAGTCACAAGTTTCATAAAGTGTGCTTACCAATCTTATTTTGGTATTAATTATTATATTTTGTGAGAAGATCAAATTTTTCAAAATCAAATTAGCAAAAAAACCTGACCTGATTGAGAAAAACAGATGTCATTTTTGGATTTAGCGGTGCAAAATGGTCCGAATTCAGTTGAAAAAACCTAGATAACTTGCAAAAAACATTTTTTTGTAACCCAGTGCAATGGATAGAAACACTGGGTTTATGTTCAATTAATGATAGATTTTGCTGTAAAAGTACATTTTTTTATCAGTTTTCTCTGTTTTTGATATAATAATCCTCAACTTTACTCTGAGCTTTTATGAACGTCGACATGGTTAGTAAATAAAATTTAGGAAAATACATGATTTCACTGAAAAAAAATAAAACACAAAATACAGAGGATTACAGTAAATGGTGATAAATCACTTAAGGATGGTTAAATATAGAGAAAAATTATTTTGGGAACTGCCACAAATGTTACACTGGGTTCTTATGGGTTAAAATAAAATTGTTGTATGTATGTATATGTATTAGCATGGACTTAACATGCTGAAGACTGAAGCAACATAAAAAAATCCAAACATAAATAGTCACTATGTGTTTTTTTTGCACTGTTTTGGGTACATCCTTTAAAAATCAAAGCACAAATACAAAGTAAATAAAAGTACTGCAAATATATATATTTTTTTTTTCTACAAATACAACCCTTCTTAACCATTACAAAATCAATGTCCTGTAGGATTTCAGAGGATAGAAAGCGTTTGTTACTTAACAGGACTTAGTGTGTAATCATTTCTTTTGTGCTTGTACATTTCAGCAAATTACAGTTTTGCTGAAAAAGTAACACACACACACACACACCTGCAGTGGCTGAATATAGACAGTAACACTTGAGTGATCTATAACAGCACAGGATTATATTGTTAAATGTCTTAAAGCAGGGGTGTCAAACTCATTTTAACTCAGGGGCCACTTTCAGCTCAATGGGATCTAACGTGGGCCATCTTCAAACTTTACGTAAAAGTATGAACAACACGAACAACCTGAAATGTCTTAAGAAAAATAAGTGCAATTTCAACACCTCAGTTTATCATTTACACATGTGCATTACAACTTACAGATCACAGTGGATCTACAAAGACACAAAACATTTAGTAACAGGCAGAATATTGCCTGTTCATATTTGTTCAGATTATTCACATTTTTCGTGAAAGGATAGTTTGTAAATGTTAACTTAATGTAATAATTTTTTTTTTTTTACACTAAAACAATGTGAAAAATTTGGAGTTGGATTATTTATTGGTCATTATGTTATTATTTTAATAGTCTGACCCACTTGACCTGAACTAAAATGATTTTGACCCCCTTAATATTTATTAGAAAATCCATTTCCAATCCATTTTTATTTATAAAACACAAATTTAAACAAACACAAATGTTTGGAAAGTGCTGTACAGTAAAATAAATGCAATAAAACATAATGAAAAGATCAAATACTAAGATAAAAACACAATGAAACATATGATCTTCTTATATATTTTTTAATTTATTCTTATTATATTTATTATCTTCTTAATACATTTTTTTAAAAATTTATTCTTAGAATATTTCTTATCTTCTTTATTTTCTTGTAATTCTTGC
The DNA here is from genome assembly GCF_902148855.1 of Sphaeramia orbicularis. Classification (NCBI taxonomy): domain Eukaryota; kingdom Metazoa; phylum Chordata; class Actinopteri; order Kurtiformes; family Apogonidae; genus Sphaeramia; species Sphaeramia orbicularis. Next base: position 70,974,026 of record NC_043968.1, on the reverse strand, counting down.
ATTTTACAAACTCATCAGAGGGGCCAGATTGGACCCTTTGGCGGGCCACTTTTGGCCCACGGGCCATATGTTTGACACCTGTGTCTTTATGCATAGGTCACTAGAGTGGACAGTTATTCTCCAGCTGTTCTCTTGTATATTCATGGGTTTTGATGTTTTAGTTCCATATCAGCCAACACAGTGAACACTTACGCACCATCCCATACACTGACATTCATACCATTACTGTAACTTTGCTGTTCTTGATAAACCTGATCTGCAGTAACATGTTTGAGTGTAAATCAATTATTTGTTAGACAAGAAGGTTTTTGTTTTTTTTTTTTTGCATATTATCTCCATGAAGTGAATAATTACTAGCATTAGAATATGTTAAAATGTAAGAAGACATCAGATTAGCATCATTAAAAATGTTTTTATTTCAATGTTTTCATATCACTTTCTGATATTGGGTTTTAAACAGGTTTCTTTACTTCAAAATTAAATGCATGGATATTTTTGAAACTCCATAGAAAAAAAAAAAACAAACAAAAAACTCGATCACATTGTTTTTTCATGCTTAAGGAGGAATAAAAACACTGAAGAAAAACATCTTAACTAAGGATCTCACAATTCATGCATGAAAGGGTTAAAGTAATCTTGTAAAAATGAATATTGTTCTTAACAGGCAGCACATTACATGACAAACACCAGAAGTTTATCCATATTCTTTTTTTTTTTTTTTTTTTTTTTTACAGGGCCTGTATTTGACAACTGGCTTTTATTTCTTTGTCTTGCTATTATCAGACTCGGCATATAATTGACTCCCAGTTTTTAATGTGAGGAAATATGCTAATTTGTAAAGCTATAGCAGATGATTAACATCCCAGAAGCTTAAAGAAAAATTCAAGTTGAAGTGCAACCATTAGATTCACGTGGTTTTTGGCTTAGGTGGTACCTAAAGTGGTTTTGGGGGCTGCGCTTTATAACAGTCGACCAAAACCTTGAAAATCATAACTGTGGCAGCGCTGTGTTTTTTCACTTTTCATCATTTGTGGGAGATACGGTCGATTAGAACAACATTCCTTTCTGGAAGCAACTTTAGTGCTGTAAAAGGCATTGTGCTTGTGACTCCAGAAGTAGCACATGAAACGACCTGACGCAGCACTTCAGCAGAAGTACTAACCTATAGATTTTCTTATGTGCCTGACCTTGCGTGTTGCCCGTAGATGTGTGTGTGTGTGTGCATGTTTGAGCGGCTGGGGCTGAAAAAATCTGCCACGCATGTATATTAATTAGACTTTAAAACATAGGCCTTTTATGTTCACAGATGTCAATCCTATACCAGGTCCCAGTGGGTGAACCATTAAAACATTTACATTATGGAACTGGAAGTTTTACTGCCCAGGCTCTGCATCCTGTCACATATAGCCTCGGGAGCATTGACTGAATGGAGATCTATGCAGATTTGTAATTACTGACATTGCCTACAGGCCTGTGGTAACTCTAATATAACCTTGCATCATATGTTCAACTGGTGTTGTTGTACTAAGCTTAATTTAATTTCTGCTTATTCAAGGACTCCTTATTTTTAATTACGGGACATAGTATTATCTGTCTTTAAAATTTAATAATCTTTTCAACTTCGCTGATGTACATTTGTGCTTGTGAATTCTACATTTAGCCCATAAAGACCCAAAAAGCCACTGGTAACCAAAATCATTTAAGTTCTGATCCATTAATCCTATCAACACTGGAAAAACCAAGTGATATTTGTAGTAGTATCTGATAACCATGAAAAGATGACAAACTACATTTTACGTCAATTATTTGCATGAATTCACTGCAAAAATCTAAATATTACCAATGTGTATTTTTCTTTTTCTTTCTAGTCAAAATATCATCACACTTAAAATAAGACATAATCACCTAAAGAGTAACTTTTCAGTGAGATATAAGAACTTATTTTTAGATGATAGATCTTGAAAATCTTATTTCAAGAAATCTTACCAAGATAATTTTCACTTGTTCCATTGGCAGATTTTTTTTTTTTTTTTGCTTAATTCAAGATATAAAAATTAAGATTTCTTGAAATAAGATTTTTAAGATCTATCGTCTAAAAATAAGCTCTTATATCTCACTGAAAAGTTACTCTTCAGATGATTGTCTTATTTTAAATGTGATGAGATATTTTGACTAGAAATGAGAAAAATACACTTGGTAAGATTTTGATTTTTGCAGTGAATTCATGTAAATAATTGATGTAAAATATAGCTTGTCATATTTTCATGGTCATCAGATATGACCCATTTGGATGTTCAGAGGCCCCATAGTTACCGTGGAAACACCATCATCTTCTACAACATTGATTCACCAGTAAAACCCATGGAGTTGGATCAATAAGGGTGGATGGAGACACTTAGTTTATGTTCAGTTATTGATATATTTGCTGAAAAAGTCACTTTTTCTTCAGTTTCGTCTGTTTGTGATATAATAACCCTTAACTTTATTCTGAGCTTTTATGAACATCTATGTACATGATCAGTAAATTAAATATAGGAAAATACATGATTTTCACTTAAAAAACATAAAATATAGAGGACGATATTAGAATAAATGGTGATAAATGACTTAAGGAAGGTTAAATAGAGAGAAACATTAATTTGGGAACTGCTACCAAAGTCACACTGGGTCTTTATGGGTTAAAGACAAATTTGCACATGAAGGCTGTAATATTTGATCTGGATACTTGAAATATAAAGTAGATTTGAGCCACAGTGGAAAAAGAAATGAAAAGACAATAAAATATCATGCTGCTGTCAGACATGCATTGTTGTAATCTCTATTCCTTGACTGTTAGTAAGTTTTATGTAATGGTACTGTTCTAAATTCAGTGTTTTTTACTGCATGTTGATGGAAGTGAGTTATTCTTACATGTGTAATGAGTAACTATTGCAGCATCCTCCTTAGGTTTAGGGTTGTTTTTACAGTGAGACAGTTCAGAGATTTACAGCTCTGATCTGGGATAAAGATTATATGCATAAGATATTAAATCACTTCATTGTTTCAAAGAGGTCAGTAGAATTAAGGAATTATTAATATGAAACAAGCAGATGAGTTGTAGTGCTTCGTTTCTACCATTGTTTTCCCAGATGACTGAGGTTTAAAGCAGCTAATTTTTAAAAGCACTTTGCACTGAAAGGCACCGAAGTGGATTAAACATCCCAAAAGAAAAAGAAGAAGAAGGAGGAGGAAAAAAGAACTGAACTCAGCCAAATCCCACATGTAATCTCTGCTGAAGATGAAGAAAGTGGGCAGATGTTGACTGAGAGACAGATGCTGAAACAGACAGAGCTGTAAAACAAACAAAGTCAATATTTATTTTCGGACGAACAGAACTCATACTCTGGGCTGTGCAGACCGATTCCTCCTTGAAATGTTCCAACATAAGCCATCAGCAAAATGTTGGAACTGAAATCACAGATATGTACAACATAAGCTCTCATCAAAAGATCTGCAATGATGTCCCTTTCCCTCAACGGGCACGATGTGGCTGGGATGGATGTTGAACATACAGAATGCAGGAGATTTGGCTTTGACTCCGAAGTTGATTTTGGCCAAGAAGAGACTGTGATTTTGATTAAATATTAGTAAATACACTGAACAAAAATATAAACGCACCACTTTTGTTTTTGCTCCCATTTTTCATGAGCTGAACTCAAAGATCTAAAACTTTTTCTGTGCACACACAAGGTTTATTTCTCTCAAATATTGTTCACAAATCTGTCTAAATTTGTGTTAGTGAACACTTCTTCTTTGCTGAGATAATCCATCCACCTCACAGGTGTGGCATATCAAGATGCTGATTAGACAGCATGATTTTTGCACAGGTGTGACTTAGGCTGGCCACAATAAAAGGCCACTCCAAAATGTGCAGTTTTATCACACAGCACAATACCACAGATGTCACAAGTTTTGAGGGAATATGCAATTGGCATGCTGACTTCAGGAATCTCCACCAGAGCTTTTGCCTGTGAATTGAATGTTCATTTCTCTGCCATAAGCCATCTCCAAAGCTGTTTCAGAGAATTCATGAAGAAGACTGTGCGAGGAAAATGGTGGTCACACCAAATACTGACTGGTTTTCTGACCCCCCTGGACCACCCAATACAGTAAAACTGCACATTTTAGAGTGGCCTTTTATTGTGGCCAGCCTAAGTCACACCTGTGCAATAATCCTGCTGTCTAATCAGCATCTTGATATGCCACACCTGTGAGGTGGATGGATTATCTCAGCAAAGGACAAAGGAGAAGTGCTCACTAACACAGATTTAGACAAATTTATGAACAATATTTGAGAGAAATAGGCCTTTTGTGTACATAGAAAAAGTTTTAGATCTTTGAGTTCAGCTCATGAAAAATGGGAGCAAAAACAAAAGTGGTGCGTTTATATTTTTGTTCAGTGTACATTGAGGTGATATATGCTTATATGGAATGCATGTCAATCAATCAATCAATCACTCAATCAATCAGTCAGTCAGTCAGTCAGTCAGTCAATCAAATTTTATTTATATGGTGCCAAATCATAACAAAAGTAATCTCATGACTAGGGGTGTTAGAAAATATCAGTTCTGCAATATATTGTGATATTTCATCTCACGATACTGTATCATTACTAAAAAGTACTGTATCAATATTTTTAGGTATTTATTCAAATGCAGATATGGCAGAGGCTCATTTTTGTTTTTTTTTTTGTTTTCTTTTTTGTTTATATCTTATTTATTATTATTATTTAACACTGTTTTATTAAATAATGGTTATTTCAGTCATCCTAAAAGTGCTTTTTACTGTCTGAGAGGCAGATGGTTGTTCCTTTACTGGGATTGAACTAAAATAATGTTCTGATGTTAGTTCTGAACTAATAGAATATGAACATTTGAACAGGATCTTAAACTGTAATGTCTATAAAACAGAATTTCAGTTTGAACACAGAAACATTTTGTGATATAGCATTAGATCTTGTTGGGATCAAATAAAAATGTGTTTAGTATTTGTGCAGATTTCTGGTGTAATTCAATTCTTCAAGGAAATAATCTTTTAAAAAAGAAAGAAAACCAATAAAAAATTGCGTTTTTAACAGTATCATGATATCTCGTGATATATCGTATCATGATTCTAGTATTGTGATTTGTATCGTATCGCCAGATTCTTGCCAACACACAGCCCTACTCATGTCACTTTACATATTGAACCGGTTGAAACCAGACTCTCAAGCCAATTTACAGAAACCCAACAGAATCCAGCAGGAGCAAACATTTGAGTTCAGAACATGTATGTATCTTGTCCATGACTGGCAGAAACACAAAATGGTACTTTTTTTGGGTCAAACATTGCAAATAAATGTTATTAGTGAACAGATTCATTTGTCTACATAAAATACTAGATTTACTTTCACAGTTTGGAGATTCAGGATGATCTAACTGCAGAGGTAGACCATTATATCCACCATCCGCCATCCATCTTCTGAACCACTTCATCCTCACCAGGGTCGCAGTAGGTGCTGGAGCCTATCCCAGTTACCCATGGGTGAAGGCGGGGTGCACCCTGGACATGTCGCCAGTTCATCACAGGGCTGACATATAGAAACAAACAACCAGTCACTCTCACATTCACACCCATAACACTGATAATCACCTAAAAACCATTTCCACCTGCAGTCAACCATGTTGCACCACCATGTGAGACCAGTCCAGTCCATCTCATTCTGCTGCTGCATCATAGTCATGAGGTTATCTATAGAGTCACTTTTCAACATGCACACTACCTGACAGAAGTCAATGGAGGTCATCCTTAGACATCCAAACTTTACAACATGTGCCAGGTGACATTGAAAAGTCTTATGAGGTTGGGTTTGGCGGAATACCAAGGTTTGTGGTTTATAGACAGGAGGACAGACTTCATGTCCCATTTCATGCTGTTTGTTTTTATGTTTTCTCTCATTGTCATATGTTAGCCATTCCACTGACTCTTCTTTTTCGAATTGTAAGTAGTTTTTATGCCTAAACTTAACCAAAACATATCAGTTGCATTGTCTCGAGATCTATCGGATCCTGAAAAATGACACTATCCTGGTATTCTATATGTCGTCCATGTGTCAGTCGTAGGGATGTAATGATTACCAGTATATCGATAAACCGCGGTAAAATTCCAGATGGTTAGTGTTACCGTTTAAATTCTAATTAACATGATAACTGTGTTTGATTACTGCACTTTTAGGGGAAAAAACCCTATGTAAAGATCTGCTTTTATGTCAAATATTTGGGTATAGTTTTAATTTATTACAATTTTAATTTTCTATACCTAATATTTGGAACCAATATTCACTTTTAAAGTCTTTGAAAAAGTTCATTAAGCATCTGTGTGTTATTTATGCAATAAAGTATATATATATTTTTTAAATCAGATTTTATATTTTTTGGGTTTTTTTTGTCCTTTTGTGTTAATATAGTAAGTTAAAGTGAAAAAATAATAGACAGATGAGATAGATGAAGTTGTGCTGAAAAAAGATACCAAACATGGGTATGGTAAACATTTGTTTATATAGTATATAAAGGCAAAATCAAAAGTACTGAAAAACGGACAAAATAGGCTCAGACCACTAAGGGTTAACACTTGAATGTTTCTGTCAACAGAAGGTACATTGTGCCAATTATTATTATTTTTTTTTTTTTTCCAAACTACATCTTGGTTAAATTATTTCAGTGTTTTGTTTTTTTTTTATTTTCAATAATACCGCGATAATAATGATAACTATGATAATTTTGGTCACAATAACCATGATATGAAATTTTCATATCGTTACATCCATGAGTCAGTCGTGACTTTGTTTTCTTCTTTCCATTTTAAGATGACTGGCATCCAGCATGAAGATACATTACCTGCTATGTTTGAGTTTTAACTGCTTAACTTAAAATCCCAGAGTGGGATCAATATCGTATCCATATTGCAATCTACAACTTCATCTTTAGGTGTCACTAAATAAAACACACTGAACCTTTAACCTTCTTTTGAAGTTCTGACTCAACAACATTGCAGAAAATATTCATGGTTTGCATTAAAAAGGTTCAATCAATGGTTAGCATGGCTTCTGAAAAGAGGATAAAGTCTGGTATACTTATAAAAGGAAAAGGATTAAATAGTAAGAAAAAATGATTAAGTGAAAATGCACATTGTGAACACAGTATGAAGCATTCAGCCAGACTTAGTAGAAATAATTCAATGGATAGATTAGACCAATGTGACATTGCAAACACATTTGTAAATGTTCTCTATAATCTGTTATTCCTTATTTCTTGCGTGTTCATGAATGGAAAAATGCGACTCTCTGAAGCTCCTGCTGCTGCTCTTTTCAGTGTCATACAGTATATTCCCCAGATCCATTGCAGAGTTTTCCACATGGCATAAAATCAATAGGAATGCAGAGGGTCAGTGCAGGAACAGAAGGCATCTTCATTTGAAATTCTAGGTTAACGTTCTAATGTAAGTGCTTTTTAGGTCAGTTACACTACTTATCTGCTCCTTGCAACCGGTGCTACAGCAGCTTCCTCAGCTCTAGTTAAATGACACTGGTAGGGGAGATATGTCACTCTCAGTAATTACTTGTTTTAATTTTAGGTTTTATTTTAAAGTGAGCTACAGGACTATTGAATTTCCCTGAGAGGATCAATAAGGTTCATTTCATCTCATCATTTCATCATCATCTCTCTTAGAAAAACTTTGTCCTCCTAGAGGCAATTTGTGACACAGTACAGAACAGACACTTTGAAAAATCACATCATACAACAATCAAAATCCTTTTAAACTGCTATTACAGACACGCCGCACTCAATACTGGCATTTCAAGTGCATATCAGTGCTGGATACCATTAACAGGGATGGCTGCAGGTAAAGGATGCACATTAATTCAGGAATCCCTTCTGAACATTTGGTTGTGTCTAAAAACTGATCCTGCAAGAACCTTAGTTAAGATTTTTTTTTCTTCAGTGTTTTTATTCCTCCTTAGGCATGAAAAAAACAATGCGATCAAGTTTTTTTTTATTTTTTTTCTATGGAGTTACAACAATATCCATGCATTTAATTTTTGAAGCAAAGAAATGTGTTTAAAACCCAATATCAGAAAGTGATATGAAAACAATGAAATAAAAACATTTTTAATGCTGCTAATCTGATGTCTTCTCACATTTTAACATATTCTAATGATAGTAATTACTCACTTCATGGAGATAATATGCAAAAAACCCCTTCTTTTCTAACAAATAATAATTAATTTACACTTAAACATGTTAGCACAGATCAGGTTTATCAAGAACAGCAAAGTTACAGTAATGCTCTGAATGTCAGTGTATGGGATGGTGCGTAAGTGTTCACTGTGTTGGCTGATATGGAACTAAAACAACAAAACCCATGAATATACAAGAGAACAGCTGGAGAGGAACTGTCCACTGGAGTGACCTATGCATGAAAGGGTTAAAGACAACCAATGTCCTGGTCTCATGATCATGTCTGGGACAAAATCCTGATAGTATTACACATTTAGAATGGCAATCCGCAGGAATTTCGCACGGAATGATCAACAAAAACCCCAAGTTGAACTCATTTTCAGAGTTATGACAGAATCAGCAATCTCTTCCACTTTGGAGGTTCTACTGTACTTTTGTAACAGTGTGATCATTAACTTGGCTTCTTTGTTAACAACTATAGGGTCAAAACACAGCAAATGTCCCGTCAGAGAGCGAACTTTAATTTATTTCCATTCCAACATTTATTTCAATATAAAGTAGCTTCTTGTTTTGGATAATCCCTTATGGTCCAACTAAAGCAAAAATTAATTTAAAAATAAAAATGTGAGTCATTTAGCAACACTAATCTGTCAAATTGTCTCTAAAACAGGGGTCTCAAACTGATTTTCTTTCAGGAGCCACATTCAGCACAATTTGATCTGAAGTGGGCCAGACAAGTAAAATAATAACATAATAACCTATAAATAATGTCAACTCCAAACTTTTGTCTTTTTTTAGTGCAAAAAACCCCATCATTAAATTATGAAAATACTTACTTTTATAAACTATGTGAATAACCTGAAAAAAACTGAAATTTCTTAAGAAAAATAAGCCTCAACTTATCATTTCTACATGTGCATTATTAATCGGATCTACAAAGACACTAATCATTTAGTAACAGGCAGGAAATTATTAAAATTGTGCTTAATTTTCTTTAGATATTTCAGGTTGTTCATATTTGTTCAGGTTATTCACATTTAACTGATGCAGGATAGTTTGTAAATGTAAATATTTTCATAATTTAACGGTATTTTTTGCACTAAAACAAAGGAAAAAAAAATAAAGTTGTTAATTCAAGATTTTTTGCTAAATTTGAGATTTTTTTTTGGCTTAATTCAAGATTTTTTTTTACTTAATTGAAGGTTGTTTTTTTTTTTTGTTTAATTCAAGATTTTTTCCTTAATTCAAGCTAATATATTTATTTTTTTGCTTAATTCAATTCAAGACTGTGGAATTTTTGCACTTGACAAATTCATCCCATGGGCCTGATTGGAACCTTTGGCAGGCTGCATTTGCCCCCCGGGCTGCATGTTTGAGACCCCTGCTCTAAAATGTCCCATCAGAGAGATTTCGAATATCGTGTTTTGACCCTATAGGGTTACATACAGACAACAGGCGCTGATGATGCTTTCTTGTTGTACGTTTACATATATCATAGTTTGAGATAGAGTAGAATGTATCACAGCACAGACATGACTAACTTTAATATTCCCACGTCCACTGCTGTGACTGTGAACACCTCACAGTCTTTGAGTCTTTCCAGGCTGGAGGTAGAGTAAGAAGCATGTGGTTTCTTTCAAATATAATTGTACACTGCTTTAAAGGTCCAGTGTGTAAGATTTAGAGGGATTTAGAAGGATCTCATTGCAGAAATGGATAATGATATTTATAATTATGTTTTCATTACTGTATAATCACACAATAATGAGGTAATGAAAAAGAAAAACCTCCTGTTACATTAGAATGAGTTGTTTATTTCTACAGAGGAAGTGGGCTGGTGTTCATGGAGAACATCAGGTTTCTATAGAATGGACTTCCTCCTCTTCTTTTTTTGGTTTGATAACAGTGTAATCCAGTATTCAGGTGGCACGCTGTCACCTACAATCGTGGATAAAAGTTTTGGGAATAACACAAATACATCCATCTTCTGAAACGCTTTATCCTCGAGAGGGTTGTGGGGGTGCTGTAGACTATCTCAGCTATGGGGTACACCCTGGATGTTTCATCAGTTCATCGCAGAGCTGACATATAGAGACGAACAACCAATCACTCTCACTTTCACACTTATGGGCAATTTAGAATAACCAATTATCTATCAGTGCATGTCTTTGGATGGTGGGAGGAAGCTGGAGAGAACCCACACAAACTCCACATAGAAAGGTCCCCCCTGTTGGCTGGTGTTGGAATCGAACTCAAGATGTTTTTGCTCTGGCATGGTGACCAAGTGGTAAGGTGTTGGTCTTATGAACCAAAGATTATGGGTTCAACCCCCTTGTGTGCCATTCTCTGACTGCTATATCCCTTTTCCTCGAGCAGCACTGAGGTTAACCCTTAGGGGTCTATGGTCATGGTCCTGTGACTTAATCACTTCGTAGCATCAAAAGTTGGTCACGTAGACCACTGAGGACAATTGCATTTGAAAGTGCGGACCTGAAACACTCTCCCACTTTTTATTTGATGTTGATAGAGCAAATACAACCGGAGATATGACGGTTTGAAACTGGAGCAAACAAACGTGAGTAGAAGTATGAAAATGAGGTGAGGGGGGCGTTACATTTCTGAACATATCTTCGTCATTTTTTTGTCCTTTTTCAAAACGGAAAAAAAAACTGGCTAAATCTGCGGATTCTAATCCACAGACTGCATTAGCATTACAGGTAAGGGTGAGAATGATCCCCACCTGACCGGGGGGGGGGGGGGGGGGTTCAGAAAACCGGAGAAAACGCCTATGTAAAGATATGCTTTTATGTCAAATATTTGAGTATAGTTTTAATTTATTCCAATTTTAATTTTATATATCTAATATTTGGAACCAATATTCACTTTTAAAATATTAATCACACTGGAAGAAAAATCCAAGGCACTCTCTTTAAACATTAAAATGCCTTTATTACCATGGCATGGTCATATCTAGACCTAATAGGTCTTAGGTCTAGATATGACCATGCCATGGTAATAAAGGTATTTTAATTTTTAAAGAGAGTGCCTTGGATTTTTCTTCCAGTGTGATAAATACTTTTTGAATCCCTTTTTCCAAAGAGCACCTCAAACAAACTCTTTTTTTGGTCCGAGAAGCATTCCTTCCCAAACATTTTTTATTCACTTTTAAAGTCTTTGAAAAGGTTTGTTAAGCATCTTTGTGTTATTTGTGCAATAAATTGTATACATTTTTCAAATCATATTTTATCTTTTTTGTGTGTTTTTTTGTCCTTTTGTGTTGATATAGTAGGTTAAAGTGAAAAAATAATAGGCAAATGACATAGATGAAGTTGTGCTCAAAAAAAAAAAAAAAAGATACCAGACATGGGTATAGGAAACATGTCTTCATATAGTATATAAAGGTAAAATGAAAAGTACTCAAAAACAGCCAAAATAGGCTCAGACCCCTAAGGGTTAAACACATTCTTTCCTTAAATGAAAAATTGGAATCAAATTTCTTTTTTAAATTGATTCAAGTGGATTAATCGTTCCAGCTGTAGATGACACACATAAGCACTGATGCAGCAAAGATTCTGGATCGACCAATATGTGCTCGGTGTGATTTCACATCATATTTAGTATCGCTTTGGCTTGTTTGGAACCTCAGCAAAGGTGGTATTAAAAATAGTATCTGACAGTATCTGGTACTCCCTGCTCTCACACAGCGAGAAAAAAAAAAGTGTCAAGTAGAGGCGAGTCGACCTGATACTGACAGTAGGGAAGCAGCATAATAACCAGAACTCTCCATTCTCCCCTACATGAAAAGGGCGGATGTTAAAAGGTTAAATGAAATCCGGTCAGATTACTGTGGTAATACATTATATACATGACCCATTTATTAGGCCTGGTTTAGCGCTGACACACACACACACATATACACGCACACACACTCTCTGTCTGAAAAGCAAACAAACAAACAAACAAAAACTCTAAAGCTTTTGACAGTTTGACTGTTAACCTCATTATTTCAGCGTGAGGCTGTGTGTGATGCTGGAGGCCCGGAGTAGTAAGCTCGACTGAACCTTTATTTTCACCCCCTGTATATGACAGGCTGGAACAAAACAGCCCATTTTCCTTCATCGTTGTTGCACTCCATTCACCTGTACTTGGGTTTTTGTTGAGCCTGCTGCATTACTAAAATACAGTGGCTCGACACCTGGCAAACCCACTGCCTGGCGCTTGGACGAGGCTCAGCTGGTCCCCTCTTTACCGCTGCCTCCAGCCTCTGTTCCTTACACCGCACATGTGTAGTGTAGCGATCAGCACTGCGGAAGTTGTACCACTTTCAGAGGCTGAAGTCGAGACTAGTACAGTATGTGTCGAAAGGCAGCTCATACCTACAGTACGTGTCGTATATGGCATAGATTCAGCGCGGTGCGAGTGTGTGCCATTGTGTTCTGGCCTCAGCTGCTTTCACCAGCCTAGTGCTGAGAGTCCTAGTTTGAAGAGCGAGAAGACGATTGGAAGGTGAATAAAAGCTCCAAGTCAGTCAATTGGCCCTGAATTGCCTGAACTTAACTGCAATATCAGCAGTGCAAAAAAAAAAAAAAAAAAGTGGCTGGCGTGGTCAACTTTTTTTTTCTTCACTTCACTTGCTCAGCCCCTCACACTGACATCAGGGCCAGGTGGATGGGGAGGAAGAGGAAGGAGAGGAGGCAGTGTGCTCGATTTATCAGTAATTATGGAGTGCTATTTTCTCTGTCTCCCTTCTATGTCTGCCCTGGGAAGCACTAGCCATTCTTTAATCTTGACACCTGGTGATCATGTAACGTAAGGAAGTGCCTATTAGAGGAGGAGAAAAATTGGTGGGGGCCTCTCTCCTGATCCTCTTTTAAAAGATTTGGGGTGACAGAGATGGTGAGGATGGGGATCCACGAGGGACGGGGGAGAGGAAGGAGGGGAAACGGGGTTGATGGGAGACAGAGGGTGAGGTAGTGAGGACAATTACAGAAGTGGCTTTCAGAGCTCCGCAGAGGTTTTCTGAGGGATTGGGGTTAAGGGGAACACAGGGATGAGGCTTGTCTTTTTAAAAAAAAAAAGCCAGAGAGAAAAGAAAAAGTAACACAATTGCCGATGGATACGTTATTTTTCAGATGAACTAAGCCAGCTGTAATAATTTGAAATACACTTGTAAGCAAAGCAGGTCTTCGTGTTTTCCCCTCTGGGCTTGTTTCACTTTACACTCAGTCAAAAGCAATCTAGTAAAATGTAGAGGCTAATTATATTATGCTTTGGAATGACTGCGTATCAGATAACATATCTAGTCTGGCAGAAATGCGGCTAGGCTGAATCTTGTATTTCCACTTCATTTCATTTTTTAGCTTTTTGATTTGGCTTCAATTCTATATCTGCTACAGAAGCAAACATAGTAAAAAAGTACAGCCTTTTTTTTTTTTTCTTTGATTTAATTTTAGTCTTACTCAATTTGCTGCGTCTGAACCCAAGAAAGCTGTTGGCCAAATAGAAACGATTCAGTCTTCCTCTGTTCTCAGCTGGGGTCACTTGATATCTCAACAATGTTTTTGTGTGTAGAAATTAAAATATTCCCAATTCGATTAGTTCTGAAACACTTCAGTGGGCAACGCACTTGTTGCCTGCCATCAACAGTGAAGAGACATTGGAAATACGCATTGATTGAGTCTCTTGACATGAATAATTTGTTTTCTCAACCAAGCTCTGCTGCTGCTGCCAGCGCTGTGCCAACCTGGCAACTCGCTCAATTCACAGTCCTCTCCTAATTCTGGAGTAACATGAAGTCAGTAACTGCCAGGATTTTTTTTTTTTTTCCAATCAGTATTATAGTTTTTTTCTTCTTTTTTTTTCCAGACGACACATATACAGATACTACTTGTTTGATCTATGAATAAAGAATCACAAATCAGCCCACAGTGGGCCTATTTGTTACGCTGAAATGCCGTTTTAGCACAAAAACCCCACAAAATCCGACAAGCATGCCTGAGCCAGACAGGGAAATGATTTGTGTTTCAGTCAGATTTGTGTTTGAATCAAAGTGCTGACAGTGTGCTGACTGGGAGAAGATGCACAGTGCGCACCGTAAATACTGAAGCATCTCATATATGATTTAATCAGCTACTGTTTACTGTGATTTACCGAACACATTCTGTTATGTTTAATTCTCAGCAGATGAATTATGGATGGAATGCCACATGATGTGCTTTCTGTGATACTAAAGTTATATCATCGGTTAATATGATGGTTGCTGTAGCCATTTGCTGCGTTGTGAAAATATGTTCCTCCAGATGGATGTTATGTGGTTAGTGTTAAGTCACACTAGAGAGGTGTTTTAATCCTGACTCTGGTATTTTCCATGTTATCTGTGAATGCATTAGGTTTAACAAGGGGGAAAGGACTTCAGTTCTAAAGTGAAGCCGATGTGGAAGTATTTTAAAGTGTAATACTGCTGACAGATACTAGAAACAGGTTTCAAAAAGACTTAACCCCTCCCTCACATATTTACAGTCAACTAAAAAAGATCTAGTCAGCATTTATTTACTGCAGTTATTCTCATCTCATTGGTTTTATTGGAATCTCATTGGAACCTCTAAACCAGGGGTCTCAAACATGCGGCCCGGGGGCCAAATGCGGCCCGCCAAAGGTTCCAATCTGGCCCGTGGGATGTTTTTGCAAAGTCAAAAATTCCATAGTCTTGAATTGAATTAAACCAAAAAAAAAGAAATAGCTTGAATAAAGGAAAAAATGTGGAATTAAGCAAAAAAAAAAAAAAAACATCTTCAATTAAGTAAAAAAATCTGGAATTAAGCCAAAAAAAACCCCTGAAATTTAGCAAAAAATCTTGAATTCAGCAAAAAATCTTGAATTAACAACTTCAATTTTTTTTTCTTTTAGTACCAAAAATAACATTAAATTATGAAAATATTTACATTTACAAACTATCCTGTAACAATAAAATGTGAATAACCTGAACAAATATGAACAACCTGAAATGTCTAAAGAAAATTAAGCACAATTTTAACTATTTTCTGCCCGTTACTCAGTGTTTAGTGTCTTTGTAGATCCGATCCATAATGCACATGTAGAAATGATGAAAGTTGAGGCAGAATATTGTTAAAATTGCACTTATTTTTCTTAAGAAATTTCCGTTTTTTCAGGTTATTCACATCTTTTTTGTTTGGATAGTGTATAAAAGTAAGTATTTTCCTAATTTAATGTTTTTTCTTTTTTTACACTAAAACAAAGGCAAATATTTGGAGTTGTCATTATTTATATGTTATTATGCAATTATTTTACTGGTCCGGCCCACTTCAGAACAAATCGGGCTGAATGTGGCCCCTGAAGGAAAATGAGTTTGAGACCCCTGCTCTAAACTGTTCTGGTGGAGCGACTTTAAATTATTCCTTGAATCGAAGGCTCCAACAGTTCGCTCACTGGCCAACTAGGATTATCAGAGTTTTTATTTACTGAATACAAGAGAAAAATCTTTCCTGAAAGACATCTCATGGTTATTGCATTCTACTCATCACTACCTCTGCCCCTTTGTTAACCCTTTCATGCATAATGGTCACTACAGTAGACAGCTGTTCTCTTGTATATTCATGGATTTTGTTGTTTTAGTTCCATATCAGCCAACACAGTGGATGCTCACTCTGCAAAAATTTAACTCTGACCAAGTGTATTTTTCTATTTTCTAGTCCAAATATCTCATCACACTTAAAACAAGACATAATCACCTAAAGAGGAACTTTTCAGTGAGATATAAGAACTTATTTTTAGACAATAGATCTGGAAAATCTTATTTGGGTTAGGGTTAGGGTTACCAAGATAATTTTCACTTGTTCCATTGGCAGATTTTTTTGCTTTAATTAAACAAAAAAATATTACTCTTTAGGTGATTATGTCTCATTTTAAGTGTGATGAGATATTTTGATTAGAAATGAGAAAAATACACTTGGTAAGATTTAGATGTTTGCAGTGCATGCACCATCCCATACACTGCAATTCATACTGTTCCTGTAACTTTACTGTTTTTGATAAACCTGATCTGCACTAACATGTTTGAGTGCAAATCAGTTACTTGTTATTGTTATTAAACTGTAATTAACAGGTTTTTTTTTTTTTTTGTTTTTTGCATATTATTTCCATGAAGTGAGTAATGACTCGTATTAGTGTTTGTTAAAATGTGAGAAAACATCAGATTAGCCGCATTAAAAATGTTTTCATTTCATAGTTTTTACACAGTTTATCAGTAAATATGTTTCTTTGCTTCAGAAATTAAATGTATGGTGTCCAGATGAGTGGACATTTTTGCAACTCCATGAAAAATGGGTTCATAAAAACAATTTCATTATTTTTTTAATGCCTCGAGGAATAAAAACACTGAGAAAAAAAAAAAACTTGATTGAGGCTCTTATAATTTATGCATGAAAGGGTTAAAATATTGTCACTTCTGACTGCAAGACTCCAAAGAGTCAACATGGAAAGTGCTAAAATACATAGTCCTGGCTTTGCAACAACACAAATACCAACTGGAGACTTCTTGTAAGCAGTCTACACGTTCATCTATGTGTAAAATTTTTCTTTACCAATGAAACTACCTTTAGAAGTTGGTTTGTCCTCCTAATAATGCAGTGGTTCCCAACCTTTTTTGGTTCATTACCCCATTTTAACATCGCACATTTCTGGTGACCCCAGAACAGAGACTTTTTTTTTTTTTTTTTGCTAAAATTAATTTGTTTTTGATCATGTAATAGTTTGCCATGCTGTGTTGCACACAAACGTTAATTTTAGACAACATATAGTCTATATAATGTATATTATTGTGGACAGAGGCAGTAAACCCAGGTGTAGATTGTTGTGCCGAATTCTGCTCCCTGTTGAAAACTGTATCCTCATCATGTAATTTTTGGCAGTATCTGTTTTATTTATATTTTGTGTGTTGTGTATCTAAGATTTAACTTTGGAAACTTTTCTTTACCTTACAGTTTGCACATTCTTTAATATAAAACAGATTTTTTAAAAAACATAACTGCAATATCTTACAAATATTATTCATTACTTGCTACACGGCTATGATGACGTTAAGAGGTTGACTAATTCACAATTAATTTCATACCCTACAGTCAGAAAGGAGAAAAATTAATGAGCCAGGGTAAGCAGGGAGCATTTCTCAACAAATTGTGACAGGGTGAATTTGACGCACTTTGTCCTCTTTATGGCTGACTTAAGAAGGGGGAGCAGTTTTCGGCAGGGAGTAGAATTCGGCACAACATAGATTAGTGCACAAAGTGAGAATTTTATTTTCCCTGGTCAGTATATGTACAGTCAGTCCAGCTTGGATTTACAAGGCTGACAATTAATACTGAACAAACAAGAACTCAAACTATGAATTATGAAAGAGCTGCAGCATCTGAAACCGACCACAATGAACATTTGACACATAAACAGAACCACAGTGCTGCAGTTTCAGCTTCACAGTTCGTCATGTCTTTTATGTGTTGGGATTGTCTCTGTCAACTCACCATATATTTTTTATTAGTACGTTTTTCTTAATTTTTATCAATTACTAGAAATTTCAGGCGACCCCATTTGAATTCCAGGCGACCCCACGTGGGGTGCCGACCCCAAGGTTGAAAAACACTGTAATTATGGCTTTCATTCAGTCAGGATAGAAGAATTTTTTTTTTTTCTAAATGAATTATCGACGTACCCTTATGTGTACAGCATATGCTTATTCTACTGTAAAATATGGGACATTACCAATGTGTGTTTCATTGACTCATGCATTGATTCTTTATGGCTGCTCACTCAGCATTACAGCATCATATTGACAAGCGTCAATTTGCTTTTAGGGGACGACAACTCCTATATAGCATGCACACATATGATCATAATGTAAAACACACACACACACAAAGACACATACATTTAATCCCTATAGCCCTTTGTTCCACCTTGCTGATGGAGCTAGTGGTGTTAGTTTTAATGATGGAGGGGCTGGTCCAGGTGAACGTTGCCTGAGCAGTATCCTCTGTGGTGTTTGTGCACACTCAGCACACCAACATGACACCAATGTAGGGCAGAGAAGAGGCAACGCGGCACATTCAAGGCACACCGGTGAGCAACAAAAAAAAAAAAAAAAAAAAAAAATGTGCATCGGTAGAGACATTTGGCTACATAACAGTCTCCTTCCAAGGTGCAAATGCTCTAAAAGCAGATCACATTCAAAGTAGAAATTAACAGGTTTTTTTTTTTTTTTTTTTTTTTCTAAATTTGCCAAGTATTACTGAGCTGATGTGCTTGCACTTGATTATCTGTTTTAATGTTCTTAGGCTCAAATGGTTCTTCAGACAAGTCTTTTATCAGTGTAATTAAGCTTACCGAAACTTTAATAAGGCAGACTACATCATCTGTAATTCTTCCACCTTTAGGCTACTATTTAATTCATTACTCTTGTTCTAAGCCACACCTCTTGGCTGGCTGCTATGCTTGTATTGCCACCTTCCTCCTTTATCTCATTGGAATAAAATTCAAGAGGCAAAGCTTCTGAATTAATCATATAATCAAGAACAACTTAAATTTACATCTTTTGTCTTTGTGGGAATTTTTCAGTAATCAGGGTTTTTAAGCCTTTCAGCTCCCTTAGTGACGTACAGCACTGCCTCCCAGGAATGATAAAACCCCTTTTTTTATTTTACCAAAAAAAAGACAAGTCTATTTAAAATGGTGCCACACACATTTAAGACATTGATTCCATTGTTCCTTTTTGCAGAAGAAAGTTATTCCATATCCAGTGAGGATATTTGTAATGTAGCCCCTATTCAGTCATAATATATAGACGCACAGTACAGTATCTACTGTATGCTACTTTACTTTTCATAGAAAGAAAGAAAAATGGTCTTTGAATCACTGAAAAATGAAACCATATTCCTTTTTTCTAACATATAACATACCAAGAGGTTTTGCTTGGTGCTGACAGAAAAAGGCGACTGTAGTTTCTAAAGGGTATGAATTTTACATGCCTTCTTTTACTTAGTTTACTTCTGCACAAGAAAGGAAGGTGTCCAAAGGAATCGCTGCAGCATGGGAAATGAAAGTGCTAGCCTTGTGGCAAAAGCCCCTGAGCTACAGCATAAAAAGAGGACAGCTTAGGGGAGGAATACAGCGACAGTGGAGGAATTTCAAAGGCAAGAGGTCAAGAGCACTCTATTTTCAATCCTAACATGGGGAATGGGTGCGAGTTGGCTGGTATAACCCATATCAAGGGCACGTTTTTGCAAACGATAACCTCCCAGGAAGAGGAGACGAAATATGGTCCCCAATAAGAAAGAGCTTTTCTCAGCAAAAATTCACAATCCTTTTAGTCATATCAGGCCTGGAAATGTCTGCTCAGGATGCCTTTGCACGTGTAGATCTATGTATATGTGTGTATGTGGGTGCACTTGTATATGATAGAGCACCTCCCTAAAGCAGTACCCTTTTCACTATGTCTCCTTATTTTAAACAGACAGAAAGTCATCATGTGATGTCGTTCTTCCCAGGAAAACTGTGACCTCTGCCTCTATCTTTCTTCTTCTTCCTTTTTTTTTTTTTTTTTTTTTTTTTTTACCATTATAGAACAGTTATGCATCTGTCCTTTTCATTGTTTCATCCTTTTTTTGCATGTGCTAACTTTCAGAAGACAATAAGCGAATAAAAAAGCCAACACTTTGCTGGTACCCTCGTCTCTCCTGGACTTATTGTGTGTTTCTAACCTACTCTGGCAGGTTCATCTAACATCTGCAAGGTTTTTGTGTCCACCAGGTCATAGGCGACCCCTTTTAGAGCATGGATTAGGAGTAGATTAAAGCCGTGTTGAAACTGACATAGTTCAGATTGAACTACAGAAACTATAAGATATTGTCTGTCAAATGAAGCCCAATAATATGTAAACAAATATAAACTTAAGCTGAGCAGAAAAGACTGGTTTGGATGGATGATTTTATCGAAGTTTAAATAAATAAATATATACAGTACATGAAAATAAACAAATACTAAAAATAAGTATTCAGTGTTTTCTACTGTAAACCTTTAATAAATAAGTTAAGGCCAACTATTATTAATTTTTCAAGCAGAAGAAAAAAAAAACTTTTTTAGGTGTACAAGGAACCAATAGCTGAGCAAATACATTTATAAATAAAGGTAATCAAGACGATATAGCTATTTCACGTACACTAGTAGTAACAAAATAACTTCAATATGTACTGCACAAACAGGAGTGGGAAGAAGAAAACGTACCCACCCCCATCTCACATTTATACAACATAACACATTACTTTTGCTTCCTTAATGATAAAATTACATCTGTGTAGGATAATAATACCCTACATCACATAGTTGCAATCTTGTATTTCATGCACTGACAATATGTTCAGGAAAGTTCAGAGTAAATGTAAAGGTCATTATATCACAACAGACTGTACAGAAGGAAAAGGTTTGGACCAACCATCGCCATTTGGCTCAGAAGAACAAGAACAATCTGTGGGTTTTAATGAATCATCACTTCTGCAGAAGATGATTGACACTTTCACTTCTGAGAAAAAAGAAAACACGATCAGTCACTGAAAAATGATTGATCTTAAGTAACGGGACGTACCTTACATCTCTCTCTCTCTCTCTCTCTCTCTCTCTCAAATGTCAGTCAGTACTCACTCAGTACACACAGGTCGTATGGCTGCAGGTGTCAATGTTAATAACGATATGTGGGGACTGCAGGAGTACTGTAGATGCGGCATTCCTGTTTTTAACTTCATCTCCCATTATGCAGCGTGGTTCTGCGCTTCCGTGATTGTAAGGCTATTGTATTCCAAAATGATGAATACACTCAAAAAACTGAAACGTTGACTTTAATTAAATTTATTTTGTCAACAGGTTCCACGTAAATGTATTATGTTAGTTGAAAGCCAAATTACTTACATTACTTAACATTTTTGCTTTCAACTAACATAATACATTTACGTGGAACCTGTTGACAAAATAAATTTAATTAAAGTCAACGTTTCAGTTTTTTGAGTGTATCTTCCAAAATATCGGTCGTATCAACTTGCCGAGATATTTAATGTGGAGATGGGACTATTTCTCAATTGTAGGTACCAAATTGGCCAGTTAAACACGTCTAAATTTGTCAGAATCGTGCCAATACACACACACACACACACACACACACAGACGCTCCGAGACCTTCTACTAGTATTAGGATATAGATAGTTGTGGGCTTCGGTCACAGTCTCTGAGACTTGAAAATATTCTCCTTGTTTATGGAAATTAAACATTTTACAAAGTTTTGAACAAAAGTGGGAAGCTACTGAGTACAAATACTTCATTACTGTGTTTAACTACTTTTGCACAACTCCACACTTCATTAGCACTGTGCTTCATCTGTAGTCATTCTGGAACTGGGATAGAAGTTATCCAAGTTGTTTGGTTGATTCTTTAAATGAGTCACACATGTCCTGGGTGAAGACAGTATCTACAAAACAGTGTATGGGTAGGAGTTGTTTGGTGGAGTGTGTGTATATCACATATTAAAACACGGTTAAATCCCTACAAAGGAAAAGATAACGTGTGTGTATATTTGTCAGAACTGGCCATTTTCAGTTTACACTTTGGAGCTCAGAGGCTGTTCTTTCAAGTAGCAACTTTTATCAGGTAAGAATCAGATATTGGAAAGGCAAAGTACTAGAGTATTTATTTATCTGATCAGTTTTTACTTGTACTCCTCACATTGATGTAAGTATATGTACTTTCTATTCCTTACATCTTCATTCATTACTTTAGTTTTAATGCATTCTGGGTGAGTAGATTATGTCTGATTTTGCATCATTGTGTGCCTTCCTAACATCAAGACTAATTTCAGTTTGTAAGAATGGGACAATCATTGAGTTATAAAAATGCAAATTATGTGTGTTACATGTGTCAGCCCTGTGACGAACTGGTGACATGTCCAAGGTGTACCCCGCCTTCGCCCATAAGTAGCTGGGATAGGTTCCAAGCAACCCCCGTGACCCTAGTGAGGATAAAGTAGGTTCAGAAAATGAATGAATGAATGTGCGTTATAATAAACCGGGTTGAAGCAAATTATCTAGGTTGCGTTGATTCATCAGCAGGTGGTGCTGTAGGCCGTGTTGAATATGGCTTTAATAAATAGTTGAAAATGCAGTAAATTGCGTTTTAGTATATAATATAATATAATGTAATGTAATGTAATGTAATAGAATAGAATAGAATAGAATAGAATAGAAATAGTGTTTTTTCTTGTTCTCGGACGCTTTTGTTTGTGGATAATAACATTCATTAATACACATGACATGTTGAACTTCCAGACATGTATTCACATTTTATCAGAATACCTTGGAAGAGTTTTGGAATTCTGTTTTCATAAATGACTTTCAGTGTGAAATTTCTTACTGTGCATTAAATACATTTATAGAAATACACCACCACATAGAAAAGACAGGCCTTTGGTGTCCACCACCCATCATTGCATGTCCTGCATCACAGCTATAATGACGTAAAACATGGAACCAGATGAGACACGAAGAAAACTGGATGTTTATTTAATGACACTGGGAGAATGAATACATGAGTTTCAATGAGTTTTATATAGAAACAGAGAATAGAAATACATTTAAGTGATACTCTTATATTTCAGAGCATGTATTATTGTACTATAACTTGAGTTGAATCATTACTTATACTGTTACCAGTGCTTATATTTTGTCCTTCTTTTGAACTGAAGAATCTATGTACTTCTCCTTCCTCTGCTTTTGCACATCCTAACATTCCACATATTACAGCGGCATTCTATAAATGTCTTCATGGAACAGAAGCTGTAATGTACAGCACTGAATCACAAATGACATACTCAAGGTTCATAGCCAGCACTAAATTGCAGTTGACATAGTTCATTTGAGCTGGCAGAGTCTGAACCTGACGCAGAACAAAAAAAAAGAAAACAAAGACAAAAAAAAAAAAACAGCTTTATAATGTTGATATTCATGCACAGTACTCACACAGGGCATACGTAATGCTGAGCAGTTTAGCTCTGCTTTTGCTTAATCTGCAAGGAATTGAGAGGGGAGCTTTTTTTTTTTTTTTTTTTTCTAAATTTCACCATCTGCTCTGTGTCTCTGCAGATTTTTGCTGATTTATGAAACCCACTGAGTCTGTGCTTGCTCTTCTGCTTTCCTTTCATCCCACAAATTTATGGCATTGAATTAGAAACAATGGGAGCGCTGACCGTCGTCTTAACACCCCGCTCCTTCTGTTGCATTCAAGCAAGGCGGTTGGTCAGATGTAGACGGAGGTGGACTGAACTCTTGCCAAAAAGGTGGTGAATTTGGGAAAGTAAACATGAAATTGAGAAGAAAATGAGGTCAGTAAATTCAGGGGATGGCATTGCATCAGAGCGCGCGTGGAGCAAATGGGGGTAAGCAAAGACGAACAAAAATAACCCACTGCAGCTGGACAAAACCTCTCTCCACATAATGCCAGTGGTCCGCTCCCTCGAGAGGACAGCAGCTGTTATGTATTTCTGTCAAGAGGACCGCTCCCTAAAAAAAGAAAAAAAGGGGGAGAAAGTGGATGGTTTCGTGAGAAGGTGAAGCAGCATGAATGCACACTAATCTGCTGGCTAAATATTTTTCCCTCATCTTGCCTTTCTTTTTCCCACTGACATTTTATTATATAATACAAAATATATGCCTGTAGAATTTGTTGGAAGTGTCACGGTCGTTAGGAGCCTGAATAGGGAGGGACCTTGGCTGAAGACACACTGTTCTGTTCTGTTCCAGCTTAGGCTTGTGCTTGAGCTGATAAAATCCAAGAGGAGAAAACGAGTAACATTTCTTTCCCTCCTCCTTAGCAGACTCCTGTACCTGAGATACTGAAATAGGATGAGCAAATCATGCCCTCCCTGCCCCCGATGAGGTGATACTTTTCCTCAGACATGTCTCTAAAATCAAAATGCAGCTCATGGCAATCCACTTCAACACCCCCCTTACCCTGTAGCACTGACACATGCAATTATGACAGATCAGTCACAGAAGGAAAAAAAAAAAAAAAAAAAAAAAAAAAAACAGAGGGAGGATGTGTTGTTTAATTCTGCTGGTAATTACACCAAAGAGGCAAAAAGAAAAGAAAAGAAAAAAAAAATGAACAGTGCCTGAGCCTGAGGTGAGCTTTACTTCATGCCTGTTATGGTCGTGATGCCATATTTCAATTCATTTAATGCAAAGATTGCAACTATGACACAGATTATGCATGTTTTCCTTTAAAGAATAGCACAGTGGGTGTAGTTATATTGCCTTGCAGACATTTATATCATATAAACCAGGGGTGCCAAACTCATTTTTGTTCAGGGGCCATATTTAGCCCAATTTGATCTCAAGCGGGCCAGACCAGCAAAATAAGGACTTAATAACCTATAAATAATGACAAATCCAAGGTTTTCTTTTTGTTTTAGTACTAAAAAAACCCAATTAAATTATGAAAATATTTACATTTTACAAAAAAAGCTGTGAATAACCTGAAAAAACAGAAATTTCATTTGAAAAATTAGTGCAATTTTAACAATATCATGCCTCGACTTATTATGTATACATGTACATTTACACACAATGTTACATAAACATTTGGTAACAGGCAGAGTATTGTTAAAATTTTGGAGTATGGAAGTAAAATTTGAACAATTTCTACAATACTACATCTCTTATTATTAACACAACTACAGGTCACAGTGGATCCATAAATGCACCAAGCATTTAATAACAGGCAGAATATTGTTAAAATTAAACATTTCAGGTTGTTCATCTTTGTTTTAATTTATGCATTTATTTGCATTTTATTGTGAAAGAATAGTTTTGTAAATGTAAATATTTTCACAGTGTAATGTTATTTTTTTCACTTAAATTTTTGTCCATAGAATTTTTCACAAAGAAAATTTGTAGTTGTCATTATTTATGGGTTATTGTGTTGTTATTTTTACTATAGATCACATTGGTCTGTATGTGGAACCTGAACCAAAAGGGTTTTGACAACCTGGACTATTCAGGTTAATTTTTGCATTTTCATCCTGCGGGCCACATTGGAACCTTTGGCGGGCCAGATTTGGCCCCCGGGCCGCATGTTTGACACCTGTGATATAAACTCTTGAAGGATAATGACATTTATCCTCCCTTACAGACATTCTCTTCTCTTCCACTTGTACGTTCTTTTGCTCTAGACTTTTTTGGGCGTAAACCATACAGTGGATAACATCACTTGACATTTACATGCATGAGCAAGGAGGAAGTGTGGTGCGAACAGTGTCATTTACATCCTCCCAGCAGCTCCTGCTCAGGGTCTGATTCATGTCGGGGGGGGGGGTTGAGGTGGGTTGGAGGGGGGGGGGGGGGGGGGGGGGGGGGGGGGTTTGACTCCTCTGGGTGCATTTTGAAGTGTGACCAGCTCAGGGAATGAAATTCGCTCTGGCATTTTTTGCCTCTAATCTTACAATTGTTTGAGCGGAATGTCAGAACAAGAGGTAGCGTGCAAAATCTGTTATGGATGAAGCGTTTTCGCCCCCGATTTTATTTGCCCCTCTAGTGGCTTTAGGAAAGGAAAGGTGAGAGACAACATATTCAAAACAAAGAGCACGCCCAGCGAGGTAAATCGAAAGGAAAGCAGTCAGTGGTTTCTCATCAATAAAACCACAGAGTAATTAGAGAAAGCACTTGAAAGCCAATTTGTGAGTTGACAAATGATCAATCTTCATCTGTAACGCGCCCACAGTAGCATACAGCAGCAGTTGGTGGATGTGGTGACAAATGGCTTTTCCTTTGCTAGCTAGCTCCGTCTCTTTAGTGGAAGAGTCAGATGTTGGCTGAGGAGGTAAAACCTTCTGTTCCTCCTATCAGCGCCAACCACCTTGTCCCCGGATGAGACAAATTTACAGTATAGGAGTAAATCACTGAGCAGACACATGGCTACCGATAATCACTTTAGCGTGACTATTTACAACGATAATGAAAGGTGGATGGGCTTTGACTCCGTAAAGAGAGAATCAGTGTGAGAAAAAAAAAAAGATAATTCAGGTTTTTTTAAAATTATTTGCTTTGATGCTAAATCCTTCATGATGATGATGGAAAATGCTAAATTCCATGCTAAATTTAATTACTCCTACAGTGGTTAGCTTAATTTAACCTCCTAAGACCCAGGAAATGTCAGCAAAGAACAAGCATTTTTTTTTTTTTTTTTTTTTTTTTTTTTTTTTTTAAATTAAATAAGTACCCATATTGGAAACATCATGATGCAACAGTTTTTTCAGATGCAGTTTTAAAATTTTTTTATGGAATGTCCTTTGTGATGGACAGTTTTCTTTACTTCTTTCAATATGCAAAAGCAGAGGTGACAAAACTACATAAAGTTTCCTTACAGTACAGTACAGACAATCATCAGTCTGGTCTATAGGGGGCACAAAGACAACACTGACCACCACCCCACTAAAAATGACTTTTAAACATATTAATATTAATAAAAATGTGTCCAAAAAAAAAAAAAAGTATATTTAAATTCTTAATATATAACACTCATTCTGCACCCTTCATGTCTGTATTCTGTAAGACATGTTGGCCAAATGAGAAAATAAATGTTTGGTGAACAGGTGACACCCTGTAGCCAATCAGAAGTCTTTTTACTTTCTTGTCCTCATGTGCTTTGATGATTTAGGCTGAATTGTAAAGTGACCTTGAGTGAGATACAGACACTTTCATGACTGAAAATGAAAGTAAAGCAGACAATTAACCCGCTTCAAAGGTCACAGGTAACAAAATGTAGTCCCACTCAGCCCATTATGCCTCCATTTACTTGCCTCCACCTTGAGTTTTACAGTTATTTTAGTTTAACTGACTATGAAGCAAGACAGTAATTGGCTACTAGTGATGTAAGGTCAGTGGTTGAATGGTTTAGTTTAGTTTAGCACTAGTTACCGTTGATTTTGTGCTAAAAAACAAATATTAAAATTTAATTAAAGCGATGTCTTTATCCATTTTTTATGCAGTTCACTTTTTTTTTTCTTTTTTTTTGCTTTTTATGGTCAGTTCATCTTGTTACACTTATAACTCTACTTTCATCAAGCTAAAAAAGATGATTGCACTCTTCTTGTTTATTTAAATCGAAGTAGAACGCTGTATCTATCGAATAAGCTTCCAATAAGCTCAAACCAAAGACTATAAGAGTTTTCTCCCTGTTACATCTTTGGTGATTTTATCTTGTTTTATCTTTTACATCATATATGTCATTTTTGACTAGTTACTTTTTTTATTCCATCATTTTATTTATTATTCATGTCTCCTTACATTTTCTATCATTTACATGTCTTGCACATCTTTTACATCATTTTTTTCATTACATATTTAATATTGTTTTTGTATTCCTTCATCTGTTTTGTTGTTTTTATCTCATTTTAACCTGTTCTGTCATTGTTGTGGGTGATATGTCCTCATGGATATATCAAGGGTGCTTCTTCTCTATATGTTATTATTATTATTGCTCCATGTATTTAGACATCTGTGCCATAATGCAAATTAAAATACTTGATAACATCCTTCAAATCTGACTCTTTTTTGAACATGTAAAGAGCATAAAATGGAAGTATTTGAGTTACAATGAAGGTAGTTAAAGGTAAAGGCTGTTAGAAAAATGAATAATAAAAAAAGATACAAGAAATTTCTACTTGGGTAATGAAGTATTTGTTTTGTTGTTGCCCACCTCTGTCTGTGGTTGCTCTAGTACCTCCTTTGAAACCTTATTAATTAGTTTGTTTTATGACAGACACAGTCCCTGTGAAGAACCATCCCATAAAACGCCCCCGCACTGCCGCCGCTCTTCAAACGGACACCTATCAAATAAACCCCCCCAAGTACAACCCTCCTGCACCGACTCCCCTCCTCTGCCCCCCCCCCCCCCCCCCCCCTTCATCCCAGTTTGCATTGATCCCTTCCCTCCCAGAATAGATTTGGACACAATAATTCAGCAGCCAGGTAAATTGGAATAACTCTGACCATTAGTGAATTAGTTTGCTCTTTAAAATAAGCCATTGATCTTGGAGCTGAGCTGATTGGTTGCTGACCAACCAGAGAATTTAATTATCAAACAGAGTGTTGCTTGCTCAGCCGTGTTTTCTGAAGGTCAGGGTGCCACTGCAGCCATCGTTTTTTTGTTTTTTTTTTTTAAAGAAAAAGACACGGCTGAGGCGAGAGGCTGGTGGGAGAAAAGAATCCAGTACAAACGAAGTTAGCCATGGTTAGCCCTCCCATTCCTCTGTTGCTTCCAAGCAATTGCAAGTGGCAGACCATTACCACGCCTTTCCAGACAGGGTTGAGAGCCGGGTAATAATAATTCTCGGAATTCAGATGACAGAGGTTTGGTATATTTAGATGCAACTCTCTCCTCTCTCTGCTCTGTCTTCCCTCAATCTGTCATAGTTTTTCCATTGAGGTCGTATTAATATGGACTACGTTAAAATAACCCAGAGGAGAGTAGAATCTCATTTTTAGCGTGCCAGCCATCCATAACCTTATATGTCAAAGCCTGAGTGGAGGTTGTGGTTCATCACTGGAGGAGGGAGGGGGGGCTTAGGCCTGGGGTTAGGGATTCAACTGCCAGGAAATTATGAGCATTAAACACTTTATGTCCTGTATTCTCATAAATTTTTATGCACCAATTTATGACTGTTCCTATCAGTTTATGGTGGAAATGGCTTTATTTATGAAAAGGAAAACACAAATTCTGACATCAGGTGACAATTTAAAGTCTAATGGAATATATTAGGCTTTCAGGCTTTCTGTTTTCTTTTTAGATTTTTATTCACCCGTACATCAACTTCTGTTTTTCCTCTGCTGAGTACACACAGACACGACTTACTTTTTTTTTTTTTTTTCTCTTATTTTTCATCGTTTATTTGAGGAATGCATTTCCCAGGGCATAGTTTCAATAAGCTGAACCTAGACCAAACCGACTGAACCACCCACAGACCATAACACTGCCCCCACAGGCTTGTATTGTAGGTAAAAGGCATGATGGGTAATCACTTCATCCACCTCTGATGCACCTGTCATTCCGGGACACTCATCAGATCACATGACCCTTTTTCCATGGAACCACAGTCCAATCTTTATGCTTTCAGTCAAGCTGATGGTTGCTTCAGAAATGAGAAGCTACTACATCAGTTAAAGGGTTAAAGAACTGACACATATTAATCACTACAGTAATTACCGAATGGAAGAATCTGAATTATTTGCGGAGTGAAGTCCAGGTAGGGATTTTTGCTCATGTTGGAAAACTTGATGCACAATGAAATTATATCACCTATACCTATGTTTGAGGATGATGAAAAGGATTGGATTTTTGAATGAAAGATAGAAGAATGTAGTCATATCTTTGGTCAGGGATAAAAACTTGTGGTTCACAGATGCCTGTTAACACCATCTCGTGACCAACGATGGCCTAGAACAACATCAAAATCCCACAGTCTGACTGACGCTGTGACCTACCTCTACTTAACCAATAGGAGGTCAGCATGAATAGTTCATATAAAATACTAAAAATACTGATCTCAACAGTCTTTGCAACGTTTTCATCGCAAGTTGACCTTTTTTCCGGAATCATGGCCGAGTGCAAGTTTTGCACATTTACCTGAGGTTCAGTCGATGTTATCATTACCCGGTCTGATCAGAAGTTAATATATCCCTGTTGCAGTGTGGCTGCAGAAGACTCTTTAGGAATACACACCACAATGTCACAACACAGTGGATTCAATAAGGATCACACCTATCAGAGTTGAGAATGTAAGCTTGTGAAGCCAAATAAAATTATTTTTATTCACTGGGAGAAATGCACAAATACCGAACATATGCATCAGCACCTCATAGGTAAACTACGCATCAAAGATTTTGCTTCACCATGCACATTAAACTTGTATCACAGGAATGAATCCGCTGTGAGGCAGACATGTTGATAAAATTCTACCCATATATGTTCGATGTGGTTCCACCCATAAATAATGTAGGAAATAAAGACATACCAGTGACCAGGTGTCACACACAAACCAACGCGTACTGTAAATGGATGGTATGGAAATGTAATATATCTGCTCTGAGTCCCTGGAGTGTACCTGTCTGCCTGCAAAAGGCTTCATTCTACCCTGATCTCTTACCTCCCCGGGTTTTAGAATACAAATAAGGAGAACAAGCCTCCCCATTCTTATGAACTTTACAGAATAAAGAGGGACACTTAGGACCCCACACAGGGGAGAAAGGGATTGATTGGCGAAGCTAGTGACGGGACCAGAATGGAGATTGAATTCCCTTGAATGAACCAGAATGGAGGAGGAGTTGCGGCATGAATAAGGCTGTTTAAAAAGCGGCCGCAGGAAACAGTCCTCCCTTGTCCTGCCTTGTGATTTCCTGAAGCAGACATCCTCCTCTTTTTTTCACCCTGCTCATTCAAGGGTAAATGTGATCCACTCTCTGTCTCCACCCCCCCACCCCCCTCCTCTGTTTCACTAATCCACTCTGCAAATAACAGGAATATGCAAATATCAGAAAATGAGAGGGTTTTTATGCTGTTGTTGTTTCATAAACCACGAGGAAAATTTTTGAAATGCAAACAATTTGTATTGCATGTTGTGGTCTCTTGATGCAAAACGACACAAATACCCTTAATAAAATGAGACCTGGAGGAAATGATAGGTCTGAACCAGTGGCTTCTGCAACATTTGGTGAATAGTTTGACATTTTGTGACAGATAATGAGAGACAGAACATTTAAGGCGTGATAGTATCTTTTGATAGCACCGACCTCTATCAGCCCTGCATATCTGATATTTTAACATCTGACAGAAATATTTATTCATATTAAGTTTTATAAAACAGCTTGATAATGATAATTATTGTGATATAAAGTTATAACATATCATGATTATTTGTCCAAAACAAACCAATAAAAAAATTCTTGATGGTGATAATACTTGGAAAACAAATCATAGTAATGGAAAAGATTATTTCAAGATAGCAATAAGCTAAAACTGTTCAGTAATAGTGTGGCAACAATATGGTAACCTGCAAAGAAGATTACATCAGTGTGATATTATATTAAAAAAGAGTAATAGGGCTCCATTAGTGGATTTATAACCTCATAATAATGAATTAATTGTTTGATGCTGTTATCTTGAGATAATGAGTTAAATATCCTGTAATCTCAAGAACAATTTATCACATGTTTTCAGTGGAACTCATGTCTTATTAAACTTGAAAGAAGCCTCCCCCTTTTTACAGATGCCCTTCAAAATAAGAGCACTCTGCATCATGTTAGCCTTGTTTTTAATAACAGGGAAAAAATGCCACTATGTAACTATCTGGCACAATTGCATTATCATATATTGATGTTTTTACAATATTATAGGCTACTATCAATGTAATGCCTTCATAATGACTGGAATATCTATATTGGGAATTAGCACAAATTACTTCATTGCCTAAAAACTTGCGGTATATTATTTGTAATAACCACAAATCACCGAAACAAAGCCATCGTAATTAGCACGTCAACACCTGGTTATTACTTTGATAATTACATGGTATAATCTTTATTGTTACGGTACTATCACCGCTACTATGCTATAAAAGAGCCATTATGGTCTTTTATAAAGTAACTTTTTTTTTCTACCACTTATTCTACAATGTAAGGTTTCTCTTATGGCAACAGCAGATTCTGTTTGTATTTCAGTCTCTCTGTCACAGTGAGCCCGGCCTTAAGCGTAGCTCTCAAAGAAGCCATTTCCTTTTTCAACAAATCAAATCCACTTCGGTGGAGATCAGGGCAAAGCACAGCACCACCATACAAACAGCACTACACTCCTGTATTTTCAACTTCATCCAACCTTGGTATAAGAATGATTCCACCTTGTTACAGGCAGAAATGCACAGCTCTACCTTGGGCTATTTATTATTTAAAACAGTTAGAATTCAAAGTATATTTTCCACATACAGTATGATTTTTAAAAAGACAGACGTATTATCTGAACCTTGATGTTTTGCTCCTATAATTCCATCAATGGACCAAAAGTGAATAAGTGAAGAATTTGGACTGAGGGAGCTCAAATGCTCAAAAATATATTGTCTTATTGATGTCACTAGCGGCATTGTACCTGTGGTGCCATTGTGTGTGAAAAGTGCCTATACGTAGAGAGAGGCTAAAATCGCCCAGCATACCTCACAACATTTGAATACGGACATGAAATTGTGCCTAGTAGATAGTCAGGAAATGTTTCTATTCATTTGGTGAGTTTGGCGGTGATCGGGCCTGTGAAGGCTGAGGAAAATCCGTACAAACGGCCTCCTGTGCTGCAACACCGATTGATCCGACTCAGAACGTGCATTATATAGTAGGATACAAATAAATGTCAACAAATGCCCAACAAATCGTTATTGCTTCACTGGACAGTGAAAATCTGAAACGATATCAGACCATATTTGAAATTATAACAACATACTTTACAGCCCTTTAATGACATATGACACCATTAGCATCAACCCCTTCTAAGCTAACATTACTATTTCATACTGTTACATTATACAGCAGGACAATTTCTAACCATGTAGCTGTCTTGATTTAGCATTAGCATGGCAGCATGGTGGCATTGTGGTTAGGAAGCCTTTCTGTGTTGAGTTTACTTGTTTTCTATAACCTATATGTACCGTTATAAACAGGTTCATATAGGTTAACTCTACCGTCAGTGTCTTTGACCATGGTGTTGATGAAGATCTAGAGTTGGTCCTCGAGTGCCTTCAATGGCCGCTCACTACTGCCAATGTGGGCTAATGCTTATGCTAATGTGAGGTATGTGTAAAATAGAATGGGTGAAATACAGAGAACTTCCTTACAGGGATAATATAGTGTGTTAACCTTTGACCTTTTCACCTGACCAAGTCCTTAAAATACGCTTTCAGAATGTATTTACTCTTTTTCGACTGCGTCATATATTACTGTCACTATTAATGCAAACTAGGAAGTAGCTGAATTTTGAAAACTTTGGCCACCAGATGCAGATATAGCGTCTTATTTTGAAAATGGTGTAATTTCATCCAAAGTTTCACTCTACATTGTCCAAAGTATTGAAGTGATCATTTGTCAATTCTCTGAGTTTATACAACTTCAAAATAGCAGTGTGACATTATCCTTTTGTTAGCAATATATTGATTCTCCTGCCCTGTAGCGTGACATCAGAACAGAATGGCCACCATCTCTGTATAGTCTGTAAGTATAGGTTTAAATGCCAACCCCTTGCCCTTTGAACCCCTTTTTAAGCTCGGTCTGCAGATCCAGAATTATGCTCAGTACCAGTGAGGGACCGGCTGGGGTGGATGGCCCCCGTCCAGTTGTTAAACTGTCCCCGTGGTTCTCTGCCAAATTATTTGGCTCTCCTTGTAATGGCATTGAACTCTTTTTTTTTTTTCACTGGGCAACAGTTCTCCGAGGACCTTAGCAACAATTATTAACCAAACGTGTTATCTCCTCCGAAGCTAATTTCACTCCATCCGGCCTCAGTGGCTTATTTACAGAGCTGCACATTTGCTGTTGGTGAGTCAGCAATTCTTACACGTGAACATGGGTTTATTCTTGGGAGAAACTTTCTTTTTCTTTCTTTTTTTTCTATCTGGTGCTTACTAGCTGCAGCTTCCATATTTAAACCCAGAGAGCACCATGCTGTACAGTCTGCATCCTTTGAAAGAAGAATACCAGTTTATCTGATTTCTAATTCTGCCTCGTTTCCTGCTGTGCTGATGGTGCACTGCACCGCACATCCCCAGTGACACAAATACCAAAAGTCAATCTCCATAACCCAACTGGACCATTGTATACAGATTTAATAAGCTAGTTTGCTATGTCAACATTATATATACATACATATTTTTTTTTCTTTTTTCAAGTAGATATTTGCAGTTTGTGTTCTCATTTCCTGACAGTGTTCTCTTTTAATACATATACCATACAGCAAAGCTGTACCATCAAGTGAACATGAGAGCTGAGGTCCTGGCCCTCCTGGTGTGTCCCATGCATCCTGACTTCAGAAAAAATATGTAGGCCTATGGTAGTCAGTGGCCACAGAAAATCCTGTGAATCTATTCAAAGTATGTCATCAATTACACATCTGATATTTGTCAAATTAAATTCATTTTACCGGTCAAGGAATTCACAGCTTGTGATAAAGTTACTTTAGTGTAAAATGGATTTGTTGAATGCATGTCATTAACACCAAACGGGTGAAATATTTCACCTTATTCCTCAAGAAAAAGTGAAAAGGTTTTGTGTATGTATGTGATGCTAATTGCTCGCTCTCTCTCTCTCTCTCTCTCTCTCTCTCTCTCTCTCTCTCTCTCTCTCTCTCTCTCTCTCTCTCTCTCTCTCTCTCTCTCTCTCTCTCTCTCTCTCTCTCTCTCTCTCTCTCTCTCTCTCTCTCTCTCTCTCTCTCTCTCTCTCTCTCTCTCTCTCTCTCTCTCTCTCTCTCTCTCTCTCTCTCTCTCTCTCTCTCTCTCTCTCTCTCTCTCTCTCTCTCACACACACACACACATGCAAAAGGACCCTTTCTCCAAAAATACTGTTTCAGGGCACTGACAACACCAGTCTCATGTGGCTGAAAGGCCAAAATGCAGATTGACATAATTCTGTTGTCGTGTGTACGGGGTGTATACACCATATATCACCACAGCAGTGCAACAATAAGAGGCTCACGAGTTCATGTAACAGTATCCATGATTGGCTCTGTGGCAACAAAATGTCCTTATGGCTTATTGTCAAAGTACAAATGCTAACATTTGATTGGCTCCGTGGAAATAGACAAACTGATATTTCGTACCACAGTACTGTGGCAGTAGCCATTGGCAAAAAAAACGAGATAATATCCTGCCATTGCTAACTATCTAGAAATTCACTGATAGCTTAGCTGTTGCAGTATCCACTGTTATAATATCAAAGTGAACCCATGTTACTCCCGTGTTCACACAGTAACAGAGTCTGAACAGACTAATTGCTGAAACAAGTGTTCAGTAACATCACAGCAGTAGCACACATTTATACGCGGTACATACATTAACTAGGACGTTTCTGTTAACCTCCCTAACCCCAACATCATAAAACACACAGAGACAGTGCTGAGTTACTGGACTAAATGAAGCTATTAGCAGTAATATCCAATGCCTCCTGCACTGGTAACCTAGCTTAAACAAACAGGATGAGCAGAAAAGTGCAACAAAATCCATCATCTCAAATAAAACTTAGATATAAATTTGTCGTAATATTAGAACCAGTAGTAAAAAAATGTTTAAGTTTCTTTGCAGTTGCTTTTGCTAATGATGATTTTATTCCATGTTTTTGTGTTTGGGGCTTTGCCATACAGAATTCCATCAAGGGGTTTAATCGACCCAGAGGACTCATATCCATCTTATTTGTCTTACTTCTGCGGCGAATCCCTTTTATCTAGCCATGGATTTTGGATGCAGAGAAAATAAGTCTACAAAGAAAACAAGCAGTAAAAACATGAAAAACACTGGACGAATCCCATTTTTTTAGAGAACAGGATAATAGAGATGATAATATTTGAGTAGGAACCTGGCTTATAAAAACAAAGTACTGGGGATTTACTCTCATCATGAGGCCATATGAATGTAAATGTACACACTGCAGGGGTTTCAGGGGCTCAGACTGCATTAATACCTCAGGTGGGGAGGAGAGCTAAGCCTCTTGGACAAAGGCAGCGGTGATAATAAAGAGCACACATTCATCTGAGGTCATGTTTCGGTTTGTTAAAAGTGAGGGTCAGCAGGAGGAGTGTGATTGGACGGCACACAGGCACAGGATATAGTATAAAATATCAATCAGAACCATGGGGGTGAGAGAAACATTTGATCAGATCACAAAGAAGACCTGATCTTCCAGGTAATAAAATTCTATACACGCACAGATGAAAGCCTACTTAAGAAATATGAGGGATTCTCTAAGTTTTTACATTAGAATTAAGACACATACATATTTTTAGCCCCAGCGTTTCACATCATTTTGAATCTAAAACAACAGAGGCATGTGGTGACAGGATGAATAAAGCATTACATTAATGAGTTTACAAGAAACAATACTCCATTGTGATAAAATACACAGTGTGTATTTGCACGTCGCTGCTGTTATGCTATTTACACCCGAGCACGAGCACAAAACCACGTTGAGTGTTACAAACAATCTGATCTTCTGCTGGTTCAACAAAGCTTCGACTGAATGGATCTGCAGCAGCAGGACCACCACATGGGAGACGGTTCATGTTTTTCTTCTTTTTATTACTTAAACATCAAAACTATTTGGTTAGGCTTGGGATTAGAGTTAAAAGATCATGGTTTGGATAACCTCACTCAACATTATCCTCATGTCCACATATGACGTCTGTCTGTGTAAATGTCTTAAACGCAGATGTAAATATCACACAATAATTGGCTTATATAGTAAATAGCAGAGTCAGCTGTGGACACATGGCTCCAAACAGCATCTACCATCATATGTATTTAAATGGGTGTAAATAGCTCAGTGGGCTATTTATAACCTGTGTGTTAATAGCATCTTAATTAAAAAAAAAAAAAGAAAAAAAACAGACAAACTGTATAACAAATGTATACTAATTTATTCTAAAAATATTTTTCCCTATATGTAAAGTATTAAGAAGTATAACGCTTTTTTTTTTTTTTTTTATAGCATCAATGCTCCACTCCATTTTAAGTATAACAGGGACATCTGGTGACAGGATGAACAAATCATTACATTAAAAGACTGTTTAAATGAAACAACATGTCACTGTAAGAAAAATAAATAAAGTCTTAAATTAAATTACTTCACTGACTGATTCATTTGACTAAAACACCAACTCCCACCTCACCATCTGGGTGAATGAAACAGCCTTACTGATGCATTCACAAAAAAAATAAATTAATAAATAAAAAATCACACTGTATTTCTGTGGGCCAACTTTAGCTTTGAATATAGGTCATGTTTGTAGTGGTATGAATGATACCATGGTGATGCTTATGCAATATCACAGTTAATGTCACAAATGATATATATTTGAGATATACTTGTCCAAATATTGATGATGGAGAGTCAGACCAGATCCCAAAGGATCTCAGTGACATTCAGGTTTGGACTTTGTGTTGGATAATCCATGTGTGGAAACGATGTCTGATGCTCCTGATCCACTCTTTAACAATCTAATCCTGATGAATTCTGGTGTTGTCATTCTGGAATATATCTGCGTCATCAGGGAAGAAAAACCCTCTGATGCCCAAACCTGGTCATTCAGTATATTCAGGTTCATCTGACCTCATTTCGTGGACACATAATGTTACTGAACCGAGACCTGACCAACTGAACCAACCCCAGGTCATGACACTGCCCCCACAGGCTTGGACTGTAGGTACTAGGCACGATGGGTAATCTGGACCACATGACCTTTTTCCATTAAACACAGTCCAATCTTTATGCTCTCTGTGAAATTAATGGTTGTTTAAAGGTGCCCTGCCACACAAAACCGTTTTTACTTGCATTTTTAAAAAATATGTTAGGTCCGTAGGTGTTTGCATTATGTAGTGAATTTAAAAATGAACCACTATGCCCTCTGTCTACTATTGTCACTGAAAAGAAATAAGCGGAGAAATCAGGTCAATTAGTTTAGTATTCATGAACTTGCCTGGGTGAGACCACGCCCACAATATTCAGGCTCAGTGGCAGTTTTCGTATATAGCAAGCTAGGGCACCACAAAGGGGGGGTTAAATATGACAAATTCATGGGTCCCAGCATTCCTGGGGGGCCCATAGAGCAGTGGAGGGGGCCCAGCGAATACAGGTTAGAAATTTTTTAAATTCCGTGTAAGGTCCGCCGTACAAGAGAGGTATAGGAGACATTTAAAGCAAGTTTCACTTTCAGTTTTTGCCAGTTCCTCTACTTGTGGTGTGGTGTAAAGGATGCTGAAAAGCCAGGCTCTCATTGGCTAGCTGTTAGCCAATCAGAGTCAAGAAGATTAGCATGTTGAATATCCATGAGAACTGGCGCAAATCGAGCTGAGTCTTCCAGCAAGTTTTCTATACCACGTAAGAATGGCTTGAAACTTGGTAACCAAGGCTTTTTTTCCACAAAAAATGTTACAGAATCCATGGTAGAACTTCAGACATTACCACAAAAGTAATGAAATGCATGTGGCAGGGCACCTTTAAGAAATGAGAAGCTCCTCACTGCATCAGTTAAAGGGTTAAAGAACTGAAACCTATGAATCACTGCAGTTTATATCCAACAGAAGTGTCAGTTTGTTTCATTAAATCCAGGTGAAGACTTTTGTTCTTAAATATATATATCAAATATGTCATATACAGATGGCAAAGAGCATTAATGGGATGATTAATGACATTAAATAACTAATATGTTAATGTGATAAAAAAAACTGTGATTACCATGAACTCCTTTGGTCTTGGATTAATGACTTATTTATGTCCTTATGGCAGCAGAGACATTTTTAATTTGATATATTTCCATTCCACCCATCTCAGAGCCCTGGATACATGTAGTTGGTCAATCAGCTATGTGATAGATGAGTATCTCTATTATATTATTATTAGTTTGTTTGATTTGATCCTTAGGGCAATCTTCACTCATTTTCATATTGTGTGAAATGCACTTCAATCCACCTCGCAGCTAAGACAAAAACACACCGACTTAATGATGTAAATGTAACATTGTGATGATCATTTTCAAGGTATTTTTAGTAACTGAGACTGACACATTTGCTCATTTTTAATGTTTTATATGAAAATTAAGTTTGGAAATAAATAAAAAAAAACACCACCCCCTGTCTTTTCACAAAAGCCTATCATTATCAATCCACCCCCTGCTCAGCGTTACCCCTCTATCAGATATGCATTGTTTCATTTTGGCAGCTCAATTCAAATTAGTCTAATGTAATTAGTCTGAAACCGGCACGTTAAGTACGCTGTCATATTTTGTCATCGCTACCATATCTCCTTTCAGTGAGAGGGAGCCTTGTTTTCCTTCTGTCAAATGAGCAATTATAGCTGAAATGCAGTAATATATAATAGTTGGTTAAGTGAAATCTGTTTAAAAAAGATTATAGTTCAAATAAGACCGTGTAAATATAATTAGCTCTTCAAGTAGAGATTTTCAGTTTATCTCATTGCATTTGATTGTGTCTTTTAGGAAGCAGGTGAAGAATAATGTTATTTAATAATTAAAAAACAGAACTAAATCAAGGCGTTCCAGGAAACTGATATTAATTTTAACCATGAAGTGACAAAAAAAAAAAAAAACCCTTATAAATGTTCCGATGTGATTACTTTAACTTTTGCAATCAAGCAATTCCATCATCTATTTAACAAGAAAGATTAGGCCTATTAAATTCTCTCTGCTCTTTTATGATGTGTTATTCTCTAATAAAGCATGAAAAGGGGAAAAAACTGAGCCATTTTTTCCCTTTTTTTTTTTCTGTAGCACTTGATAGCACACTGTTGGTTGCTCTACGGCCAGAGGCCAAAGTTCTTTAATGCAATTACTGATGGAAATCGTTTCCTTATCAGTAACTAAGAGACATTATTTCGCTGCCAAGTGGATATAATGTTCACAGTCACTGCACAGTTAGGGAATGAATCATCTTAATGCCCTTTTTGAAACACTAATTTTAACTTTGCCAAGATATTTTGTTATTATAAATCTGCATATTTAAAATATGAACTATAATATTAAAAAATACTGTCTTTCGTTTTTGCAATGAAATGTGGTTCTTTTCTGTTACACTGGGGATTAGGTCTGTCTTTGCTTTTTCTAAGGTTAGTTAGAGTAATTATTTTACAATTCTAACGATTACAATTATCTTTTAATGAGTTTGCAGCAGTGACCAGGGGCAGTACTATGTGTTGCTCAAGCATGAGGCCTTTTGCAGGGGCCACAGCACCTCCTTAACAAGTAAAGACTTAGTAGGAGGTGATTATACTGGAACACCAGAGTTTCAATACACACAGGAGCCTATGGTTTGTATCCTGTTTCATGGAGTTATACAATGTTTGTTTGTTCCAACCTCTCCAACCACTGGAGTAGGTCATAGCATTTAAATAAAAGAAGCAAAAACAGAAGCCACACCATGGAAAAAACTGCAATATGAGAGATCATGGGCGTCATTAGACCTGGATGTTTTGGCAGTAGCCCCGGATTTGGAAACTATACTACTACACTATAACTGCCCCCCCACCCCCCACCACCACCACCACCGGATGTTTTCAAATATTTTTAGAGGGAATGGTCATTTTTAGCTCACCGGCCAATAGGCCATGAGCTATTCTGAAGGTGCTGTGTCCGGCATCATCTTCATCTTCGTCATCTTCGTTGTCATCATCGTCTTCATCAGTAACATCTTCTCTGACAAAACAACTGGTCGGATTCATTTCAAATTTTACATGTAGCTTCCTTGGGGCAATGTCTACAATGTTTATTCACACTTTGGAGAAATTTAGATTTTTTTTATTTTTTTTTATTTTTTTTTTTTATGAATTTTTGAAATAATTAAAAATTCAGTTTTACTTATAATGGTCCATATTTTGATGGTTTTATAACATGGAAATGGTTAGCGATATCAATATAGTTACTACTGAGCACTGATAGGAGGTCATATATGGACTTTCATTTAATTAGTTGAGTTCCCCTCCAGTGAAAGTACCACCCACTTCTATTGGGAGATTAATCTCCTACATTCAACATAGTGTCAGAACCCGAAAGCCTCACAAATTCAAGTTGTTATTGATTCTTGATAGAACATGTTGGTAAGATACAGGGACATTGGTCTTATTTTTGTGTTTTTCACTGTTGTGAATGTGAGAGCGAATGGTGGCTTGTCTCTATGTGTTAGCCTGGTGATGTCCCCATTGGTAGCTGGGATAGGCTTCAGCACCCCCACAACAATCCAAAGGAATAACCAGTTTGGAATGGAACAATGAGTCAATGACTGAATGAAAAATATATGTACAATAAATTATGTGGTTTTTTTAATGGACCCAGTACAGAGCAAGCATGTCCTTTTACATCTGGAGGAATATGATTATATCCTTGAAATGGAATTTATATTCGAGGGATATAATGGTTTTACCCTGAACGCCGCCGCCAGCGAATATCCTTCGAGTGAACTCGATAACTAAGACAGATTTGGCTGGATTTCTTATCCTTTGATAACCAACATAGTGGACCCTTTGTGGTAGAACCCAATCGATTTCGTCTTCTCTATGAGTATTATAAGTCACCCAAATGGGGGCGCTTTAGTTGAAAATTTTGTTTTTTGGACACAAATCAAGGAATAATAGGCAGATTGAGATCAAATTTGGTTCATATTGATCATCTTACAAATGTCCATTTTCTGTCTACTGTCCAGAGTTCATATGGTGTCCTTTTCATTCAGTAGGTGGAGTTTTGTGGGGAAAAAATGGTTCTCTGGCTATTATTCTGCCACTATCAGGTTGATGTAGCTCAAATTGAGTTCATATTGATTGTCTAACAATTATCGTGGCTAGATTTATATATAGCAGAGGACTGGGGGGATTTCGGGGATATACCCTTGCTGTCGACCCCCGCCTCATTTTTCTCTCCAGCTGCACATTGCTTCATTTGTTGTAACACATTTTACCTTCATCAGAAAACTATGGCTATACTGCAGTCTCAGAAATATATTTCTATTAAGTGGAGATCAGACGCTGAAATAATCATATGCCTGCTATCTGATCCCAAATTGATTACGATTGTCCTCATGTTAGAACCATACCCAGTCTCCCCCTCTATACAAATACATGGCCTGCTTTGATTTGTGTTTATTGAACCTGTTCTCGCTGCAACTTCAATGATCTGTGTCCAGTTTTTGCATCACAGAACAACATTCACCTTCATAAAAGCCTATTCATCAATGGGATTACCTCTCTCTGTCAGCTTTACTCACACCGAATTGTAATCCTTGTTTTTGTTTCATGAAAAAGGCAATATTTTGTACCACATTATACATATTTTTTTTAACAGTTCACAAAGTCAGTAGTTGAAAGTTCTCTTTGAGCGGTAATTGACACCACTGGGTAAAAGGGAAATGGTGCACTCCCACAATAGTGGCAGGGTGTCATAACATATCACAAAATACAGCCTCCTAACCTTGTCAGAACTTATCATGACACCAATTAGACTAAAAAAAAAAGGAAAAAAGTCAGCGTGAAAATGAAGAATGTACTCAATGTTCATCTACAGAATAAAGGGTGGGGGGTGGGGGGGTAAAATATATGGGAGGGCCCAATCTGTGTAGCGTTAGCTTTTTAAAAAACTCCAGGGAGGCATGAAGGGTGAACAGTGAGAAGGAACAGAGAATAAATACACATCATGTCACAGTAAAATGACAGTGACAAGGGCACTATCTTATTTGCTCAGTACAACACAATTAACCTAGCTCTATGACATCCTCTCGTGCTTCTAAAATAGACTTTGTCATGTAACAGCTCTCTTTTTGTGTTCCTCCCTCCCACCTCTTCCCTATTCTTCTTTCTCTGTCTCCCGTCAGGTCTCCACATAATGGAGCGAGAATGAACAGAGAGCGGCTTAAAAAAAAGCATGAACTGGAGGTTTATTGAGGTCATCTGCTTCCTGTTTATATGGGACCATATAACAGTTCAGTCTTCCCGCCAGGACCCGTTGGCAACTGAGCAACATGTCACCAAACAATATGACTGGCTCATCTCTGACCGCGGACCTTTCCACCACTCTCGGAGTTATCTGTCCTTTGTGGAGAAATTCCGCCAAGGATTTACGACCAGATATAAAATTTATAGGTAAGTTCACTTTTCAGCCTGTGTACTGAT
Source organism: Sphaeramia orbicularis (assembly GCF_902148855.1). Lineage (NCBI taxonomy): Eukaryota > Metazoa > Chordata > Actinopteri > Kurtiformes > Apogonidae > Sphaeramia > Sphaeramia orbicularis. Next base: position 70,930,765 of record NC_043968.1, on the reverse strand, counting down.
GTCACTTGCTCCAGCTTTCTGTTTTGTTTTTTCTATTTTGAGACTCTTAGTTGCAAAAAGGTTAACCTATTAAGTTTGCATTTTTTATATTTACTTGAGTTTACTCTCAGCAGCGAGAACTCGCTTTTCTCATATTAAAGAAGACTTTTCATCTGAGTTATTTTAGTTCCAAGTCATTAATTTAACAAACTCACTGACAGGAAATTGAGAGAAAAATGCCATGATAAAGTAACTATTTCAAGCACTGTTTTTTTTCTTTCTTTTTTTTTTTTTTTTTTTTTTTACTGAAATTAGCTGGTAACTATTTGACATTGACAGACTCGCAGTCGAGGCAGGTGCACATAGCTCAAGTTCTGCTTCATGATAATAAAGCTGATTAATTTTAACTTCATACTTAACTGTGCTAGTGGTTAATTGGCTAGTGAGAAGCTTTAAATAAATGCCACTTTAATTAAATACCAGAAACACTAAAAGAAACTGCGAAACTTTTCAACACACATTGCAAACTTTCTAACATATTCAGGCACTGACTGATGGGATAAATGGTTACACTTTTAGCCAATGCAATGCTATGCTATGACTCCAGCTGTACAGAAACCTGTCCTTTCATGCCACTCTACCATGACAATTTCTTCCACTGTATTCCAAAACAAATAACTTTTGCTCCTCTACATTTATCTTTAGTTACTGGTATTTTTCACAATAATATTTCAACAACCAAATCATACAAAGAGCTTTTGAAATGATGTGCATCCCGATGTTTTGGTATAGATTCTATTTTATATATAACTTCACTTTAAAAACTTGATTAATGAAATTACATGTGTGAAGCTTCTGTTTTTGCTGTTTTGTCTTTGGGCAGCATTGTGATGGTTTCTCTTTGAGTTCTGAGACTATTTTCTACATTTATAAAAAAAACGTTCAGAGTTGTGCTTTCTGTCAGGAATGTAAAACCTCAATTGAGAAACTGATGAATATTATTTCAGCTAGCTGTCAGCACCAAAGTAGAGCAGAAAAATTTAGTGAGTCCACAATATTGTACGTTGCATAGACATTCAGCCAACAATGGAGCTGTCTCTGCTCTGAGCATCTTTAAAGTCTATATTGTGCATTTTCATACAACTATCAACATGTCATATATAAAACAGAGATGTTAGTCAGGATTTGCAAGCTACGCTAGTGGTATTAGCTCATTAGCTCCTACTTTAATCATTGCCCACCTTATTGTTAGAAGGCGCTTTAGTCTGAAAATTAGTTTGGATTTAGTTGATAAATCTAATCCTAACTGTAACCCTAACCCTAACCCTTTTCTGACCAACAGGCCTTCTGATTTTCTGTCTAATGGGCCTTCTGACAGTAGGGTACCTCCCACTTTAATGTACTAGCTTAAACCGATCCAGTGACAGCTGCATAAATAAATGTCCAATAACAGCAGACTAGAGAAAATTTGATTTCATAGCAGATACAATGTAGGGTGGCATCCAGTGTAGTCCAGGGTATACGGTGGTATACCTACTTATTTTTCAGTCAGCATTGCGTATACCCACTTCTAAATCCCCCTGATGCACACCATTCAGTAGTATCTAAGCCAAATTGCCCCTGTTTTCCCCTAGGATGGTAAAGCCATGACCTGCCCTACACTGCTTCTAATTGGCTGGTACTTGGTACCTTCACTGATTAGATTGGTTAACTTTAGGCATGAGGACTGATGAGCCAATCAGAGGCAGAGTAGGGCGGATCATGCCCAGGAAAATATTGCTAATTTAACTCTGCTCCTGATCAAGTCATGATAATTTTATAATAGTGAGCAAACACTACTGGTGGATTTTTGGGTAAACTAAATAGAGTTGCCACATATGTCACTGTTTCTAAAACAGCATTTTTCTGGACAAAATAAAAAAAAAAAAAAATTAAAAAAGGGCAAAAATTGAGAGTATACCCACTTCTCCAGGGACCACTACACCACTGGTGGCAACGCCTCCTTGATTATCCATTAAAAAGTAAAAAAGAAGAAGATTGTGTTTTCATTTTCATATCGGGTAAGTGCACATAAGACGATTTGAGACAATAATAACTGGATAACTTGTTGAAATTAATGCACTGTTAAAGTACGTACACCATGTATACAGTATACTGCAAGTACTTGCTTTGTACTTGATTTGAGACAGTAATAATTACATTTAGTGTGCATACCCCCAAATAGTCACAACTGGTGAACACAGAAGCTCGAAGCTAACCACTGTCACTTGTGTCCATGTATGTCTTATCATAATAAAGCCAATCCACATTCTTATTTAAGCCCTATATCCATGGTCTTTTCCTAACCCTGACCAAGTTTTGTTATTTGGCTTAAACTGGCTGCCACAGCATAAATGTGACATCACCAGTATTTTATACACTTGGACATCATCAGTGGTATCTTGTGTCAGCTGCAGCCCACATATGCCACTTTGTCAATTTCTCCCGCTGCCTGTAGGAGCACTAATCCATTGTTCTATTCATAGTTTTCACAGAACGTCACATCTGTATATGAACATCCACCTGGAGGACAGAGTTCCAGTGCAGACAGTTATTCTACCAGGGTTATTTAGCCAAAATGTCAGGTGCTTGATGCTCAGTCGAGTGGACAAACTGACAAGGAGACAAACCTGGGTTATGTTTCTACAGAATCCTGTCTCAGAAAGAAAGCCCAGACACAAGAAAATATATTTATACTTATGACATATTCCTCTTGCTACCATACAAGTGAATACAAATGGGACCAGTCCCTTGTCCATAGCAGCAGACTGAAAATGGAGACTCATTTGAAGTACAGAAACTGTTGACTTGATGTAGGAAAAACCTTGAGACTTCTTGTATTCATAGGATGTTGTGTTAAGCTAACCAGGATGCCTTTGCTGCAACAGTCGTAACACTCTGAAAGATCGAGGGAACAGACTGTCCACAGCAAAGTGGAGGTCTGACAGATACTGTGGTGTGGGCTGTGTATGGATTCACTTACCTTTGTTTTAATTCTTCCGAGACATACTCTAATAAATTATGGTTTCAAGCGAATGTAAGACTGACAGGGCTGTGCCAAGTGTCCAGTGTGGACCATCATGTAGGTGGTGTTTCTGCCTCCAGGGCCCTGCCTCGTCACATGATTGAACACAACAAATACTGGCAGGAGAACAGCAAATCTGCAAATAAGGATGTAACAATATGAAAATTTCATATCACGGTTATTGTGACCAAAATTATCACGGTTATTATAATCCTTGTATTGTTGAAATTGTGCTCAAAATGTTCAAAAAGTACTGATACACACACTGAAAAAATTTAACCAAGTTGTATTTAAAAAACAAACAAACAAAATAATAGGCAGAATGAACTTTCTGTTGGCAGAAACGTTCAAATATTAGTGGTCTGAGTCTATTTTGTCCGTTTTTCAGTCCTTTTGATTTTGCCTTTATATACTATATAAAGAAATGTTTACTATACCCATGTTTGGTATCTTTTTTTTCAGCACAACTTTATTTATATCATCTGCCTATTATTTTTTTCACTTTAACTAACTATATCAACATAAAAGGCCAGAAAACACACAAAAAATATTAAATCTGATTTGAAAAGTTTATATACTTTATTGCATAAATAACACAAACATGCTAAACAAACCTTTTCAAGACTTTAAAAGTGAATATTGGTTTCAAATATTAGGTATAGAAAATTAAAATTGTAATAAATTAAAACCATACTCAAATATTTGACATAAAAGCATAGCTTTACATAGGGTTTTTTCTCCTAAAAGTACGTTAATCAAACACAGTTATCATGATAATTTGAATTTAAACAGTAATACTAACTACAGTTAGTTAACGGTAATACTCTGCAATTTTATTGGGGTTTATCGTTATACCGGTAATTGTTACATCCCCATCTGCAAACACTCGTGAATTTTTATTTGAGAGTCACTGGCACTGCCGTTTAGGTTATGAAGACACGTTAGTGAGAAAATAACGCAGTTTGGCATCCAGCATTCATTTATTCAGACATTCTCCACTTTGTGTTTAGCCAATCATCCATCCTTACAGAGAAGAGAAGAAATTGAATGGTTGCATTTTCTCTTTCTCAGAATGGTGCTTTGATTTCCTCGTACTCCTCTGCAGTCTGCTAACTTGGAATTATAGGAAAAAACACGACTGAGTAAGAGAGTCATTTGCCACATTCCTTTGGCAGTTCTTTCAGAGTTTGTTCTCTCTCAACTCTATCTCTCTTGGTAACTTGCCACAGCCCCTGGTCCCCACTGGCTTTCGTGCCTTGATATTGTCACATGAACGGTAAACAATACATTTGCATAATGTGTAACTTGACAGAGCGGGATGTTGCACAGTGACATGAATCTCAGAGGCAAAACTTCTGAAGCCGCTTTCCGCAGACGCCGTCGAGTGCTGCCTGTGATGCTGCAGTGATTTATTAAAACAGGGAGTGTGTGTGTTTGCATGTCGGTGCTGCTGGGAATGGCACAGGGCCTGCGAGGTACCGGTTGTTTTCAAACCATTAGTGGCGTCATATTCAGCCATCAGTGCACAATATCGCTTTCCTCATAACACGACAATTAAATCTTGCATTAAAAGTGTGAAGTCTTGATGTATTTCTCATTACAAACATAAACATGAGAGGAATTAAAGGGCTTATTTTCACATCTGCATAACTGTCAGTGAAATTTGGTAAATTACCGTGACACATTTTGACACCATTTACTTTCTTCACTATGAAGCGTATCCCTCAAATTACCGGTGAGTACAGGATAGCGTATTGTATAACACTTTTAATTTGACTGAATGAAAGATCTAAGCATGAACAACAGTGTAAAACTTTACCATTGAGGCCAAACTTGACCTAATTTAACATTTGACAGGAGTAAAAAAAAACGACAATTTAGCCTGTATCTGCTGATTGGATTTTAGAATCACATGCATGGATCAAATCAAGGACAAATTTTGGTTTTCGGAACTCTTGAAATTGCAGTAAAGAATCTATTTTTTATTTATTCCTTGTAAATCTGGACAAGTACTTGAATATGAAGAAAAAACAATGATGTCAATCATGTATTTAGAGATGGTTAGCAGTGAATGGAGTGTGATTGAACCCACAATAATAGAAGGGAAAACAGTGGTTCATCATGGAAATATACTGACTGTATTGGCTTCACAGAAACCTTATTCCACAATTCTGCAAGTAAAACACCTCCACAGAAAGACTCAGGTTGAACAATGTAGTTTTTTTTCTTCCTTTTTTTTTATGTAGTGTGAACAGTGTGAAACTTGAATACAGATACAGAGTGTGCATTTGAATATACACTGTAATAACAGTATTTCAGGCTCCTGCCAAATACGAGGTGGCTACTTACACAGTACTGTGGAACAAAATATTGGTTTGTCTATTACCACAGAGCCAATCAGCGCCCTCATTACAGCATATGTAGACTGGTAACTTGTCACACTCCAAAAAGTACCAAAAAAATTAGATAGCAAATAGGTCAGACTTGGAGATAGTGCAGATATATCTCAGTAGGTAAGGCTTCAGATTGTCATGTGGAAGACTTGGGTTTGATTCCTGGTCAAAGAAACTTTTTTTTTTTGCAGATTTTCAAATGGGGGCGGGGGCACAAGGTTGCCATCTAGCATGTAGCTCCGCCCACCTTCTCCAGCCTCAATCTCACTGACTGCACAGAGCAAAGACCACCATAAAACAACATATAGAGCATTCAGAACTATAATTCCTATTCTATATCCTATATACTATCACTAATTTGTCATTTCTTCCATCAATTGCCACAGTACTGTGGCAGCAAAATGTACAAAAGAATGCGCTGAAGCATATGCCATATATCACCACAGTACTGTGGCAACAAGAGGATAATGAGTTCATATAACAGCATCAATGATTGGCTCTAGTACAAATGCTAACATTTGATTGGTTCTGTGGCAATAGACAACCCGATATTTCATGCCACAGTAGACATTGCCTTAAAAATATAGCAATTCTCAGCTACTAGCTGCTGCTTAGAAAAAACAGTAGGAGATATAGCAACTCAGGTGTATGATAGCTTAGCAAACTAATATGCATGGTGTCAGAGGATGATATTTAATAAAATTTAACAGCTCCAAGTATGATTAAAGTAAATAAATTTACATTTTTAGGTAGTGGGTGTGACTTTAAATATACTAACAAAGAAGAAGCATTAGCTTTTAACACACAAAAAGTTCACCCTTAGCTTCTACTTAGCACATAGCACACTGTATATTCTACTGTACTTTCTGGTTCTCTTAAAGGGCCAGTAGCACTTTCAACGGACTAGTAAATCATGGTTGTTAACTTTTAATGGCACCTCCAGGTCTGCACAGGGCAGAGCCACAAAATGAAGATCAGCCCTGTCTTAAAGTCAGAGAGACTGTCTTCTTAACAGATCTGTGTATAAGAAGTTGTTTTGAGGGAATTCTTCAGCTGCATAAAAACGGACCCATTCTGTCCAACGAATGTGTTGAAAATGATGAGTATTTAAGGCTTTAATAAACATACACAGAATTTACAACAGGTTAGTCCAGAGATTTAAGTGATTTGTAGGGGTCCCATTCTGAGGTGGACCATATCTTAATTTCAGTGATTAGCAAATAATTGAAAAGAGAAAAGGGAAGAAATCAGTGACATCAGCTGGTGTAGTGTTTGGATGGAATTAAATCATACATACCCCCGGTCCTCCTCGGCACATGATTGCCCAGCCGTGCTCTCTAACCAGCAATGAGGACTGAATCGCTTTGTAAATTTCCCCGGGGACTTTCTCTGCCTCAACGATTTAGTGGTGGAAAGTGGTTGAATCAGATTTGCAGAGAGACAAAGCATCCATTCCTTTTCGAGTTCTCTTATCAAGAGAGATTACCCAGGAGGTGTGGCGGGTGGACAATGCCAACCTGATCAGCAACAAACATTCTGCCCCCCCTCTTTAATACCATGGGCACCGCGCCTAATTTAAAGAATAAACACAGATTCAGGAGGTGCCAGCCTCTTGTCTGGTGCTTTGAAAAGGTCATTGTCACTTGAAAGGAAAAGACACACCACGAGCCACCAATTATTCCCTCCCTGAAGACGTATGTCATTCATAGACATGATTGGAGTGGATTAAGCATGGGAAAATTTCTGCCCCATCAAAGATTCCCGCAGTCTTCAAACATGGTTTCTTTTCTTTCCCCTTTGTGGTTTGCATAAGCATACATTTCCTCTAAAGCAATCATCACTCACAGGAAAGCCACTTTCACTGCTGGCCATATACTGCTCTTGTATTAGACCTGCAGCTGAATAATGTGTATCAATGTGCGCTTCAGTCACTGGTGAAATGCAATGGCCTGTTTTGCTCACACTAGCATCTCTCATTCGGTTGCTTGTACTCCATTATGGGGGTCGAATGTGTTTCAGATGATGCGTGTTCTCTGTTTGGTCTTTGTTCGCAGAGCTCTATCTCAGGTTCTCATGCGCTGGAGAGAAAATCCAATATAAATGCAAATCTGGTAGCCATTAATGCATTTTAAAGGCTTCAAATCAGCCCTGTGCTGTAATCAAAGACGCAGAAGATAGAGGTTGTTATTTAGAATAAAAATATTTATGAAAATACATGGTACTGATTGATCACACGATGAGAGGCCCACAATGAGAAGAATGAATGAAGAAACTTGATAGAGAGCTGCTATCGCTGTTAGCTTGTGGCTCATCAAAACCACAAAAAACCCATCCAAAACACAGTGATGACCTGTGGGAAATTAATACATGAAAATTAAATTAAGAAAACATATCACATTATTCACAGTGTTAACAATGTGATACACCTTTTCTAGTCTTTATTTAATTAAAGAAGTTGGAGCCTCTTTGCAGCACAGTAGCAAGAGTGCAACAGGACATGACACTGGATTAATCAGTGAAAAGGTTAACACTACCACAACATAATCTGGAAGACCAAGGCTCACTCTTTGTTTTGGTCTACAATATTATTAATGCCACAGACAAACCAGAAATTATGAGCTGTGTTTTCTTCTTTTTTCAAAAGGTCAGGAATTACTCTTTTCATGTCACTTTTTTACAATATGGAGGTTTGAAATGTTTTAAATCATCTTAACATGCAAAACATATATTTTAAAATCCATGAAATCACTAAGCGGGGTACAGTTTGAGTACTGATTGGTCTGAGCAGGTGGGCCTGGGTGGGGCAGGGGTGGGGCGTTGGTCCACATGTGCAATGGGCCACAACCCACAGAAGTAACAATGAGGACAGAAACCTTTTTTCCACTGAAAGCAATGGGTACCTTTTCAGTTTCTGGAATCCAGTTCATATTATAAATTAATGGTTGGAGCCTGTTGGTGACAATTAATTTTCATCATCAAATGAAAAACAATTACAGCCAATTGTATCCATCTTTTTAACCTCCTAAGACCCAGGACATGTCAGCAAAATACAAGCTTTTTTTTCGTTTTTTATTAAATAAGTGCCTATATTGGAAACATCATGATGCAACAGTTTTTTCAGATGCAGTTTTTTAAGTTTTTATGGAATGTCCTTTATTGTGGACAGTTTTCTTTTCTTTTTTTTTTTTTTTGTATAAAGTTGTGAAACTCTTGTCCACAAATATGGACAGTGAGTCTTAGGAGGTTAAAGAATTTGCTCCAAAATGTACAGTGTTCAACCTTGGATCATGATCTGCCTGTTCACCAAGTTAAATGGTAATTGATCAACAAATTGGCACATTCTCTCCCCAAAATATTAAGATACGTTCAACATACAGGGAACCCCTAGATCCCAAACTTTTTGCAGCTTGATACCCCCTGCCCCCCCCCCAAAAAACCTCCAAACTAACAAAACTATTTCATGGATTGATATAGTAATACTACTAGAAGTACACACCAAGAGATACAATCCAAATGTTTCCAAACTCAAATAAACATATGAATGACATTTGCATTATCCAGAAAACACTACTCTATTTCTATTTTAATTAAGACATTAATAATCAATCCATATTATTGCTGTGTGCTTTACTTTACCAGTTGGTAACAGCTCTGCGACACATTTTAAATTGTAAGTTTAGGAATGGCAAGTCCAGGGCATTTGGGGTGGGTGTCATTCTTCTGGTAGTTTGTTAGCAAGGTTTTAGGAAGAAGGGGTGGGGAAAGTCTAAAATAGGAAAGAAAAAGAGAAAATATCACAAAATGGGGCATGAACCCTAGTCTTCGACAGACTACTCCAACCACCTGCTACTAAAGTTTTTGTTAAAAACATCACCAGGCCTGTGCTGTCACCCTGGTGCATTGGAAGTTGTCACTATAGGTGATGAAAATGGGCGCCAAGGGCTCCTGAACAAGCCTGAAAGATCTGACATAGCTCCGTTTGATACAGACACATTTTGCACATCTTAAACTGAATATTTCTTTCATGAGATTAATTATTCCTGACTATAATCAGTCCAACGGCAACTACTTGATCAGCATTAAACCTTGAATGAATATGCAGCTCTGATTTGCATGAGCAAACTACTCCCTCTATCCGGCCTCTAATTTAAAGCGCTCATCAAACAGATAGCCTGGCATCCTGAGACCGTCTCTCTTCTCCATTTTCAAACCTCCCTAATTTTCCATTTCAGTTCTTTTTAAAAATGGCATCATTTGACGCCATGATGCAACTGTTAACATCCTTCGAGCAACATATCCTTGTGAGCGGAGTGTCTGTCAGTGCTGATCTCGGCCCCATTTGTTTTAAACAGAAACAAGGTGTAACATTTGTCTGACCCGGGTCTTGAATTAGTTTGGATGAGCCATCTGTAATTGGATAGAACGAGGGAAGGCAGATTTGATGTAGTCGGCAGATTTGCTGAGAGAGGGAGCGGGAGAGGGCTGTGGCGATGTTTAATTCAGGAGGCTGTAGCCAAAGGAAGCGGAGAGAAGCAGTCGTCAGGAAGCCAGGAGGGATAAAACAGACTCAAGAAAGAGGACAGAGACATCGAGGGGTCTGAGATGCCATTAAGCCATGAGACAGGAGGGTGCTGAAAGTGTGTGATAAAGAAAATGTATGTAAGTGCCGGAGACATGGAAGGGGGTCCGGTGAGTTCAGTATCAAAACAAGGCAGGATGGAGCAGACAAGTAGTGGCAGCGAGGTCAAAGTCAAGGTGAGGAGATGGCGTACGGAGCAGTCGGGAAGGCTCCAATGACTCACATGTACGCTAAAGTGCATGTCTGCCTCATACACAAAAACAAAAAATAACAGAGGCCATTTATTATTAAAGCTGGCATCCCATCAGAGCTGCACTTAGAGAAATCACATGTTTATAATCTGTCAAAATATGCCCACTTACTTTACCTACTGAGATAAGGATGCAGGATACACAATATTTTAAAACAGCATGCACACAAACACATATCCAGCAGTAATTTAAGGCTGATAATACATTGTTCATGGTTATCTTCTACCAGAAAGGCAGACTTTTAAGGACATAAGCCCAGGGTCCAGTTTCAGGAGGGTGGTCTAATCTCAGTGTTGTAATACAACAAAATACCAACAATGAAAAAAAAAACAAAAAAAACTTTAGTCTATCTATATAATAACAGAAATCAGGGCATATCCATGATTAAATGAAGGATTTTTGATTCTGGTATCAGTTCTTTGGAGTCTCTCTGAGTGCTTGAGGGTCATTTTTATCTTACCTTCATTTGCCTGAATACTGTTGTCTTAACATTCGCCTACAGATAGATAGATAGATAGATAGATAGATAGATAGATAGATAGATAGATAGATAGATAGACTTTATTGATCTCAAAAAGGGAAATTGTCACGCAGCAGCATGACAAAAGGAAAAAAATGGAATATAAGAACTAGAAAAGCACTTGGAGAGCGCAGATCTCCGCCAAGATCAGACCCCTCCCCCCTTCAATCACCACCAAAAGGTAATCATTTATTCCTTGTGCCAGTATCAACATTTCCTGAAAATTTCATCCAAATCCATCCATAACTTTTTGAGTTATCTTGCTAAGAGACAAACAAACAAACCCCCCCCCATCACCACCAAAATGTAATCATTTGTTCCTTGTGCCAGTATCAATATTTCCTGAAAATTTCATGAAAATAAGTCCGTAACTTTTTGAGTTAGCTTGCTAACTAACCAACAAACAAATAAACAAACAAACTAGAAAAGCACTCAGAGAGCACAGACCTCCACCAAGACAGATCTAACCCCCTCATCACCACAAAAATGTAATCATTTGTTCCTTGTGCCAGTATCAACATTTCCTGAAAATTTCATGAAAATATGTCCATAACTTTTTGAGTTACCTTGCTAACTAGCCAACAAACAAACAAACAAACTAGAAAAGCACTCGGAGAGCAAAGACTTCTGCCAAGGCAGATCCCCCCCCCTCCCCCCATCACCACCTAAATTTAATCATTTGTTCCTTGTGCCAGTATCAACATTTCCTGAAAATTTCTTCCAAATCCATCCATAACCTTTTGAGTTATCTTGCTAAGAGACAAACAAACAACCCCCCCCCCATCACCACCAAAATGTAATCATTTGTTCCTTGTGCCAGTATCAACATTTCCTGAAAATTTCATGAAAATATGTCCATAACTTTTTGAGTTATCTTGCTAACTAACCAACAAACAAATAAACAAACAAACTAGAAAAGCACTCGCAGAGCACAGACCTCCGCCAAGGCAGATCTACCCGCCCCCCATCACCGTCAAAATTTATCATTTGTTCCTTGTGCCAGTATCAACATTTCCTGAAAATTTCATGAAAATCTGTCCATAACTTTGAGTTATCTTGTTAACTATCTAACCAACCAACCAACCAACCAACCAACAAAAAAACATTCAAACAAACAAACAAACAAACCCTGGCAAAAACATAACCTCCTTGGTTGAGGTAATTAGACATATAAAAAACGAACTGGTAGAAAATCTGGACAATCAAACAGTAAGGTGCAGCAATAAACTGTAATTTGCAAAGTAAAATGTCATTTTTTCAGTAAGGTGGAGGTGCATACATATCAATAGAGTGCTAAGTGGAAATGTGTTTATGACCAGGTTTAAACGTCAGGCAGAGGTGAGTTTATTGTACAGTGAAATAACAGCTGGCAAAAAAGATTACATACCACTTTGTACTCTTCACCCAGTGCAGCGCCACTGATTTTCTGACTAGAATCAACATTTCAGTCCCTGGGTGTAACCATGTCTTGGGCTTTGGGTCTTCAAAGTCAGACCAGAGTCTAACCTGTGGGAATGGAGTCCTATGGGAGACATGGCTCAGTTTTCTGACTAAGTGACTCTTTTTTTTAAACTTCAGACGACCTCAGTGATGATCTTTAACATCTTTTTCATAGCCCAGCAAATTATGGCACCACCTGATGAGATCTAACATTATCTGAATGATAATTTTGTAAGATAAGTGACAGTTCAAGGTGTTGCCACAGGTTGCGAGGTCCATTTACTGCAGCCCTACAATCTGTCATGAGGCTGAACCACGGAGCAAACACACACATTTATTATCTACTTTACCATCAAAACCAAAGGTAAAAATAACCAAACTCACCAAACATGTCATTAATCTCTCCCTGTCATTACTCGCTCACAGTGATAGACATGATTGAAGCTGAAGCTAATTAGCCACATGTTAGCATTTACATTTTCATCAGCAGTGACTCAGCCAGATCAGCCCTATCTTTTTTCTCCCAGCACTTGCTAAAAGCTCGTTTGTGAACTTAGACGTTATCATAGTAACAGTCAGTTAAACCAAAGATGATCTAAATAAAGAGTCGAGGTTCAGCTTCCCCATTAAGGAGAATGTAAGGTAATTGGCTTGTACATGAATACATGAATCACAGAACCAACGTTATCAATCTGACATCACCCACTGTTTGTGGTTCAGCAGATCAGACAGTGGAGAATCATGACTGCTGTGGGACTTTTCATTTTGGTTTCACTGGTACAACAAAGAAGTTCCTTTCAGATCTTATCAGGTGGTACCACTTGCTCGTCTGTGAATAAGATGTTAAAGATCATCACAGAGATTCTGGTTCTTATGAAACCAATTGTTTATGTAAAATAGGTGTTTGTTCATGCAGCTGAGCCACTTCTCCCAAGGGACTCCATTCACACAGATCAGACTCTGGTCTGTCTTCAAAGACCCCGAGGCCGTGACGTGTTCACACCTGGAATACAGAATCTTCCATCTGTGTTTAGATCAGCTTTGTGTCAAAGCAAGGACCGACTGAGCATACGGGGGGAAAACGCTGAAGGTGATCATTTCTGATTTGTTTGCTTCTTTAATACTTTAGAATGAGAAAAGAGAAACATTTTTTCGCAAAATATATCTACCTGAAAACTCTGAAAGCTGTTTTTTTGCTAGTAAAATATAATGCAAATTTTAAAACTCTACCTCAAAGTAAAAGTTTTGTGCTGGAGCTGAACACAATACAAAGCCAAACTGTTCAGAATTTTAAAAAAAGTTAGAAACTAAAACAGTTTTGTGAAATGCATTTATTTACATATATTTAATGTCAAGTTTAACTTTTGAGAAACTGGCCCCTGATTTAGTTTACCGTACTTTCTGGGCTATAGAGCACATCTTACTTTAAGCTGCACCTGAATATAAGCCGCGCCTACCAAATTTTAAAGAAAAAAAATATTTGTACATATATAGGTCGCACCTGACTATAAGCCGCAGTTGTCCACGTTGTAGCATGAGATATATACATAGAAGGATGGTAAACAGAAAGATTATTTAAATATTTATTTCCATACCTTAACTGCTTTTTTCCAAACAGTGCCTGTAACACGGCAGTAACACGGCTGGTTACAAAAAACTGAAAAGTCATTGATCGCTATCTTCATCTTCCTTCTGCGCATTGAAACCACGGAAGTCATCTTCTTCAGTCTAATCCAACAGAGTAGAATTGCTGCTGGGTCTTCTTCTTGGTGATTATCCACAGGTGCTTTTTGGAAACTTGTGGAGTGTCTGGCTATTTAGAGTCAAAAAAAAAAAAAAAAATCTGCATATGCATGCTAGATTTCAAAAAATATTCAAAGGTACACTGTGGGATTTGTGTAAAAATAAAATGCCTTTATTAGTTCATGGCAATCTTTTAAAATACACCCAATGTGTTGCGACCTCTGGTCTTCATCAGGGCTTTTTTCACTAATGAGTCATACAGTCACTTCATACAATCTTCATACAACCTTCATACAATCACTTCTTCAGCGTCGGAGTTGAACAGCCTCAGAAAGGCTCCGTCACACACCTTCTCAGTCTCTCTTCTGTTGTCTCTCAATGGCACTTACATGCAGCAGCTCTGTTTCCTCCTTGGACAGCCAGATCGATTGGTTTTAACTTAAAAGCTGCATTATATGCATTTCTTTGTGTGTTTTACATAATGAGGGTTGGTGCATGACACGCAAAATGATTGTTAAAAGTTAAGCTTCTTCGCATCATCACCTCTTCAACATGTCTGTCTCGCTTTTGTGCTTCCTGCTAGAGCGCCCCCTGGAGGCCATAAGCCCGTAAAAATCTATACTTGAGCCGCATCGTTGTATAAGCCACAGGGTTCAAAGTGTGAGGAAAAAGTAGCAGCTTATAGTCCGGAAAGTATGGTGCGTACAGTATTTTTCGGACTATAAAGCGCACTTAAAATCCTTTAATTTTCTCAAAAATCGACAGTGTGCCTTTTAATCCTGTGTGCCTTATGTATTAATTTTGATTGTGCTTGCTGACTGATTTTATGCGGTACACGGCGCTCAAAAATCTGTCAAAATGTTTTAGTGCGACTTTGGTAAGCTACGAAGCCGCACCGCTTGATGGATTGTCGGAGCATTACGGTAATCAGGAGCCTCGCGGAGTAATACGTAGTACTGTGCTTTAACATAATATTAGGGTTAGGGTTAGGGTTACATTTACGTCAAGAGACCGGATGGCTTTTTCCACAAATCTCCGTCCCTATTGATCTGCGACTCCATGCACGCCCACCTCACCGATCCTGTCAAAACCCAAGTGAAGCAAACTAATTCGGAGCTTGCCATCATTCCGGGTGGATTAACCGAAGAACTCCAACCGCTAGATATTGGTGTCAACAGGATGTTCATAGTTAAATTGCCAGCTGCGTGGGAGCATTGGATGACAAAAAGGCGAACACACATTCACCAAAACAGGGAGGCAACACCGGGCGAGTTACGCCACTATCTGCCAATGATGTGTTACAACTGAACAATGTTGAGAGTTATTGTGATTGTGGTTTTTGTGAGTTGAATAAAGTTTGATTTATCTGAATGTTTTGTTTTGCTTAATGTGCCTTATAATCCGGTGCGCCTTATGGCCGGAAAAATACGGTAAGTGAAAAGGCTGGTTGTTAGTAAAGAAAAGCAACAACATTCATTAACAGTGTTGTGCAAATTACTTCCGAACTGTTATACATTACAAATTACTTGTTACTGATATTTATAATTCCTTACCTTACTACAGGGGTTGGACAAAATAATGGAAACACCTTAAAAAATCAACAAAATATAATTTAATTTGGTGTAGGTCCGCCTTTTGCAGCAATTACAGCCTCAATTCTCCGAGGTATTGATTCATACAACTTGTGAATTGTTTCCAAAGGAATTTTAAGCCATTCTTCAGTTAGAATACCCTTCAACTCTTTTAGAGACGATGGCGGTGGAAACCGACATCTTGAATCTCTAAAACTGACCATAAATGCTCAATAATGTTGAGGTCTGGGGACTGTGCCGGCCATACGAGATGCTCAACTTCATTAGAATGTTCCTCATGCCATTCTTTAACAATTCTAGCTGTATGGATTGGGGCATTATCATCTTGAGGTGAAGGTGTTGCCATTATTTTGTCCAACCCCTGTATATCACCGTCTCAGAACTGTAATACGTTACATGACTCCTGTATTACTTTTGAGTTACTTACCCCAAAATAACAGCAGTAGAATGTAACAGTCTAAAATGACAAAATATACTCAAGAGCATTTTACATCAAGTAGAGGGTGAAAAGGTGAAGCATAGTGACTGTGGGCTATCCAGGTACTAACAATAGAGTTCGTAATTGGCAAAGTGAAGGCTCAAACCAATGCAAGAAAGGATGACAGCCAAACTGACTTTCTGTTGCTTTGGCTTATCGCTCTCCTCTGTTCTCTTTGTCTTCTCAATAATGGAGTGGTCGCATGGCACCGTTCCACATGTTGTTTTTAAATTGCTAGCGCTATTTCTTGACGTCAGTAGTTCTTTTGGTTTTGGACAAAGGTTTGACAATTACGTTCTTCTTGTTCTTGTCTCTGACAAACCAGAAGTAATGAGCATACGTTCATCTGGTGAATGTAATGTCTGCCATTGGCTGAACAACAACAGCAAATAGAACTTTCCTGCTGCATTTTTGATTCGTTTAGGTTTCGCGGTCTTGCTGTTTTTTTTCCATTTGAGCAATTAAATTATGGGTGAAAAGGGTGTTGTAATGAAAACGCTATTGAATATGCACCGAGTAGAATATTTCTGAAAAACGATTAGTCATGCCTTACACTACTGCAGTGGTTCCCAACCTTTTTTGGCTCGTGACCCCATTTGAACATCACAAATTTCTGGTAACCTCAGACATTCAAAACGGAGACTTTTTTTTTTTTGCTAAAAATAATTTGTTTTTGATCATGTAATAGTTTGCTATACTATGTTGCAAATAAACATTTATTTTAGATGATATTTAGTCTATATAATGTATATTATTATGGACAGAGGCAGAAAAGCCAGGTGGAGATTACTGCACAAAGAGAGAATTTTATTTTCCTTGGTCAGGATATGTACAGTCAGTCCAGCTTGGATTTACAAGGCTGACAATTAATACTGAACAAACAATAATTCAAACTATGAATTATGAAAGAGCTGCAGCATCTGAAACTGACCACAATGAACATTTGAAAGATAAACAGTACCACAGTGCTTCAGTTTTAGCTTCAGAGTTTGTCATGTCTTTTATGTATTTGGATTGTCTCTCTTAACTCACCATATGTTTTTATTAGCAAGTTGTTTTTTGTTTTTTGTTTTTTTTTTTTATCAATTGCTAGAAATTTCAGGCGACCCCATTTGAATTCCAGGCGACCCCACATGGGGTCCCAACCCCAAGGTTGAAAAGCACTACTGCGTTACAGAAAAAAAGTAATCAGTTACTGTAATGCATTACTTTTGTAACACATTACTCCCAACACTGTTCGTCTATCACCACAAATGGGAAGAAATGTTGTAAAATGTTTATATTGAAGAAAACAGAAAAGGGATGCAATGTACTCCCATTGTGATTATCATGATAAATATATACATTTTATAATAAAGTCGTGATATTTCCTTATATTTCAAAGACAAATTTCCAAATGTAATGTTGATTAACTAAAACACAACAGAGAAATTTCCTATAAAACATCCTATTTAGCACATTTCCTGTTACAATTATGAGGTAATTGGAACATTTTGATGACGCAGCTCATGAATAAGCTGTCGCCTAAGAGGATTGCAGCCGTTACCTCATGTTCTACAGTCGACATGAATTCCCATTTGCTGACAAAAGCACTAACAACTTCCAGCACTTGGATTTTAAGCACTGGTCTCAAACAATCAAGGAAGCTGAAATTCTGACGGAGCTTGAATCCTTGGAGTTGAGCAATTATTTTCAGCGAGAAGCATAACTTTACATGATATGTTTGAAGAGTGAGTGAGTGAATGAGTGGAAGATACCACCTTCATAACCTGTGAACGAGAAAACCAAATGAAAGTAGCTTTTTGTACAAAATAGACTTCACACAGGAGAAAACTGTCCATTGTTTTTCACTGCTTTGTTTTTTTTTTTTTAAATCACAAAAAAGACAAACACATAAAACTAAATGTCATGGCGGAGCAACGCTGCAATTACAATCACGAAGCGCCGCTGAAGCTGAGTGTTGATCTGCATTTCTCAGCTGTAGGTTAGTGGGGTGGGGGGGGGGTCAACAAGGGCCGATGGAGGGGAAGGACTCCATGCCACTTCGCTTTCTTCCACATAGTTGTAAACCCCCCCACTGTGGGATGACTTAATTACTGGCAAGGAAGGGATGGTAATTAGAGGAGAAACAGGAGGCTAGAAGAAACTGTCAGGGTTAAGTACTGACTAATTCACTGTGTGGGACGTCTGTGCCATTCTCCCATGAGACTGGCAATACAGCATCGCCACAAGAGCAACAGGCTCCGAAGAGAAGCTTGTGCAACCCATAATGCACTGATTCATGTTGCATAACCTTACTGACTATTCCACTCAAATATGTCCTTACATTTCTGACATTATACTCACAACTGTACACAGCATTACTCCATGTATTTCCACATCGTTGTCAAAGCTTCACCCACACAAGGATTTTCTCCGATGCTTTTTGCTTTTCGGCCAGGGGTTCGGGTTTTTTTTGCGCCTCGTCTACCCACGCTGGCGTTTTTTGTTTTCGCTGATTAAACCATGTCAGGTTATTAAGGCTAGAGCTCTCCGAGCATGATATATGCAAACCTGTTAGTTAAGATCCCCTAACAGGTGCAACATATCTACCATCAGAGGGTCAGAGATTTGAGAAAACACACACAAAAACAAAAAGTCCCGGGAAAATGTCCAATCAGGCAAAAAAACTGTAAACATCTGTGTGGGTGGACTGTGAGGAGGCCTCAAGACAGAATTATTGCTCCACAAGTGGGCAGCAGAAAAGGCAAGCAAACAAATTACATAAAAAAAAAATATAATAACAGTTTTTCTATAAAACAAACACTCTAAAGCAAGTTTTTTCCTAACTTTATTTCAATATATGTTTACTTTCAGCAACATAAAACATAGACAGCCCCAAGGTTGGTATGGATATGGGATTATCTATCTATCTATCTATCTATCTATCTATCTATCTATCTATCTATCTATCTATCTATCTATCTATCTATCTATCTATCTATCTATCTATCTATCTATCTATCTATCTATCTATCTATCTATCTATCTATCTATCTCAAACATCATGTGATTCAACAAAAATTTGAGCTTCATTTAGTTAATTTAGTCACATCTGAATTATCTGAGAATAGATTAATTTACCGCAAATGAAAAAAAAAAAAACTTTTGGTAACACTTTACTTGAAGGTCTAGTTTATAATGCATTAAGCGCACATTCATAAGACATTATAATGTATTTATAATGCATTATAAAAGTCATTATAACAGTTTATGATCATGTAAAACAACTTATACCAAGGTTAATAGAGTATTATAAGTGTAGGCATACTGTATTATAAATTCAGCTTTCATAATGTTTTATACATCCATACCAAAGTGACAACAGTGTTTGTAGGAAGAATCTCAAGTCCTGGGTTACAGAACACATTATCAATTGTATGATATAACACAAGTATGATGACTTATGAGCAGTATCTGCTGGCTCTAAGTAAAGTGTAAGTCAAAAATTATACATCAAAGTGTTCTTAATAACGCTTTATTTTGCAAAAACAAAACATTAAAAGAACAGAGACAGTAAAGAGAAATGTTACATGTTGCTTTATACATAAATAAAAAATAATGTGGCAGCTCTAAATCTTTGTTAATTCAAACACATATATATATATATATATATATATTTTATTTATTTATTTTTTTTTTTAATAAATATGAAATCCCTAAAATAGATGGGTATAGGGACCAGTAACAAAACCTAACAAAAGTTCCCCACCTAAAAAAAAATTCCTTCCCACTGCTTTGGTATGGATGTATAAAACATTATGAAAGCTGAATTTATAATACATTGTGCCTACACTTATAATACTTTATTAACCTTGGAATAAGTTGTTGTACATGATCATAAACTGTTGTAATGACTTTTATAATGCATTATAAATGCATTATAATGTCTTATGAATGTACGCTTAATGCATTATAAACTAGACCTTCAAGTAAAGTGTTACCAAACTGTTTTTTTCCATCTACAATCTTTCCCAAGTTTTAAAGTTATATCTGTTTATAGATTCAAATATGATACTATAAATGGTTTTATAAGGTTAAAAATGTATTTTTCCTTGTCTTTCATTGGAGACACTGAACACAACATATTTCAGTGTGATATTGCTTGTAAATATCCATTCCTCAGGCTGCAGTATAATCAAGAAAACCTAGTACAGGAACAATTTAAGGCTTGAATAATAAAGTTAAAATAATGAAGAAAGAAATGACTTGGAGAAGAAGATCTATTTACTCATAATATGAAACAAATGGGTTTTCTGATGTAAATATTGAAATGATTGTAACATAATAGTTGTCCAATGGCTGTCGTTCATTTCATCATAACTGGATTTACTTCATTTTTCTGTGAATTTGTTCATTTCCTGATTGTGTGATACTGGTCAAATGGATTTGTATATAAAGCAGCTTCTCATGATCAGGTGACGTGAGACTGTGTTCTCATTGGAAGATTAAGGATTGACCTTGTGGCACAACTTCTGCGCCCTCTAGGTCAGGGGTGTCAAACTCATTTTAGTTCAGGGACCACATTCAGCCCAAATTGATCTCGAGTGGGCCGGAAACAGTAAAATAATAACAGTGAAAAAAGTAAAATTATATTATGATCAGGTTTACATCTACACTGTAAGCCCGGAATTTATACTTACTAAAATGCTTTAATTACAATGCACTTAAATGATTTAAGTTTTATGATGTTACTATAAAATGTTAAGTATATTCTACTCATTTGTAGACATAGTTGAAAGTACGAAAAAGTTTAAGTTGAATGAAATTAAATCACTAAATTTTAGTCATGCCCACACCTTTTTATCTTCGCATTGCATTGTGGGTATTGGGCATGTTGTTAAAAATGTGTTATTTTTCTGTGCAGGGGTTCAGCGGGGTTGTGGTGTTAGTGTTAATTTGGATTTAATGTGTGGCCTTTTGTGATTGTTTTGTATTTTTGTAGAGCTGCACCATGAGTCAGAGCCAGAGGAAGAACTATGGCTTTACTGTTCATCTGATGTCGTCATTTTACATTGGAAATTTTAATATTTTGTCAAATTAAAAGCACTTCCTGTACTGGTAAATTACATTGAGCTAACTTCTATTCATGCTACAAAATATTAAGTTGAATTACTTCATAGCTATTTTTGTAAGGAATAGAATTTTGAGTTTGATTTTCCTAAAAAAAGTTGTTCATTCAACGATAAATTACTCTGGCTGCGTTTGAAAAATTAGTCAGTGTAACCTAAAATGCTGAGTTGAATAGTTGGATAGTGGGGTTGATTTTACAACAGATTTAAAGTACAAATAACTTGTCTTTTAGTGTTTTCTACTTAATAGTTTAAGTTCAATACTTTTAGCATTAAAGTTGAACCTACTTAAACCAATTGATTAGTCGATCATTACTCAAATCATTTAAGTGCAATCACTTGCCTCAAATTTTTTGAGTAAACTCTACTTATCCGGGCTTACAGTGTGCAGTTTCCTTAAAAATCTGAATAACATGAACAACTTCAATTGTCTTAAGAAAAACAAGTGCAATTTTACCATTATTCTGCCTCGGCTTATAAGTTTATCATTTACACATGTGCATTACAATCGCACAAAACATTTAGTAACAGGCAGAATAATGGTAAAATTGCATTTACTTTTCCTAAGACATTTCCGTTTGTTCATATTTGTTCAGGTTATTTATGTTTTTTGTAAAAGTTTAGTTTGGTAATGTAAACATTTTCATGTAATTTTACTTTTTTACACCAAAAAACACAAACAGAGAATTTGGGGTTGTCATTATTTATAGGCTATAATGATAATATTTTACTGGTCTGACCCACTTGAAATCTAATTGGACTGTATGTGTCTGTACATAGAACCTGAATTAAAATGATTTTGACACCACTGAGTGTTAATATCTTCAGTGTAATTTTTGCGTTTCCCAAATTCATCCCACGGGCCGGATTGGACCCTTTGGCGGTTTGACACCTGTGCTCTAGGTGATAAAAATTGTTATTATTTTTGTCCTTATGAGATTGGATGGTTTTCACTGGGTTACCAAGCCCCCCCCCCCCCCCCCGAGGGTCACTTTTAAGAGTTCAGAATGAACGGAAAGCAGCCGATTAACCTGCACCAGGTGTCACAGGTAACAACGTTTAGTTCTGTTCAGCCTGTTCCATCTCTGTTTAATGTCATTCACCTCTGGTTTTTACACAAGGACTTTAGTTTAACAGAATATTACACCAAACAGCACTTGGCTTCGTTGCTACATGGTAATGTCAGGCCCATTTCTGGCAGCTGTTCTGTACTGAAGTGGGTAGCATATGGGGGGGCCTCCTGGGAGACATAGGTTTGGGTCTCATGAGGCACTTGAAGCTTTCAGGTGTTCATTTTTATTTTTGCATAAAACACTAGAATATGGCCAGACTTTAATCAAACATTAAAGTCAGACAGATCAACACAAGCATTATCAGCTGAGTGACATTAAAAATCTGGCTCTGTACATAAATCCGTTTGGGTCCTATGGTCATATTCTGTTGCATCCACCCAGTGTTATTTAGCACCAGCTGCTACAAGACCAAAGTACAAACAGAGCACTTAAACACTTGTCTTTAATCCCTGAGTGTCTTTTTATTGGTGTGGAGAAAAATGACAGCATTACAAAGTGGTAAATGCTTTACTTTTTCATTCATTCATTTTCTGAACCGCTTAATCCTAGTGTATGGGGAAATAATCTTCAGCATGCATAGTCTTTAACAATGGAAAGTTACATTTTCTGCAGAATACTAAAATAAAAAGTGCAAGATCAAGTACAGACATCTATTCATCATCTGACCTTTTGGCTACATGTCTTCTGTAATGCTTACGAATCAGTTCTTTATTTTAATATATCTTGAGCTTAATTTGACCGTCAGGTACCAGCAAGGGAGTAGGTTTGAATATGACATTGGTGGGGACACAAAAGTACTCCAAGGCAGCACTCCTGAAAGTTGATGTTTTTTTTTTGTATTTGCAATCATAATTTCATGTCATGTAGAGCTGAACAAACAAGGAAAACAGTCAGAAAAAAAAAAAAAGAAAATCAGTAATTGATGTGTTTACAATGCATATCTGAATATCTAAAGACAATCGGCCTGATCACAATCAAGGGTACCAGAAAGGGTGCACATATACAGGGTGGGGAAGCAAAATTTACAATATTTTGAGGCAGGGATTGAAAGACAGTGTATGACCAATTAGTTTATTGAAAGTCATGAGAATTTATTTGCCACAAGAAAATGTACATAATAGAAAATGTTTTTATTCTATGTGTCCTCCTTCTTTCTCAATAACTGCCTTTACATGCTTCCTGAAACTTGCGCAAGTGTTCCTCAAATATTCGGGTGACAACTTCTCCCATTCTTCTTTAATAGTATCTTCCAGACTTTCTCGTAATAGTTTTGCTCATAGTCATTCTCTTCTTTCCATTATAAACAGTCTTTATGGACACTCCAACTATTTTTGAAATCTCCTTTGGTGTGACGAGTGCATTCAGCAAATCACACACTCTTTGACGTTTGCTTTCCTGATTACTCATATGGGCAAAAGTTTCTGAAAAGGTATGGATAATAGTGTTAGGTATGATTATGACATCAATATATGTTTGGTTTCAAAACAATTGACGTAGTGCCTGCTGAGAAAAAACAACTACATGTTCATTGTAAATTTTGCTTCCCCACCCTGTAGATAAAAAATAATATTGCTCTATCAAAAAATCACACAGGCCATTTTATTTGTCTATTTCTCTTTTAAAGTCCAAAATATTTTTGTATTATGGTGTCTACTAAAAATTTCGCAGGCTTGTACCCCTGTCAAATCAGAAATTATTCAGTGTACGGACACTCCAGCCTAATAGCCTCCATATTTAATGCCTACAAAGATATACAAATGTTTCAGCACTCAGGATAATCATGCATTGTTTACTGCATAGATGTCATGTCCAAAGCATGTGTGCTGAAAAATTCCATATATTGACAGAAACAATAAAATTAGACCCACATATCTGATATGGTTTATGGACACTACTTGGTGTACGGACTCTACAAGAGCATCTCTGTTAGATCTTTAACTAAGTCTTCCTGGTACAGGAGGAAATAAACATTTGTGAATAAGTTATAACAATATATCTATAAGGCTTATACGCCATATTATTGATGGAAGTATATTGGTGTACGGACACTACATGAATTTTGGTGAACAACGCGCCATTGAAAACATGCGGTTTGACGTAAACACCCGTTTGCCACATTGTTACCAAATTTTCTGCAGCCAGGGAGGGTACCAAAATCTGTCTAGTTGTCTACTTAAATAACAGGCTCCCATTCTATTATTACAATTAAAGGGCTGTAAAAGAAGGGTTTTCAGAACAAAATGGTTGATTGTCTTAATACTGAAAATAAGAATTGATAATCAAACAGCTGTTCAACAAAAATGATCAATAAATGAAAAGCAATGTGATGTGTGTATTTTGTAATAAAAAAGACACAGGAGTAGAGTAGTAATTATTTATTGTGTTACAAAACATTATGTACAATAATTTTGCTCTCTTTTAACAATAAAATTGTGCATGTTTTCACGCTCATTGGGTCGCCATTTTATCAGTTTTTATCCGATTTTCTTCAAATTTGGAGGATTGCAAGATCTAGTAATAAGATGGCCAAAGAAACATTTTAGGAATGGTTTTGGGGGTATCTTTTTGCAATACTGATTAATAACTGATGCAAATATACTTGTACACCTTGATTGTGATCAGGCCGAATACACGAATTGAATGCATTCTGCAATGTTATTCTCATGACTAACATACCCATCATTATTTAACCTCACCTGTGAATTTACAGCCTCTCCTCCTCTACCTCCTCCAGCTTCTCCTCTACCTCTTCCTGCCTCTCTACTGTCTTTCACCTGACATAAATATGTTGATGCATGACATGTGAACAGATTAGGGATGCAGTGATCATAGAGTTTAATGGTACAGTGATTGCCTGAGCAAAAAAGGCTTTTACTTTCAATTATTACATGTAATTTATTCCCCAAAAATATGGATAAAATCACATGAGCATCTAGAATCGGAGGTTTTATTGTATTTTCCCCACAATTTTTTTTATTTTATTTGTGTTTATATACAGTTGCTGTCTTCCATACAAATATATGAAAATAATAAGTAAAAATAACTTTAAAAAACTGTATCTGTTTGGAATTAAATATTGTCTTTTATTCAATATCTGTAGTAATATCTAATATCTGTTGTTGAGCCTCTACACTTCTATACCCTTGAAGTAACTTACACTTGGACTCCTAAAGAAGTGTCTTACGTCCAGTTTTCTTTCCTTTGACGTCCTTCAAATCCTAAATACCAAGCACGCACACACAAACATGCTGTGTGATAGAGGCCTAAGATAACTCACCAGTCACACAGATTCATAAGTTCTTCTTCTCTTGATGGTGGGATTGTATGTGTCACTTTACCCACAAATAATATAGGCAAAGTCAGAGACGAAAGCGTGATCACAAATGCATGTGGGGTGGAGATATTTGCAATTTTCCACTGTGCGCAGCATGAGTCAGTGCACTGCATCTCAGTGGACATACAGTCCTGCAGTCAGAACGCAGTTAGCCATTTGTGTGACCAGATATACACAAAAACACTAAACCCACAGGAAAAAAGATTTATTCTGGGCCTCCTGCAAGAACATCTGAGTCAGTTTACTTCCAGCAAAACACTGAAATGCAAAACAATTAGATACACAAGGTGAATTTCAAAAAGCCTCTGCCTTCTATCAGCCTCATTATTTTGTCTGTTTACCTGTTTGTGTAGTGATCTAACAGACCATTACAGTCTGACATCACTGCATGCATTTAACCGTAAGTAGCTGTTTTAGAATCATAATTTAATGTGGTTGGACTGAAACAAATGACCTGCTATTTGTGAGAGAGCTTTAGAATTAAAATCATCACTTTGACACTGTTGGCTTTTGTAGCCTTGGTGTCAGGTCGATGGTATCTTGTTCTTTTTTCTTTCCTGTGAAAAATGGATGACTGAATTCAAAAGGGAGTTTCAGGAAAAGACAAAGAAAGAAAGAGGGCACAGAGTTAGCTAGCCTGTTATCCACGGGAAGGTTGTTCTGATCTCAAGGGGCTAAAACAGCAAAGGCTTGATAAGTGGGTTTAACAAGTAATGACATGTTTCTCATTTTCAGACTTGAAACAGCGAAGCAGCAATGATGTTATAGATTAGCACCGACCAGTGCAGGCATGTGTCCTCTGTAACACCGACAGCATCTAATAGAAAACATGTCATACTAAAACATGGTTAAAGCGTAGAAATAACGTCATTTCATGTGCATTTGGTGCAGACATGAGAACTTCCACTTTTTTTTTTTTTTTTTTTTTAGCTTTAAAGGATTTTTGGTTAACATTATAGAATCTATCACTTCACATCACTTTAACCCAAAAAGACCCAGTGTAAGTATTGTGTCAGTTCCCAAATGAATTTTTCTAACATTTCTTAACCCTTTCATGCACGAATTATGAGAACCTTAATCAAAAATTTTTCCTGAGTGTTTTTATTCCTCTTTAGGCATGGAACAAACAATGCGATTGAAAATTTTCTTCTGAAAAATAAATAAATAAATAAATAAATAAAAACATTTAAAAAAAATAATAATGAAAAAAAAAAAAAAAAAATCTTATGAACCTATTTTTCATGAAGTTGCAAAAATGTCCACTCAGCTGGACACCACATGTTTAATTTTTGATGCACAGAAACATGAATTTACTGATAAATTGTATGAAAACTATGGGGATGGCTTGTGATTCTGGGTTTTCTGCACAGGGGAGATCTACATAATGTTACCAATTCATGTCAGAAAAGATATGTAGTGTCTTAAAACTTTAATAAAGATATGTGTTTAAAAAAAAAAACAAAACAATGAAAAGAACAACAAAATCCAAGAATATACAAGAGAACAGCTGTAGAATAGCTGTCCACTGTAGTGACCAGTATACATGAAAGGGTTAAGGTGATTTATCACCATTTATTGTAATATTATCTTCTTCTTCTATTTTATCTTCTTTTTTTCAGCATAGATCATGTATTTTCCTGCATTTAATTTTCTGACTATGTAGATGTTCATAAAAGCTCAGAGGAAAGTTAACGGTTATTATATCAGAAAACAGACAAAACTGAAGAAAACGTCACTTTTTCTGCAAAGAAATTAACTGAACATATAAACCTAGTGTGTCCATCCACTGTCATTGATCCAACTCCATGGGTTTTACTGGTGAATCAATGTTGTAGAAGATGACAGTGTTTCCACGGTAACTGTGGAGCCTCTGAATGTCCAAATGGGTCACTTTGATGACCATGAAAAGATGACCAACTACATTTTACACCAATTATTTACATGTATTGATAGGATTAGTGGATCAACAGGTATTAAACAGTTTACAGCAGTAGATGGTTTAGATCACCCATGGATGTTTGGGTCTTTATGGGTTAAACTTAAATTTAACAGATGTTTTAATCCATAAAGACTCAAACTTCCACTGGCAACTAAAAGCATCTATTGATCTAAAATGTTTAATAACTTCTGATCCACTAATCCTCTCAATCCATGTAAATAATTGGTGTAAAAACCAATTTGTCATCTTTTCATGGTCATCAGATATGACTCTTTTGGGCGTTCAGAGCCTCCGTAGTTACCATGGAAACACCGTCATCTTCTACAACATTGGTTCACCAGTAAAACCCATGGAGCTGGATCAACGACAATGGATGGACACATTTGGTTTATGTTCAGTTATGGATAGATTTGACTGAAAAAGTCATTTTTTTCTTCAGTTTTCTTTGTTTTTGATATAATAACCCTCAACTTTAATCTGAGCTTTTATGAACATCTACATGATCAGTGAATTAAATACAGGAAAATACATGATTTACACTGAAAAAACACAAAATACAGAGGATAATAGTATAATAAATGGTGGTAAATCACTTAAAAAATGTAATATAGAAAAAATATATATATATTTTTTGAAAGTGCCCTGAAAGTGGCACTGGGTCTTTATGGGTTAAAGTGATGTAGTCTGGGTTGTGCTTCAGCCACATGTTAACACAGACTCCATTTGATAGAACATCTAGTTTCCAACACACGTAATCTGGCCTTACACTCATTCTATTATAAGTGTAAAAGAGTGGATGTTAAAAGGTTAAAGTTGACTTGAATCAAAAAGTTTCATTCTATCTGAAGGTCAAAGCTATTCTATTTCAAGCGCATTTGCCTCGGCACTCTTCTTGATTAAACTGTCATATTGTACAGAGTATCCAGATGTGAACTCAACCTTCAGTGTATGTAGTATACATACAGTATATATATGTACACTATGGGCACAACATCTCCCACAGGGTTTTGCAATTAATGTGTGTCCTTCCTAATTTCTCTCCTTTGATCAAAGTAGACAGCCATGTAAAAGATCTGATTCCATACCTATTTAAAGGGTCCAGCTATAATGTTTCCACAGAGACATTAGTGTTAAGTGTTAGTTATGATTTCTGGCATAAAAGACCTTTTTCACAGCAGACATTTAGGCTGATACCAAACTGCAGAAGCATCCATCAATGTGGAAAAACAGACTGCAATGACTGACTTTTGTTAATGGAAAAAGTCCATTTCACTTTCTGAGGTGGTTATTTCGTTACAACATATAATTTTGATTATTTGTCTGCTTGGAGAACCAATGTGTGAATAAAATGCCACAAAATATGAATCATTATTTCTGAATGCTTAACAGGACCACATAAAACATGGAATTAACCACTATCTGGCTGAGAGTTTAATTTTGGTAAAATATTGTATTAAATTTTATTCAAATTAGGTAAAATGAAAATGCCCACATAAGTATACAGAAGCAAATAAATGAAACATTCATCCATTTTCAGACCACTTAGTCCTTGGAGGTGTTGTTAAACTATTAATGTGCACGTCTTTGGTGGGAGGAGGCAGGAGGGAACCTACGCTGACACAAGGAGAACATGCAAACTCCACATGAGCCACTTTTACACAGAGATCTCAGAAAAAAAAAGACAAGATGGTGATCCCACCTTTTTTCCACCATTGACTGATTTACATAGCAAAGCCTAAGGAGTAACAGAGGTGAGTAGGGATGAGAATCGAGAACTGGTTCTTTTTGAGAACCAGATCCCAGTAGCTCAATTCCTTGGAATCGTTTGCCTGCCTGCTTAATGATTCTGCTTATTGATTCTGCCTTCATTGCGCATGCGCGATGACGTCACGCGTACGCTGCATTGTTTTGGTCAGAACGTAGCCAACATGGCGTTGAGGCAGAAGCGATCTTAAAAGACGACACTGGTAACACTTGCAAAGCTTCCATTTCTTCAAAAGGGTGGAATCCCTCCAATATTCTCAAACATTTGTCCACAGCATGTGAATCATTTCCAGGAATGTCTCGTATTTGATACGCTACTTAGCGATGCTTGTGAATGTAGCGGCAGAGTGAACGCTGGGCCCAGTTCTGGTTCCGGTGCGGGCAACAAACGTCGTACCCCCTGAAATATAAGTTTCCAAAGGTAGGGGAAAGGAAATGAGGTGCACAACAACAGGAGACGTGCTGAGCCGAGTCCAACTGGTTCCACGTAATGGACATGTGGCAATAGAGGAGTTAGTAAAGCGTCTTAAGTTTCACTTTCACTGCATGCCGCCGCCCACTCCCCCTCCCCCAACCGGGCCCGGCGTCATCTGTTATTATTATTTGTACATACTGTATATGTTATATTTTCTGTGCATAGATGGAAATATAAATGACAGTAAATGCAAACACACCCATTTGTACTCTTTTATTCCCTCACCCAATGAGAATCAATAAGAGAATCGATAAGGAATCAGATCGATAAGCAAAATCGATAATGGAATCGGACTTGTTAAATTCTTATCAATTCCCATCCCTAGAGGTGAGACAAGCTGGACTTTTACACAGTGGACCTGCCTTTTGGAATCAAAGGGGTGGTGACGCAACTCAGTGTATAGTGTGCATATGGAGACACTGGCATGGATTCTGCAGCAGCCGCCCCAGGTGCCGGTCCCGCAGCTTCGTGCCAGAGGTGAAAATGGCACGAAGCTGCAGCACCCGGGGCGGCCGCCGCAGAATACATGCCAGTGCCTCGGTTGCCAGACGTTTCGCACCCAGGCCGTTTCCCTCCTCCGGTTTGTAACTTAATTCTGGACGTTTCATCCCCCCTCAAGACATTTTGCCTCACAAGCCTACTGGGCATAATTAGCATGGTTTCTTATCGTCTGGTGAAGGTGGCAAGGGGTAATCTCTACAAGCCCTCCCCCCAAAACTCTGTTACTCAGCTCTACAATTTTACAGTGATTTCAATGCTTCATTCATGGCATAGCAAATTTTAAACTCCTCCCCGAGTACATTCTCATTTACATTAATTAATTTAGAAGAAGATATGCATAAAATAAATTACATTAATTTCAGGATCATGAGATCTACATCACAAATAACATGTTCCAAGCCCTCTGAAATGGTACTTTCAAAGTTATCGGGGGACAAACTAATGAAACTATTCATCTTATCAACAAATTGAGGTTGGATTTCAGTCATGACACAGTGTCAAATCTGTCATGTGAAAATAAATCTAAGGTTAAAAAAGTCATTATTGGTTCAGACAAAACATTTTAATTTTATTTTGAAATATGCAAATGATCTAAAGAGTGACACATGACATCCTTCTAAGACTGACAATGAAAAACGATCTCTCTGTTGTACACATTTACGTGTTTCTTGTATTTACATGTATACCCAGGGTGCAATTTGTCCAAAAAAAAAACTGAGGGGGGGGGTGTTTTTGATTTTTTGTCAGAGCGGGGGGGGGGGGGGGGGGCAGTTATATACATGGGGATGTGGTCCATAACTAATGTAACTAATGCTGGCATGAAATGAAAGTGAAACTTTACACACTTTCAATGTCCAACTCCCAGGTTCTATTCCTCTCTTATACAACGGATCTTACACAAAATTTTTCCAACTTCTAACCTGTATCCGCTGGACCTCCTCCACTGCTCTATGTGCCCCCCATCCCACCCCACCCCCCCATGGTGCCTCAGTGCATGGGGATGTTTGTGAACTCTGAGACCGCTGACAGTTCGGTTCAGGGGAACGTTAGTTGCAGTAATGTAGGATATATGTGTAAGAAAACTGTCACAACCTGCCTGGTATTTCAGTTGGCTGGTTGTCCCCCCCTGAGGATGAAATTCATTGAGCAGAAGTAGGGATGTAAAAACCAGAGAGGGGGTTGATTCTTCCCATCCCCCCCAACAAATCGCACCCTGTGTATATCAGTGCGCTAAAGGCTGTTTTATGCTTACCACGTCAGCCAGCTCTGCGCGACTTCATGCGGCCAATTGACGTCATTTTCACACCCACGCCCTTCACGCGGCTCATCTTAAGCAGAAACTTTCCACTTCGCGCACCTCAGAAAATTTGTAAGAGACGCGCGGACAACATGGCCGACATTCAGGAGCTCCTGGTGGTAGAAGTACAGAAGTACAGGCACTTGTATGAGTCGTCACACCGGGACCACCGTGACAGCCGAGTGGTGAACAGTTCATGGAGGGAAATTGCAGCTACAGTCGGCAAAGAGGAGGAATGGGCAAAAAAAACCTGGAAAAAACATTAGGGACAGATATGTGAAGGCCAAAAAGACTGCCAAAGAGAGAAGTGGAGACCCAGGGGGGAGCCCAAATGTCCCACAGATTCTGAGAGAGTTGAGCTGGCACTCCAATTTTATTAAACACAGGGAAACAGACACAAATTTCCCCATGGAGGAGGTAAGTTTATTGATAACTATGTGAACTATGTGCAATTTTCTTCTTTTCTAGTTTTTTACTGTGATAGATGTGTGTTTGTGGCACACTGCCCCCTGCAGTTTGGGAATAGATGCGGCGCGGAGCCGTCCGGAGTATAAAAGTACTCTTGTGCCAACTCCCCGTGTCTATTTTCCGCACGTCACGTTCGTGCGGCAAGCATAAACCAGCCTTAAGTCTGGTCCGAAACGTCTTTATCCCCGGGTTCGAAATGTCCAGCCTGGGTGTGAACCGTCTCATGCTCCAAACCAGGGTCTGAAAAGACCTGCTTCCAGTGCCTCCATATGCGCCCGCTGTCTCTCAGGCGCGTGGGTCGCCTTCATCGTCGCCTTCATCAAAACGTCACACCTTGGTTGCGGAACGAGAGGTGTTCCTTTTACATCGCATTCCAGAATCATAATTCCACCTTTATCATGGCTCTGTTACTACCTCCAGAGGCGTTACAAAGCTGCGTTAAAGGTGGGACCAAATGATCCCACCCTTTCGTTTACAAAGACGTTGTTCCGGAATAAAGGTGAAATATTCCCATTACAGAAGTGCTGTGTAAAGGGGCTTAGAAAGACCTGGTGCTGGGATCAAATCCAGGACTTTGTTGCTGTGAGGTGAAAGTCAAAAAATGGATTTCCACTGACACTTAAGGGCTATTATTACACAAAAGGCAGCATATATTAGGCAAAAGGGTGGAAATACTCAGCAACAGTACACAAAATAATACACATCCATGAACACTCATACTAAAGTGATTCAAATTGAAAGCTCTTGTAGAATTTCACACAGCTCAGATATTATGTAATACAAAAAACAAATTATTATTAAGAAGGGAAGGGGGTTATGAAGTATGAGGACAACGTAATTACAAAACCTTAAAATTGTGAATTACAAGGAAAAGTGTCTGTTTAAATATGTGAGTAAAATTAAAGAACAGACTGAAGAATGTCCAAACACCAGCCAATTTAAAAAGACTTAGAAAGACATGGGTTATACACAGTAGAAAACTGGAGAAGGTGTCTGTTTACTACCGTGTGTATAGTGTTTTTTTTTTTTTTTTTTTTTTCGTTTTTGGTTGTTTTTTGTTCACTTCATTTAATTATTTATTTTATTATTAGTTCATTTAGTTTTACCTTCAAAATGTATTTATTTATTTGTCTGTGCAGGTATGTATGTGTGTTTTTGTGAAAATGAAAATTGTAATTAACACTTTACAAAAAGATGCAAGGGAATTATTTTTTTTTACAGCCTTATACTAATAGGAAGGTAAATGATTGGCTGTTGTGTGGAGAAGGGGTGGGATTAAATAAAATTACACTTCCTCCCACTCCCTCGAATATGCAAATCAGTCCTTATATGTCGATACAAGTTTTCATGTTTTCTTGTTTTATTTCCAGCCACTAATGCAGGTTTTTTTAAATTGTGTATACGAAATAAACTGAATTATACAGTATTTATTGGTCATTCCATTCCAAATCAACCAGATTTCAGAAAGTGCCCCGCATGACCCCCTCAGAAAATTCTGAAAAAATTCCCACTTGTTCACCTACCAGATAAATGAACATATCCAAAATTTTTATGTCATATCTCTAATAGTTTAAGAGATACAGCCCTTTGAAAATTAATGTTGTTTCTTTTTTAATTTTGCAAATTTGCTTTTTGGCCAACTTTGAGGAGCTATATCTCCTTAGGTATTCAAGACACACTGCTGAAACTTACTGTCTGGGGTGAAATCCCCCTGAAAAGACCATATTTTGCATCAAAATAATTGTAGGTGCCTTCATGTTTGGTCCATGAGGCCTTGAAATCAGGTGAAAAGGCTAAGCCAGTTCTGGGAAATCTATAATTATTCTATCTGAATGATCCTGCGGTTCCACACCCTAGTTCAAATATCTCATCATAACCTGTGCAATAATCAATGCCATTATACTGTTAAAAATGCCATTCACACCTACGTTTGTATTCAATTTGAAGAAAATATAGTCAAGCAGTAAAAAAATATTAAAAATAGAACCAGTTCTATCCCAAAGCTAAAATTTTGTCCACAACATCTTGAAACATATATGAAGACATGGTAAAAATTTCAAAATTTTCATTAACTGGCCACATGGTAATTTGGGTGCTCAAATAAAGAGTATTTTTGTGAAAAATTGAAATCGACCCATTTTATTCATTGCCACAGCAACACTTTTCATTGAAATGTAGTCTTTTTGCAGTATATTGTTACATCTGGACCATAAGAATCCATGCAAAAAAAAAAATTAGGCCTCTACATTCATCCATTATGGCACAGTGCAAGCCTGAAGAGAGAGGACATTTTGAAGAATTAGCCTTTTGGCCTGATTTCAAGGCCTCATGGACCAAACATGAAGGCACCTACAATTATGTTGATGCAAAATATGGTCTTTTCAGGGGGATTTCACCCCAGACAGTAAGTTTCAGCAGTGTGGTTCGAATACCTAAGGAGATAGAGCTCCTCAAAGTTGGACCAAAAGCAAATTTTCAAAATTTAAAGAAAAAAACAATTTTCAAAGGGCTGTATCTCCTAAACTAATACAGATATGACATTAAAATTTTGGATGTATTCATTTATCTGGTAGGTGAACAAGTGGGAATTTTTTCAGAATTTTCTGAGGGGGTCATGTGGGGACCATTGGTTGAATTGCCATGGAATGACCCATATGTATACAGTGTATAAAAAAAAATATCTTAGGCATAGATTGATGAGCAGAAGTTGCATTTTTGTGTCCATGTCCTTTAGATTCATATAAGAGGCTCGCTTTGAATGGATTCAAATATGAAATGATTATAGAATAGAAAGCTGTGTTTTTATTTTCACAGTTGTGCTAAGCATATACAGTACACAGAAATCATCAGCATAATGCTGTTTTATTTGGGGGGTGAGTGGCAGTTATTAGGGGGCAAATTGAGTTCAGCAGTCAATGAATGGCATATATAAGCTGCATCTGAGGCACCGACAATAACACTTGATTCTCTTTTACTGCTCGGGTGCCTTGACCTTGTTCGGTTATGTGTTCTATGTAGATTGGAGGAGCAATGTTGGAGATTTCATCATAGGATAGTGAAGGTGATAAAGTGTTTCATCAACTGTAAACAATCTACAAGAAAACTTTCCTTGTGAGATGAAAAATAAAATCATCTTTTGAACCGTAGCAGCATTTGCGAATGCAACACAAACAACACAGTCAAGGTGATAATTCAACCATATGCTGTATATTTTTGCCTCAAACACTTTATTCTCTTCTTTCTAGAATTGTTTTTTTTTTTTTTCTTTCTTTTGGTGTAACTTGGATCAGGAGTGTTTTCTGACTCACCTTGTTATTTGTTTGGTGCATTCACCGTCCTTTGCATTCACTCTCACCCCACACGGTCTCACTAGTTCATCAGTGCTACTTCTCACATTACACAGTTAATTAGATTCTAACACATGCTCGTGTCACTCACCCATGCTCCTGCTTCCGGCACTATTTCCCATCAAATTCTTAAGATTAAAGTGAATTAAGAGATTGTTTTTGATTAGATCCATTTTTGTTTCACTGCCTCATCACAATTACAGAGTGCACTAACACTGCTATTATGCCAGCAATCATATTCTATTAAGACAATCACGCTCCATTTGCTGATATGCTCCAGTTATTGGTTAATAATTAAGATGACGCCAACTTTCATATGGGGATATGGAGTTGGTGCAGGCCTCGTGGTGCCCGAAGCTGGAGTGCTGTTGTTATTTTTGCAAATATTTTCACTTAGTTCTGACTTCATACTGTGTTACTGCTGAGCATACTTTGGTGCCCTAACTGCATAATTGTAATATTAGCTGAAATTACAGCACATAAGTAGTGTTTATTTCCCTCTTGCCATTGGAGCCTTTAGGGGATGCCTTCCAGGGTCAGCCCATCTTCTGCCTACACAAAATTAAATAAATTGTAAAACTGGCCACAAGACTCACTGTCAGAAAATATCCTTATACTAGAGCATGTTACAGTAAATGAAAATAAAGTGCCTTCGCTGAATCTTTACTCGTGCACAAGCTTGACTTTTCAGCCTTTTCGCACCAGCGTTTAGAATTTAACAACCTCTGAATAAAACAAGAGAAAGCGTAAAAAAAAAAAAAAAAAAAGCCGACTCAGAAGAAATCAAAACTGTAGCCGGCTGAATACACTGTACGATTAAAGGCAGTATTTCTATTTGGGAGTTCTGATCTTGTACATCACAGTAACCTTGACATAATCCTTTCTGCTCAACTGATTCTCTCACTCCATCGCTCTATCCTTCCTTCCTCCCTTTTCCTCGGCACCGACAACAATATGGTCATTACCAGAGCTGATGCTACTGTTTTCCACAGATGGACTCTGCAGGCAGCAGGCTGTGTTGAATGATGTCACATCTCCCAAAGATTGCTGTTGTAATTGGTGGAACAAAGGTTTAAAAACAAAAAGAATGTTGCCTCAAGTGGCAGTGCTGCCCTTCAAGATGATGCGATTGCAGGTTAATGGAAAAATAAAGTATTGCTTGTGTGGGCCACCTTCTCCACAGCTCAAGTACTATAGAAAAGGGCTGCCGTTATTGTTATTTATTGTTTTGTGTTGTTGTACAAGTCGAGACAATAATTGAACAAGACATTAGGTTTTCAAAGTTTCGCGTGTGACTTTAGATGAAAAGAAAAAGAGAAGAAAAAGGTTTGTGAGATTAAAATGAAAACTGATTAGTAAATTAACCTGAAAACACTGGAACAACAGAAAATTACATTTCTACTCATTAGCTTTGTTTTCTTTTCATCAAAATGAACACCTATTTCTGTTTTGATTGTTGTTACTCACACTTAAATAAATTAACCCCTGAGACATTATTTTAATGAAGCGGGCTGCTGTGAATTTGCGTATGTGTCAGTGTCATAAAAGCTGTTGTTGGTATGTGCTTGTGTTCCTTTTCTTCAGGAATCTTTCTATTTTCAACATCTGGCAGTTGTTTTGCTTTACTGGGTGGAAAACAGGGTGCAATAACAGAAAATTTTACAGGTTTTTATGAAATAAAAAGTACTCAGAATGTACGTCAGTCACAGACTGAGGATGTTGAGCATGAACTGTGAACCGGAACACACTGAACAACAAGGATTTGAATTTTGGCACAATAGTTTTTGTTTTGGGGCTCTTGTTTTTTTTTTTGTTTTGTTTTGTTTTTTACTCAGTCCAGCTGCTTTTTGGCACCTGGTTGAACTCCAAAAAGTAGTTACATGGCCAAAAGTCAGTTAAAACACAATTAAAAAAAAAAAAAAAAAAAAAAAAAAAAAAAGAAAATCATGACAATGCTACAAAACAACAGTAAAATCAAAAAACGACATGGAAAACGATGTAAAAAAAACCCCAAAAACAAACAAACGAAAAAACCACCATATTTTTGTAGTGAGTCAGTATCAGTCACTGCTCTGTGTTTTACCCCCATTACATAGAGGGAGGGGGGCACTGAGCATGCTCAGCAGTCTATAGAAAGCACAAGGTCTATTCTATCAGCACGTTTTGAAATTTTTCTTATTGAGCAAACGGTTGAAATTTTATGAATATTTAAATAAGCCATACATACTGAACGCTCACCGCTGACACGTCAGGGGTTAAAGAGTTACCAAATTTACCACTTTTTAATGCTTCCATTTCCTCTCACAACACTTTCTGATATTCAGGGGCTGACGACACCAAGTTAGAAAATGTTTCAGGTTAATTTTGTATCATTCTTAAGGTGTCCAATGGTACGTGGTCTTGGTTTTGGTACATTCATAATAGTGCATCACCAAAGTCACAATGACCTCTGACCCAGACCATGACAGACCCAGGCCTCTGGTCTTGTTGCTGGTCACAGTCTGGATGGTCCTAGTTGTGTTTGGTTCAGAGCACAGGTCTGGTCCACAATAGTGATCATGGTGTTAAAACCCTTAAACCCTTAAAATCCTTACTGGGACCTGTGACATACTGAAATACATCCACATGCCGTGAATCTTTTCATTCTGCTGTGCACCGTAGAAGCTGAATTATCCATATCCCATACACTATGTGTCATTTGAGAACACTTGCTCAGTTCCCCTAAGCCCATCTTTGTTCTTAGACCTTACCTGGATTCTTCTTTTCTACCAAATCACAATCCCAATCCTCTGTTTCTATCACCTATCTTGCATTACATTAGGATATTTTTTAACAATTATTGTAATAATAAAATTGTAAATTAAAAAAAAAAAAAAACAACTTACCCTCATCCATTTTTTTGAATGTCTTACAGGCCTGAATATGAGTAATGAATGTACGTAAAATATGTGTCAAATGCTATTATTTACTCATCTTTGCTGTTCAAATCAATCTACAGATGATTACAATGTCCTCTGAGTTCACAGCGAAGAGAGTAGATGTATTCTGAGTTTTTAGGTAGTACATTTCTAAAAAGGGCAGCGAAGTTACTGCGTTTCCTATCATCATTATCCTGACAGACATGTAGGTACATTGACAGTGAGTCTAAAGCAATTTGCTCTTAACAGACACCAGAGGTTTTTTTTTTTTTTTTTTTTTTTTTTAAATCCATTATCTTGTGAACATGACTGGGATATTTTTATACAACCTCTTAGCTGATGGCATCTGCCTTTTCCTTTTTTACTGAAACATCCACCACCACCACATCACCCCCCCCCCCCCCCCCAAAAAAAAATGCACTATTTACAATGCTATGTTTGGAAATCGTGCCCATGCCAGCAAGCAATTGAAGTGAGAATAAATAAAACAAGTACAAGCAAACAGCTCAGGCCAGCCGGAATAACATTGCACCTCTTTGTGCGTAGTTCCTCACTGTGCACCGGAGCGTGGGATTAGGATTCAGTCTCTAATATTTTGAATGGTTCATGTGCTTGAGACTCATTCAGGATTTCAATTGTATCTATGTCTGTTTGATTTATTACTGGGCATTACCTCCTTATTACCATGAAAGGCTGAGATTTTTTTTTTTTCTTGTATTCCCTCAAGGTGCAACATTATATAGTGGCAACACAGGAACAGGGGTTATAGGGGTCTTAGATTATGGCTGCTCCCACCAGGAATACCTGTTATTACTGGCCTCTAAGAACCATGGACATATAAATCCTAAGTACAGAAGGTGGTGTGATGGAGAACTCCTGTTGTTAGGTGTTCTGCTGGAATAAGCTCCTCAGATCTAACCTTTCTGCCAGTTCAGGCTCTCTGGTATCATACTAGTCCTATGTTTCATAACCAACCAACATCATATGCTGTTTGTTCATTTATGCCCTGTCCATACAAAAATATTTATTTTGTTGAATATTTTTCCTCAACATTCTGACCTCTCGTCCACACATAAGCAGTGTTTTATGTTGCTAAAACTAATTATTTTAAATGCTGTTCAAAGTGACTGTATTTCACATGTATGTGACAAATGCCTGACTCAGCAGATATATTTGAAAAAGAGACAGAAAGATAGTATGAATATTTTGGAATATTCTGTGTATTACATGCATATTTAAGCCATACTCACACAGGACTAGTATTAACTGTGGGGTGAAGTTAAGGGAAGGTTAACATCTGGTGAAAAACATTTAATTACAATAATAATTACACCAAACTGATGTTTTTGGGTAGGTAATTATATTTTCAGGAAAATGTATTTTGAAATGAGAAAAAAGTTGTGGAAAAAAAATTTGAGGAGTTTTATTAGTGTAAATGTTTGGAAAATGACAAATTTTTCTGCCGTCATTCTGGGTTCATTTTGTAAACTCTCATAAATAAACTAAATTTATTCA
This sequence comes from Sphaeramia orbicularis, assembly GCF_902148855.1. Classification (NCBI taxonomy): domain Eukaryota; kingdom Metazoa; phylum Chordata; class Actinopteri; order Kurtiformes; family Apogonidae; genus Sphaeramia; species Sphaeramia orbicularis. The sequence goes on along the minus strand of NC_043968.1, from coordinate 70,890,984 downwards.
AAATACATTGATATTTGGCTATTATATTATTCTAAACACCCATTGTTTAAAATTAATAAATGTATATATCTGTGCAAAATACATTTGAATATAATGTTAGTATTATTTTTATGTTGTAAATATTGTTAAAAAATCAATATGATATTGATAATTGAAATAAAAAATGTTTAATTTGATATTTACTTTTGTTGTCCATCTGTGATGCTGCCATTTGTCAAAACTCTTGCTATTTAGGCATGATAAAAATATATATTTTTTGTCCCTCTAACCAATTATTAAGTTGTAAAATAGAGGGTTTAAGGTATACACTGAACACATTTTAGGATGAAAATGTCAGAGCAACTTTGCTTTTGTCAGATTTTTTTGCTTAATTCAAGATTTTTTTTTTTTTTTTTTTCTTTGCTTAATTGGAGCAAAAAATCTGCCAATGGAACAAGTGAAAAGTATCTTGGTAAGATTTCTTGAAATAAGATTTTCAAGATCTATTGTCTAAAAATAAGTTCTTATATCTCACTGAAAAATTACTCTTTAGGTGATTATGTCTTATTTTAAGTGCGATGAGATATTTTGACTAGAAATGAGAAAAAATACACTTGGTAAGATTTTGATTTTTGCAGTGTACCCTTAGCATCAGGAATGAGGAATAATTTCAGCACAAAAAAAAAAGGCCAAAAAAAACAAACAAAAAAAAAAACTGATGCAGTGAGAATGAAACACTGACATAAAGGGTTAATTTCCAAATCACTGGAGGTTCACACATTTATACTAGTCCCATGGGAATGGGGCTGTAGACTGTACCGATAAAGTGGTCCACTGGTTTTAGGACTGATGATAATGCCTCCAGTTTGAGTTTTAGCTTTCATCATCATGCTTTTTTGGACAAAAGGGCAGACGTGGGCAAAAAGTGTGTTGGGTAAACTAATGCAAAACTCCAGCTTACTGACATGCTAAAACGGAAATCTTCATCATTTGTCGGACAAACCATTTGATAGTCTTGGCAGTATAATTTATTATTGCCAAATTGGCCTAGAAAGTCTGTTTTGGCAGGTGAGTGGGCTGTTAAACACACCTGTCAATCAAAGTCCTAGATTCTTAATAACGGAGCGATAATTTAAAGGACCGCCAGTGCACTTATGAATGAGACCAGAATGACTCCTGGAAAAAATGTATTTTAGTGCAAGTAAATGGTAGCCAGGCTTTCTTGGAGCTGAAATCTATCAGCCGTCAGCAGTATTGTGTTTTAGGATAGCTCCACATTGGCTTTAATTTCAAGCCACAGTTTCTGCAGTAGATCACGGCCAGTGCAGACATATTTAGGAGACACACACATGTGTCCTAGTGTTGTTATGAAGCCTGCGTAATGTAAAAAACACACTTCCAGAAGAGTATTATGACAGCCTAAAGCCTCTGCTTCTGCCACTTCCAATGATAATTCACATTATCTGAAGGTCCACAGTGTCCCTGGTTTAGAGTCCAACAGAGACAATGGTTTGTCTGAATGTTTGTTTTTACATTCTCTTCTGTCCTGAGATTTGAAATGGTCATGCCGACTGACTTTTTTTTTTTTTTTTTTGTGGAAGGAAAAATTTTGGTTTTGAAAAGTATCCCCATTAGTGTGGATAGGGTATTATTCTGCCATTATAAAATTGGCTGAGCTTTATTTAACAGGTGTTTACCTTCAGGTGCTCATCATTCAGTGGCAAATCACATGAACTGGACAAATGATGACTACCACCGCAGGAATGTAAATAATGCATGGCTCTTGTTGGCAGTCTGGCCAAGTTCTACAAAAGGGACGCCTTCTTAAATGAAGCACATAAGGACATTTATATACCATGATGGGCCACATGGTGGTCTTGATGTAATAACATTTATCCCACATCCCTGCAAAGCCATCACATCCAAATAGATGAGATCATGTGGCAGTGTTTCTGTGTGGGAACACCATGTACAGAATGAAAAGGAATAAGTCAATACTGTGTGGGAGAACAAAAATCGCTTCACAAAGCCATTCTTGGGGGAATTACCATTATTGGATCAAGGAGCCCTTCAGTCTCTGCAGCTTGCCAGTGTTTTCTGTCAAGGCCCTTATGGTCCACCACCATCAGTCAGCTGAACATGGTTCTAAAGAGAACGGTGTGGCAAAGATTCAATCGATGTCTCGAGAATGTTGAATAATGCTTTTCAAATAATACAGAGTGTTATAATGCAAAGTGCTTGTGCGAAAGATAATTTGCAAATTAATTTTAATAACAAGGTATTATATCTGTGGACAAATTAGACCATCAGAGTGAAGATAATATGCCCAGCCTAGTCACTCAGATCATGAGACATAGTATTATTGCTATTGTTGTACCAATCATCTCTTGCATTGGTACAATTTACTCAAGATTAATTGGGTGATTTCTATTGCAGTCAAGGTAACTTCACATCACTGCACACCAAGACTGGAGATTTGCATATGGATGGTGGGTACATGTCCCTGACGATATTCTGTCGAGACAGAGCTGTCCCTATCAATATTCAGAGGAACATTTCAGAGGAACCTGTTAGTACCAACTTACGTTCTGAACGCTGAAGTCGGTCACAGTGCTAAACGTGTCCTCACAGAACTGCAGTTAATAAGTACAATTTTCCCTACATGTAGTGCACACAGCAGTACATGCACAATCTGTCTGTCAGCATATTTTATCATTTGTCATTTCACAATTATTATAATTATTGTAACATTTATTTAACCAGGAAAAAAAGCCCATTGAGATTAAAAATCTCCTTTTCAAGAGTTTCTTGGCCAAGACAGCAGCAGCAGCAGAAGTTACACAAAATGGAAACCACAGTCATATATTCACACTAGAAATATACATTGGCTAAAATTTATTTAGGGGGTCAAATGAGTGGCCATTTTTGTAAAAAAAAAAAGTTTTAAGAAATGCATGGAACTGTTGAAATAATGCTAATACATTTGTGCACAGACTACTGATATTATTTGACAGTGGAAGCTACAGGGGTTGGACAAAATAATGGAAACACCTTAAAAAATCAACAAAATATAATTTAATATGGTGTAGGTCCGCCTTTTGCGGCAATTACAGCCTCAGTTCTCCGAGGTATTGATTCATACAACTTGTGAATTGTTTCCAAAGGAATTTTAAGCCATTCTTCAGTTAGAATACCCTCCAACTCTTTTAGAGACGATGGCGGTGGAAATCGACGTCTTACTTGAATCTCTAAAACTAACTATAAATGCTCAATAATGTTGAGGTCTGGGGACTGTGCCGGCCATACGAGATGCTCAACTTCATTAGAATGTTCCTCATGCCATTCTTTAACAATTCTAGCTGTATGGATTGGGGCATTATCATCTTGAGGTGAAGGTGTTTCCATTATTTTGTCCAACCCCTGTATAATTTCTGAAATATTGGATTTTGAATAGCACGTGTATGCGAAAACTTTTGCTGGTGGACGGACGTGACATTACCCATGATGATCTGGTCAATACCAGTACTTTATTAGTAATAAACTTATAGACTTACTATTGCTAATTCTCCTCTTATTCATAAATGTTAGTATTGTGGATCTAAAACAATAACAGCTGACACAAAAACACAAAATGTGGCAGTGGACGGATGTGACATGGTTGTTACAGATCCCATCATACTGATGCTCGGCAGCCATGTCACCGTTTCCAGAAATGATCCCTGTGCAAAACCTAGTATTGCAATTATTTATTGTATAGTTTATCATCATACTAAAGAGTAAGTAACAATATAGAATTGTTATTTCTTTATAAAAATGCTTATTATTAGAAAACTGTTGATTTAAAAAGTGACGTGTGACATTCTTAATGTATGTATTGGCGTAACATAAGCAGGATGGATCAGCACCATACTCCATATTGCAACCTGTAAAAATAAAACACGTGATATGTAGTATATAATCTTGTAAGAAAACTTGGGGAATCTAAAAGAATAGAATATTTGTTTTTCAGGTAAATTCAGTTAAAATATAACTTGGCCATTTGTGACATGAAAATCTAGCATTAATTATGATGAAATTGGACATTTTTGACCTGAAAACATAGTTCATATGACCATCAACATGTTGCAACAGAACTGAAATCCTGTAAATTTGCATAACTTGCATTTACCAACACAAAGTTCCTTTGGGGATTCACTTATATTGATTTCTTATGCACAAAGACAGAAATAAGACCTCGAAGTAAATTTTAGCCAACATAAACACAATGAAAGTCAGCACTAAAAATAAACTTAAAACTGAGAAGAACATACATATAAAACATCACCATTAGAAAACCAATAGAAAAAAAAAAAGAGCAAACATCAGGAGCTTTTCACCTCCCACAGTGTCAGTAACAGGTCTAAAGTTATTCCTGTGATCTAATGACATCAGCCGTTCACTGAGGAAAATAACATCAGTGGGTGTTAAATAGAAGGCTAGTTAGTGTTTTTATGTGTCAGATAACAGTGACAGACCCAAATATCCTATAACAGGATGAATTTCAGTCCAAAAATTCCAAGAAAATGTTGATATTTACTAATTACCTTGTATGCAACAGTCAGTAGAGTAGACTGGTGGGGAGACAGGGGTTTAGGCAGGATGAATTCAATCAGCTCAGTGTTTCATAGTCAGCACTTGGTATTGAGTTAATTTTGAAAGAAATCTTACATCAAAACAGCTTGATTCAATCAGCTCCTCAGTTAGGGCTTTATATGTGCTATAATAAGGTATAAATGCAGCAGTTAAGCTGCTTTGATCAGCATTCAAACCAAATGAATAGAAAATCATTGTAGTCAATCCATACTTCAAGAGCTGAAATGATTAACTGATAGTTGTCACATATTAAATTCATGAACACATTTTTCTATTCGATTGCACAGTTGGAGGAAAGTTAATCCTAGCTTCTTTAAAATCTTCTAATTTGTTTCCTCCTCTGTGACAGTAAACTGAATGTCTTTGCTGTTTGGTCCGTACTGTGTCTGGAGGAGGTTTTGCATCTGCTTCATTTTTTTCAAACTGCAAAAATTTGACAATCGAGACCAAATGAGGAAGAGAAAAACAAAAAAGCCCACAATGTACCAAAACCCTCTGAAAATCAAAACAAAACCCAGCCATAGACAATATTTAACCCATAAAGACCCAAAAGCATCTACTGATCTAAACTGTTTAATACCTGTTGATCCACTAATCCTATCAATACATGTAAATAACTGGTGTAAAATGCAGTTTGTCATCTTTTCATGGTCATCAGATATGATCCATTTGGATGTTCAGAGGCTCCGTAGTGAACATGGAAACACTGTCATCTTCTACAGCATTGATTCACCAGTAAAACCCATGGAGTTGGATCAATGACAGTGGATGGAGACACTTGATTTATATTCAGTTGATGATACATTTTACTGCACACATCACTTTTTCTTCAGTTTTTCTCTGTGTTAATGTAATAACCCTCAACTTTAATCTTAGTTTTTATGGATGTCTACATGATCAGTAAATTAAATATAAGAAAATACCAGATTTTCACTTAAAAATTGGTGCATCAATGAAACTGGGTACATTTTGGTACCTGGCACTTTACCAGCTTTTTAGACCCAATAATAAAAGAAAAATTTAGACATGTTCCCCCCCAGGATGTACCTAATAATGACCTCAGATAAATGCAAAAAAAAAAAACAAACTCTTGGTCTGAATCATCCTAAAATTAATGAATTTTTAATAAAATATTGGGGTCAAAAATAGGACCAAAATTGGGACATGAAAAGCTACCTAGGTGTCAGTGTGTTTTATCTGGAAAACATGGCTTGAAATGGTCTAATGTAGCACTATAAATAAAGCGATTGTTAAATTTGACAATCCTAGTGTTTTTTTCAAACTCAGACATGCGGGTTTTTCATGAATTGGCAGTCTAATTCCAGGTTTTGTATGTAACCCATCATGTCCACTTGTGTTACATACAGAATCTGCCCAGTTAAATGCATATAAATTGCGAATTATTGTGCAACAGCAGTCATTTTTGAGAAACACACTGTCTTGCATAATTAGTTCAATTCCCAAAATGTACCTGTGAGAGATTAAAGAGATAATAAAAAAAATAGTAGCACATAATTTTCGTGTCATTGTGATTGAGTTACATGTGGATTTTTGTATTAAATATAATGTAAAATAATATAAAAATGTGTTTATCTGAAACATAGTTTCCCTTAGATCTCAGTAAGTATTTATTTTTAAAATAGACCCAAAGTGCTTCCAAACTTGCTTCATAACATTAGTCTACATGTGGTTTGAATTTATAGCCTCTATGTCCTGTTTTTAGAGACCAGTTTCATAGAAGCACCTAAATGCAAAATACCAAGCATAATATTAGACTAAATGGTGATAAATCGATTGAGAAAAATTCATTTGGGAACTGCCACAAAAATAGCACTGGGTCTTTATGGGTTCAAAATTTCCAAATAAATAATCATTCCATAATGGAGCATTTCTATACAGCCCTGTATATCTTGTGTTGGTTGTGTTCTTATATTGTTGAAACCAAACCTGCGCCCTCGACACACACAGAGCAATAAAAATGGAAATGTATTAACTCAAGATGATGGTTTTTGGGTGTGGATTGGACAGACAGTAGTTGATGTATCTCTGTTCTTTTGATCAGTGACTTCCCACAGCCTAATAATTTATTTTTTTTTCCTGATAGACTTAACAAGTTATTGGAAATGGACGGTTACCCTCAGGAGTATTTTGTTATGAGACAATAAATTTTGATAAAGCAGACAGTTCAGACTGATGTGATATTCTGTCCTTTTCAACCAGCAATTGAAGTATTAGGCAAGTCATCCCTAACAAACAAGTAGCGGAACAAATGGCTAAAAATGAAAGGTTCATCCTTCATCAAAGCATGAAAACTGATGCTGTCTGTTCTTTCTCACATCAGTAGAAGCAGAAGCTTCACTAAAACCACAACAGTGGCACCAAACACACACACATGTGCACACTTACACAACTCTGGGCTTTTTTTAATTTCACAGGCACCATGAAAACACCTGCAAACTTAAAGGGCGAGGGCAGTTAGTTTCTTTTTTTTTTTTTTTCATACATTGAAAAAAACAAACAAATACACAAACTATACACATCCAGAGAGTGGGTGTAAAAAAACAAAACAAAAACATTTACAGCAGTTCATCATGGTCCTTGGATACAGGATCTCAAAGTAAAGAATCAATGTATAAATAAAAACACAAAAACATATTTCCTTCAGAGGATTTTGGGTTCATATTGTAGCCGGATGACGGTGGAGTGAGTGAACAGACTCAAAAAACAGAAGTATAAATTATATTATCTTCCTCTCCGTGTCAAACCAAATTCCTGAACAACCATGCTGATTGGTCCGTCACCAGGTCAGTACTGGGACATCCTTTGCAAATGACATTTACGCAGACAGATGATCTTAAAGAATGAGCCTAATGGACTCGGTTTTGACACTAAGCTGACCTTTTGCCTCTCAACATCTGTGTCCCATTATTCTTGCTTATCCAGAGGTGAAGATGAACCCAGAAACGAACAAAGGACTGAATGATAAAATCACTCTATGTGCCATGTAAATAATGTATTACATTATGTGTTAATGTTGATTAACTCAGCACGTTAACTCTTGTATGCATGTAATACTTAAGCCATTTGCCTGACCTGTGGTTTCACATATGTGTGTCCTGATCATGTTCACGGTAAATTATGTGAAAGTAAGAGTATCACTGCTTATAGCATGTCTGAATAATCATGCTATTATTTTACTGATGCTTAAGTGAGGTTACAGGTGATGTATAAAGTTTAAGAGGATCTTATTTGAGGATGCAAAGTTTTCTTACAAGGCTAAGCCACAGTCCTCTCCCCCTCTGTCTTCCCAAGAGGGAAGAGAAACGTGATATTTTTGAATATTCACGAGGAGGCGTTTTCCCGCCGAAAACAGACAAAGAAGGCAACGCCCCAAGGCATCGATAACTCATCTATATGCACGAGGAAGGCGTGGAAAGCTGGTTTTTGGACAGAACTATAAAAATGAATGAAACCAACTTCTCCGGGAAGTCTTTTCCATCTCGGGAGCTGTTCTATCCTCTAAGCTCTCCAAAGAGCTTTTTCCACCCTGGCTGCTCTCACCTACGCAAAGAGCTTTCTCCACCTCTTCTGAGCTCTCACCTAAGAACAAAGAGCTTTCTCCAAGGAGTCTTGACCATCTCCTTGGATCTCAGAGCTGTTCCATCTTCTCCTGGCGAGCTTTCCAGAACCAGCTGCCAGAGCCAGCTGTGAACCTCCTCCAGCCAGCAGAACTTCAGAACTCCAGACCTTCAGGCCTCCAGCGCAAGCACGTCGCTTCACAGCCTGTTCCTGCTTCGAACTACGTCAGAAGACTTCATCCATCCGCCGTCAAGGCCGTGCCAGTTGCTGCATCCGCACCGCAACAACTTGTAAGAAAACTTGCTCCTGATTTATCTGAGTTGGTGTTATTCCAAGTTAAGTAGGTTTACCTCAACGTAACCTCACTAACATTATAATCTCTTGAATATAGCTATCTGCCAACTTAATTTACATATTCTCCTGTCCATAATCTCCTGCTCCTTTGGTTGTATTTGTCTCTTGTCTTTATGTTATTTGTGTCTTAGTTTAGTTAATAAAGTATTTATATGTATATAAATCCATTGCCTCAGTTGTACTTTGTGTACTATTATTCACACATGGGTTCACTGTCCCGTCACAAAGTTCTATCAACCTATGCAAGATTTCCAAATTATTGTTTTGAGTTGATTTAAGTTTAAGTTTGGTTATAAATCTATAATTAAATTAATCAATAAATCAACACTCAATTAATCAATAAATTGGTATCCAATTCTTGCTACAGTTAATTGGCGTCCCTGGGTGGGCTGACAATTCATAACCTGTGGTGAAAAACAGTACACAAGTATTAAGGTTTATTGTTGTTTTCCCTGACGATCGTTCGAAGCCGCTCTCCTCCCTCTCTCTCTCTGTCTGCTGCTGCTGTGAGTCTGTGTGCGTGTGCTCCGACCACGTGGTTCTTTGTTTGAGGTGCCGTTGCTAGGCTACTGAACAGCTGATACACACTTCTAAACAGCTAAACAGATCTGTAACTCATTTTACGAAGTTTGTAACGCCCCGGTTGTAACCGGAGTTTAAATAAGTGTGTTGACCTACCCACGGTTCCGACTGTGTGTGTGATAGCGCTTGTGCCTTTGCTGAAAAGCTGCTATTTGTTTTGCATTACACAGGGTAACAGACGAATTCTCTGTACCGTATGTGTATAAAGGATCCTGAAGTCTGAGTTAGCCCGTGCTACGAACTCTAGCCGGAGTTAACGTAAGATAATTGTGTGTCGACCTATTCACGGCTCTGACCGTGTGTGTAATAGCTTGTATCTTAAGGGAACAAGCTACTGTTTGTTTTTGCATTACACTGGGTAACAGACGAATTCTCTGTACCGTATGTGTATAAAGGATCCTGAAGTCTGAGTTAGCCCGTGCTACGAATTCTAGCCGGAGTTAACGTTAGCTAATTGTATGTCGGCATATTCACGGCTCTGACCGTGTGTGTAAAAGCTTGTATCTCAAGAGAACAAGCTGCTGTTTGTTTTTGCATGCGTGGTGGCGGACGAATTTCTCCGCATCACATCTGTTAAAGGCCTTGAAGTCAAAAGTTAATCTAGACTACGAATTCTAGTCGGAAACTAACGTTTGACATAACCTGTTTTGAACTTTCGGAGTTGCAAACCGGAAAGTTTCAAACGTTGTCCAACACAACGGAGGTTGATTAAAAATATCCGCGCACGTTAAATACTGCGTCGGAACGAATCCCAGTCACTGTATACTAGTGTTGGAATAGTTGTACAAACTGTGAGATTCCTTTGTAAAGCCTGAAGTAAAGTAGGGTTTGTTTTTAGCTCTTGCTAACTGGTAGCCTCGAGCTACTCCTTTGTTGTGCGTGTAAAACGCGTGTTTTTGTGTCCGCGGCACAAGACAGGGCGTGCACGTGTGTGCTGAGTGGTAAAGTAACGTGTCGACACCCCGACCGTACTTTTGTGCGTTGTTAAACACTGTTTCAAACGTGTTTGTTGAAGCTAACAGCGTTAGCGTAAACTTTGTTGGGCGTAAGCCGCCATCTTTGTTAGTGACGTAATCGCTGACATAGAGCCTCGTCATTTCCGGTGACGTACCCCCGCCATCTTGGTTGGGGCAAAGCCTCTGGAACCCCAGTAAGGCTAACTTCCTGTGGCTAACCAGGTAGCCAAAACTCTTCTCTGTGGTCACAATTTAACAGCGCCCCTAGTGTTCGTCAAGTGGAATTACAAAAATAAACGACAGTCTGCAGTGAGCCAAACAGATTAACAATCATTAATGAATTGCAACTTAATGCATTTAATCTCTTTAATCAACATTTAAACGAAATCAATTAATTAATTGATTCATTAATTAATTAACTTTTTACAAATTTACACAATTTTCTTTTAAATTCAAAATCAAAACAATTTGGACTTTTGTGTGCTTTCACCTTTATATTTACAAATTCGTTAACAACTATTTAACATTCTCAATTTTAATCATATTTTATAGGGCTTACAACAATAGCTTAATTAAATTAAGCTTAATTACAATTAAAATCTAAATCCCAAAATAAAACCAACTGAGACAAAGGTTTAGATTAGCAATAATACGTTTTTATAAAGAAGTACTTTAAGTACAACAATAATTTATAAGTAGTTATTTTATAAAAGGAATTTTTTTTTTTTCATATAAAAAAAAATTAATTTTTTAAAAACTTTTTATTCTTTTGTTTTATTGTTTTTTCCTTTTCGCATTAACTACTTATACTTCCCAAAGCCGTCCAGCAAATAATAAAATCAAATAAGTCTTCAATTCTCAAAATGGCAAAATACGCCGAGAGTCCAAGCCAGTATGGCAATATTGGTACTTTGACCCAAGTCATCAGTACCCTAACTGAAGATTTCCTGCCTATGTTTTTCAATGTGGTTACCCAATTAAAGATCATAGACCAAGATTATGATCGAGTGAAAGCACAGCTAATCACTGAACAAAGCAACCAAACACAACTGAAAGCTCAGCTAACTCAAGTAACTGAGCGTCTCCAAAAAGTGGAAGCACAACTGCTTGACGTCCAAGCTCAGCGCACCGACGCTGAGTCACGACTGAGATATCTGTCAGGTCAGCTGCCTGGAGAAGAAGTAAGACCTTCCTCTGCCCAGCCTGAACCAGACTTAAGGAGTTTCACTCCTTCCCAACATGGTACTGCAACCAGCAGAGAAATCCATAAACTAATAACAACTTTTAAAGCAAATCAGAAAGCCATCCTCGACAAGGATGTAGAACTACAAGCAGCCACTTTAAAAATAGACAAGCTAGAAATAACCTTAGCTGACGTCGCTGTGCGACCTCCCTTAGAAGAGTTTCTTAAACTCCAACTGGACCACAACAGAGCAAACTCCCTGTTGGAACAAGCTCACATTAAAATCCAAAAACTTGATGATAAAGTGAATCAATTCCACCAAGAGCGAACCCAAGATTTGAGCCAAATAGTAAGTCTCAAATCCCAGTTGTTAGCAGCTCAAGATAGCATCAATCAGCTGCAACAACAAAACCAACAACAAGCAGACGAGTTAAATAAAACTCAAAAAGAGCTTCTATTAGTCCGCCAGCTAAAGCTAGAAGAATCTAGCCACACTCCTCTTAGGAGCCCTCCTAGTCCAGTTTTAGTGGACTCACTTGAAACAATCAAGCCTAGTAGGCCGTCCCAACCGGGACCTTCCTGGGAAGCCCCGCCTTCCTTACATGTGACCGTCAACCCCACGGTCCAGGCCGCATATGCGCCCACGAGCACGACTCCACAAGGTGTCAGTGGTCTCAGCGAGCCCAAGCCTCAGTCCAGCATGTCTGTAAAAGACTTGGACACAATTGCTCGCAATATCTCGCGCTTTGAACCCAGACCCAATGGGTCTCACGATACAGCTGCATACTTAAAAGACATTGATTTCCACCTTGAAAGGTACCCAAATGCGACACTACAAGACAAAATTTACTTAATTAAAATCACATCTAGTCGCGAAGTGAAGAATTTCATAGACCGCCAGCCTGCCCATGTCCAGTCAAACTTCCAAGCCCTCTGTCAAGCCTTGACGAAGGAGTTTGAAGACCCAGTGGCAGCTACTGGCTTATCTGCAGCTATTGCCATTAAACAGGGCAGACAAGAACCTCCTCAAGTGTATTATGCACGTTTGAGGAAAGCATATTTTGGAGCTCGCAATGAGCCTGAAATGGAGGAAGACCCAAGCTTTAAAGCCTTGTTTGTAGAGAACCTCCATCCAAACACAAGCCATCAATTAGGTGTAGCAGCCTGTCCCAAAACGCTAAACAGCTCACAACTACGTGACTTAGCGGCCAAAGGTTTTGCTAAACTGAAAAAGTCCGCACACCGACCTTCCGATCTGGCTGTGTTTAACTTGACCCGCCATGCAACCATAGAGCCTAAGGGGGGTCCACAAAAATATCTAGACGACGGTCAACGACCGGAGTCCAGACCTTTCCCTAAAAACAAGGGACAGACTTCTTTTCCGTCTGACCAAAGACGGCCATTTCAGAACGGACCGTATCGAGACAACCAACCAAGGTTACAACCACGGTCAAAACAACAGACTAACCAGCATCGGGACTACCCAAATTCTTTTAACCGACCTGACAAAGAGAGAAACAAATTCTCTCCCACGGAGAAACCTTGGACGAAATCAACTACTCCAGGCGTTTCCCCCACGGAAAACGAGAAACTATTCAGTGTACTTGCCCAATTCTTCCGTGACCATGGCTATGACAAAAAAGGCCGAAGCCATCATTATGACTAGGCAAGGCCCAGACAAATGACTCATACAATGACCACTCTAGACCAACACAACATTAATTGACAGGCTTTTGTCGGTGCCCGACATTACTGTCTTGGTAGTTTGGGAAAACCCCAACGCTTCACCTACCTGCATTGGCATTTCTGCCATTAATAATCGTCCTTCTTTTCAACAACTTCTTGGCGCATTCACTGCCAAGTATGTTAACCTATGAAGCCTTGGTTGACACCGCAGTAGACATTTCAGTCATGTCAAGTACATTATTCCTTCAGCTTCAAACCTTGACTCAGGAAGCTGGTTGCACATTTCACTTGCAACGCTATTCTTTGGGAACAAATTTTCTCCCTCACACCACTTTCTTAAATTCAGTGGTTTTACTACATTGGACCATCGGTCCCATGTAACTGGTCCATCCAGTCTACATATTCTCTGTGGAGTTAATTCCACTTCTTATAGGCCAAGACCTACTAAACTGTTTCGAGCCATTGATCGTTTATCAACGGTTCCAAATCTGGGCACAGGTCCGACGACCTCTCCCAGCACTTTCGTCTTCACAGTTTTCGGTTCAGGGTTACACCCTGAACCAAATTAATCTGTCACCCCCACCATTCACCAGATGATCCACTGGTCGAAGGGGGGAGTCCTACTTCAAAATGTCACAACTGAGGACACCGTCCTCACACTTTAGGCTGACAAGTCAAGCCATCAGTTCTGCTTTCTTTGAGACCCTTCAACGGAAACAAAACGACCTCTAGCGAATCCCTAAGTCGTTCCGTTTCCCATTACACACTGAGTCTCCTAACTTTAGCACCGCCAGAGGCGTGTACAGCTTGAATCTTCAATGAAACCATCTCACCTTGGTCCTTTACAGGGGCTAAACTCCATGCATGCCCCCTAGACCCAAAAAAACCTGATGTCAGGCTAACCAGTCCCTGACCCATACGGTATCATAAGTGAAGATTATGCTATTGCTCCAGCATCAACTAAAACATTCCCATCCGGCTCGACATTCACTCATGCCGGGTGGCACCGCATTTTCATGCCTTTTTTCCAACCCTCGCCAGACAATTGCAGTCTTGGGTTGTCCTTAGAGGCCACGCCTCTTCTTGATGCTTCCAAAGCAACTTTGATTTTGGTCCACCAAAAAAAGGTCCAGGGCCATTCACGCACCCCTGGCCTAGGCATGACAATTTAATGACTTGTAACTTCCCTCCCAACCCACCCTTTCGGTAGTCATCCGGTGACTCTCTGATGCTACGGCCAATCCGAGTTCACCTGACTATCTGACATCTCACCCTGACCTCGACGACCTCATGTCGCTTCACCACAAGCTGCGTCTGGTCAAAGACCAGCTCGTGTGTGTCTCCGAGAACCACACCCCTTCTCGGTCCGTGGTTCCTCGTAGCCAAAGGGGGGTGATGGTAGCATATGCTCATGACGCACCTTGCGTGAAACACCAAGGTGTCAAAGCGACATCCGACGCCCTGCGCCGGATCGTTTACTGGCCACACATACACAACGATGTGGTGGCATATGACCAAAACCAAATCAAAAGACATAACGACTACACAAAACTAGTCAGTATAACTAAAGGGGGGTGAAGCTAATCTCATCTAAAACAACCTGTATCATGTAAACTGTCAGTTTTTTTTTCTCCCTTACACAAAATCTATGACAGCTTAAAACCAATCCTAATACAATTATGATTCAGGTTCTCATAAAATGTTCGTTACAGAGTTAGCCTCAACCAATGGTAACTCGTAACCCACTTACAAAATTAATCGTGCTCTGTATTGTGCCCTCAGAGAACGATGGTGCTACCGCTGCCTTAGGCTTCCTGTTTATCATTGGCACGTCAACTGTTAATGCTGTTAGCCTTAACACTGTTAAAAATAACAAACAACTGAATTACAAGCCGTAATTCCACTCATCCGCCAAGGCATGCTAAAACAAACTATTAATCATTAAGACTAAGCAAAACCCTTAGAGGCACTATCTATCTGGTTAACACCCACAGTGTAACCCTTAATCAAACCAGAGGCACTGTGGATGCTTTTCTTTCCGTAGTACAAAATTACTACGCTCACACGCAGATCATCGCCATGCTCATGAATGACATGCTGCGTGGAATCAGCTTTTCAGTAGACAGTCTAGCTATGGGAAGAATTTCCCCTTACCTAGTACCTTTCTACATGGTCGAGGGTGTTTTGAAAAACGCCCTATCTGGTTCAATCGTTCCTATCCAAGCCCACTTGGCTTACTCTCTTGTTAGCGCTACGGTGTTATATGTTAACCCTGAGTTCCATGAAGTAGACTTTTTAGTCACCCTGCCTCTCATCAATTTCCGCAATATTTATCGCTTAAAAGATGTGGTAAATGTTGGCACTTGGCAGGAAAGACATCTATGTGTGGATTAATATCCCATTGGTGGTTGCATACCACGATAGCAACCCTAGCCGTATTTGGCTCCTAACCTACATATGTGTACTCTGACAAGAGACATTCATTATCTGTGCCCCAGCAAGCCGTTCATTATAGATGTTACGGAGGGGATTTGCGGTTTAAAACCCATGTCAGATAATGCTCGGTGTAGAGCTGAAGCTCCGCCCAGGTATCATATACCATCTAAAGCTTATGAGAACAAAATTGAAGTGTCCCAATTCTTCAATCAATATAAATTCAAAGTGGACCCAAAATTTCAACAACAGCTTTAGTCCGAGGGAACTCAGACCATTGACCTTACCACCGTAGACGCTACCCTGCATGTAACTAATACTGATACTAACATATCAGAAATTCCTCTCACATGCTCATCAGCCTAGGATATTTACTGTCCTTCAAATTAACTTACCTTCATTGTAAGAAAACCTATCAATTTAAGCAAAACATAACCAAGTTCAAATTACGGTACCCCCGAATCTTCTGCCGTAAAACGACAGGGACATCCGAGTCCCCAGCCACGAGGAAACCAGTCCATGATATTTTTGACTTAGAAGACAATCTTGTATAAATCAGATGATTAAGTCATGGAACAGAGAAAATAATGCTCACAATTTAACCTATGTTTCTATGTTTTAACCAAACCTCTGTTCCTTATTCTAAATTTTACCCTCGCGTGTCCAATCTAGACACCTTTGTCTTTTGCTTTCTCTGTCATTACTAATTACTTAGGTAAATTAGAGTGTGTGTGTTCTGTCACCGAAGGTGTATGTTTTTCTTCCTGTCTGTGTCTGTGACACTAACCCACTAATTCAAGCGTCCAGAATTATGTACCAATAGTACAGGAAAACACACCAACTCAGGTACTGTCAGAAGCATGGTTGTCGAGTGTGCTGCGGTTCCAGATCCACCAGTTCCTGGCTCACCGGAATCCTGGTTCCTGCCGTCTCAGAGGACACCTGCTCCTGTCCTGTGGTGTCTGTTTTCCACTGTTTCAGGTGCTCCTGCCCCATGGTGCATCTGCATCGACCCTTCCTGTCTCCACTACATCTGGACCCAAGTGCACCTGTTCACCTCAACTCCCGTCAGACTTTGGACTTCGCCACGACACTCCACGAACGCTGGACCATCGTGTCGAAAAGGGGGGATGTAGCCGGATGACGGTGGAGTGAGTGAACAGACTCAAAAAACAGAAGTATAAATTATATTATCTTCCTCTCCGTGTCAAACCAAATTCCTGAACAACCATGCTGATTGGTCCGTCACCAGGTCAGTACTGGGACATCCTTTGCAAATGACATTTACGCAGACAGATGATCTTAAAGAATGAGCCTAATGGACTCGGTTTTGACACTAAGCTGACCTTTTGCCTCTCAACATCTGTGTCCCATTATTCTTGCTTATCCAGAGGTGAAGATGAACCCAGAAACGAACAAAGGACTGAATGATAAAATCACTCTATGTGCCATGTAAATAATGTATTACATTATGTGTTAATGTTGATTAACTCAGCACGTTAACTCTTGTATGCATGTAATACTTAAGCCATTTGCCTGACCTGTGGTTTCACATATGTGTGTCCTGATCATGTTCACGGTAAATTATGTGAAAGTAAGAGTATCACTGCTTATAGCATGTCTGAATAATCATGCTATTATTTTACTGATGCTTAAGTGAGGTTACAGGTGATGTATAAAGTTTAAGAGGATCTTATTTGAGGATGCAAAGTTTTCTTACAAGGCTAAGCCACAGTCCTCTCCCCCTCTGTCTTCCCAAGAGGGAAGAGAAACGTGATATTTTTGAATATTCACGAGGAGGCGTTTTCCCGCCGAAAACAGACAAAGAAGGCAACGCCCCAAGGCATCGATAACTCATCTATATGCACGAGGAAGGCGTGGAAAGCTGGTTTTTGGACAGAACTATAAAATGAATGAAACCAACTTCTCCGGGAAGTCTTTTCCATCTCGGGAGCTGTTCTATCCTCTAAGCTCTCCAAAGAGCTTTTTCCACCCTGGCTGCTCTCACCTACGCAAAGAGCTTTCTCCACCTCTTCTGAGCTCTCACCTAAGAACAAAGAGCTTTCTCCAAGGAGTCTTGACCATCTCCTTGGATCTCAGAGCTGTTCCATCTTCTCCTGGCGAGCTTTCCAGAACCAGCTGCCAGAGCCAGCTGTGAACCTCCTCCAGCCAGCAGAACTTCAGAACTCCAGACCTTCAGGCCTCCAGCGCAAGCACGTCGCTTCACAGCCTGTTCCTGCTTCGAACTACGTCAGAAGACTTCATCCATCCGCCGTCAAGGCCGTGCCAGTTGCTGCATCCGCACCGCAACAACTTGTAAGAAAACTTGCTCCTGATTTATCTGAGTTGGTGTTATTCCAAGTTAAGTAGGTTTACCTCAACGTAACCTCACTAACATTATAATCTCTTGAATATAGCTATCTGCCAACTTAATTTACATATTCTCCTGTCCATAATCTCCTGCTCCTTTGGTTGTATTTGTCTCTTGTCTTTATGTTATTTGTGTCTTAGTTTAGTTAATAAAGTATTTATATGTATATAAATCCATTGCCTCAGTTGTACTTTGTGTACTATTATTCACACATGGGTTCACTGTCCCGTCACAAAGTTCTATCAACCTATGCAAGATTTCCAAATTATTGTTTTGAGTTGATTTAAGTTTAAGTTTGGTTATAAATCTATAATTAAATTAATCAATAAATCAACACTCAATTAATCAATAAATTGGTATCCAATTCTTGCTACAATATTCATGCATTCATCTCAGCAAAATCAGATCTTAAAGGCTTCACATATCTCACCCATCCCTCCCAGTGTTGCACAAAAAATCCATCTTCAAATTTACAGTGAAGGTTATTCTTTCCATCCTATAAATTCCCATGGTTATGTCTATCCAATTATTTATTGTCGGTTCTTCTTGTGTCATCCATCGTTTAGTTATTGCCTTTTTTCCTGCAGCTAGTAATATGCTGAATAAGTATCTGTTTATGTTTTTGACCTCTGGAGAAATGTATCCTAAATACATGGTTTTGAAATCAAAAGGTAAGTAGGTATTAAGAACGTTTTTTATGGCTTTATGTATTTCTTTCCAATAATGGTTAATTTTTGGGCATTCCTAGAATATGTGGAAATGATGTGCAGTGTGGCAGCTACAATTCCTCCGGCATTGTGAGTTCCCATTTGTATAATGTAACTTATGGCAGTTAGTTTCTTAATCTGTGCACTGTAAGCCTGGAAGTTGAATTTACTAAAATGCTTTAAATACAATGTACTTAAATGATTTAAGTTTTATTACATTACTAAAAAATTTTAAGTATATTCTACTAACTTGTAGACATAGTTGAAAGTACGAAAAAGTTTAAGCTGAATGGATTTAAATCACTAAGTTTTAGTCATGACCACGCCTTTTTATCTCTGCATTGCATTGTGGGTATTGGGCATGTTGTTGAAAATGTGTTCTTTTTATGTGCAGGGGTTCAGTGGGGTTGTGGTGTTAGTGTTAATTTTGACTTAATGTGTGTATGGCAGTGTTTATTGGCCTTTTTGTGTTTGTTTTTGTATTAGTTTTGTAGAGCTGCACCATAAGTCAGAGCCATAGGCCCAACAATAGCTTTCCTGTTCATCTACAATCAGTCTTGAACAATGGATTTCTTATTGCCCTTATAAATTAGCCCGTTCATGCACGAATTATGAGAACCTTAATCAAGATTTTTTTCCTAAGTGTTTTTATTCCTCATTAGGGATGAAAAAAACAATGACTGAATTTTTTTTTTATTTTTCATGGAGTTACAAAAATGTCCACTCAGCTGGACACCATATGTTTAATTTTTGAAGCAAAAAAAACCCATGCATTTACTGTCATACTGTGTGAAAACTATGAAATAAATGTTTTTTAATGTTGCTAATCTGATGTTTTCTCACATTTTAACATACTATAATAGTAGTTATTACTCACTCAAATAATACGCAAAAAACAACAAAACACAACAACTTAAAAAAAAACAAACAAACTGTTAATTACAGTCTAATAACAACTAACAATTGATTTACACTCAAATATGTTTCTGCGGATCAGGTTTATCAAGAACAGGAATGTTACAGTAACGGTATGAATTGCAGTGTATTATGGGATGGTGCATAAGTATCCACTGTGTTGGTTGATATGCAAGTAAAACAACAAAATCCATGAATCTACAAGAGAACAGCTGTAGAATAACTGTCCACTGTAGTGACCACTGTGCATGAAAGGGTTAAAAACACTTCCTATACTGGTAAATGACATCAAGCCAAGTTCTGTCCATGTTATATTATATTAAGTTGAATAGTCATATAAAGCACCTTATCCCTCCGGTATCTGGATGTGCCTTTTAGGCACACTTTGCACTTCATATTGAAAAACTTCATATTATTTTTCACAGTTTAAATAAGGTTAGAATTCAAAAGTTGTTCATGTTTGCATGATCTTTAAAATTCTGTCCACCAACTAAAATTTGCACATTGTAAACAAAAGAAAATTACAAGACTAGCATCTGTCTCCCAAGTGTGCCAAAAACACACTATTTCTTCGATTTGATATGTATGATTAGGGCTGACCTTGATTTACAAAAACAAAATCAAATTAGAGCAGAAAAATAAATCAATATATAATATTTAATAGTTTGATTTATAGGTGACAGATGCTAGTATTTTTGAACATTTGACCTAGCGCCAAAAATAATAATGCAAATGAACCAGTGTTGGAGTTAATCATTGACATATGCCAGGCTGCAAAAATCAAATAATATGTGATCCACTTTTTATGTAGGTTTATTTATTTTATTTATTTATTTGTATCAGATATGTAAATAGTTACAGTCCATAGAGTATAATAAATAGTATATTGAGGAAAAAACAAACAATTTTTGCGTTTTTGCATCAAAAAAAAAAAGGTTTGTTTACAATACAAACACGGCATTTAAAGTGTTAAAAAATGTGACAATTATTGAGTATTTGGTATTTTTATTTATGGCTCAAGTTGATGAAATTTAAAAAAAAAAAAAAAAAAAAGTGTAAAAGAATTAAAAACAAACTGTATGAAAAATTTTTTGACATTATTCCACAAGTGTGCCAAAAAGGCCCACTTGGTGCTTAGTAAGGGCCTTGCTGGACGGGATACCGGAGGGTTATATTGCAAAAGATTTTAATTTCAATCAACTTGGAACATAGAACAATGAACTGATGATATTAAGTCTAATGATTATACAAAGCAATTGACACTGCAACAAATTTAAAGTTCAATTAACGTGGCATTTAGGGTGTTGTACTTAAAATAGCAATTCCATTCAAATCAAGTATTTAGGTTTAATACACTCAAGTTTTCATTACTCATTCCTTACATTTTTTAAGGCAACGAGTTACCTGAGATTTTTTTAAGTACACTCAACTATCTGGACTTACAGTGTGGAAACTTGCCTCATTTAAAGCTTCCTTCTGTTTGACCATTAAAATGCAAAGTGAGTGAATATATTTTTTGTGATGTGTTTCGATGCAGACACAAGAGCAACTATTCACCGAACAACTTGTGGTTTTGTTTAAATGTGAAAACTGAATGTATCGTGGGATTACAGGCAAGAATAGCACAACGGCCTGACTCACCGGTGTTTAAAGATATTGTGTGAAAGGTGAAGTGAAAGGTGGAGGATGACTTCAGAGTGAATGTGAAGGATGGTGTGGAGGATTTCAGTGGGCAATACACCAGTGGCAAAGAAAGAAATGGGTTTACAAAATAATGTAACTATAAATTAAATATTTGGTGTGATTTCAGCAGAATAAATATTACATTGGGGTATATGGTAAGACTTTCGCCCGTGATGAATATTGTATCTTTCTCAAAAAAAAAAAAAAAAAAGTTAAAACATGGTGGCTAAAAATAAAGAAGGCCGCTTCAGATCATTTCTACGTTTCAAACATGAGTTGCGCGGCTTTAAACTGTGCTGCTGTAACATGAACTTATTGATCTATAATTTAGGATTCTGATTCCTTGGAAAGATTAGACCTCCCTTCATCTAAATCACAGGTGTCAAACATGTGGCTGGGGGGGTGGGGGGCAAATCCTGCCTGCCAGAGGGTCCAGTCTGGCCCTTGGAAGGAATTTGTCGAATACAAAAATTACACTAAAATATTAACAATCCTTTTAGTTCAGGTTCCACATTCAGAACAATTCAACCTCAAGTGGGTCAAACCAGTAAAATACTATCATAATAACATATAAATAATGACAACTCCAAATTTTTCTCTTTGTAAATGTAAATATTTTCATGTATTTACACTAAAACAAAGTACAATTTTGCGAAAAAAATGTGAATAACCTGAAATGTCTTAAGAGAAGCAAGTACAATTTTAACAATATTCTGCCTGTTACTCAATGTTTTGTGTGTTTGTAGCTCTAATTTGATCTGTAAGTTATCATGTACATGTGTAAATGATAAACTGAAGCATAATATTGTTAAAATTACACTTATTTTTTTTCAGTTTGTTCACGTTAGTCACATTATTTGAAAGGATAGTTTGTAGATGTAACTTCTCATAGTGTAAATTTACCTTTTTTGCTTTAAAACATAGACAAAAGTTTGGAGTTGACATTGTGTCTATATTATTATGTTATTATTTTACTGGTTCGGCCCACTGCAGATCAAATTTAGCTGAATGCGGCCCTTGAACTAAAACGAGTTTGACACCCCTGATCTAAGTGGTCAAGGATATACAGAAACTTACCTTCTTTGTCTCATATGCAGCTAATATGAAATTATTATTTATTACAGCACCCCCCACCTGCCTCTACAGTCACGAAGCCATGCAAGGTGTTTTTTGTGTTTTTCCATCCTGAGCTTTTTTGGAGTGATAAAAACAAACGGTCCACACTGAAACACACCATATTTCCTCAAATAAAATAATACCCTATTAATCTCTAACAACAGCCAGCATTGAGGTCAATACAAAACAAATAAAAGCCATTTCTCAATTTGATACCGGGTAAAAAATAATATGGAAAAACTTACGGTGTCTGCCATATAATGCGATTCCAGTTGAGCACAATGTTCAAGTTTAATTTAATTCATTTATCAATATAATCTGGCTCTTTTCAACACTTTTGTCATTCTAGTCTAATCATCTTAAGTGTTATTTTCCAACCTCGGTCACTGCTGGTGTGTGTGTATGTGTGTGTGTGTTACTTTCTCAGCTAAAGTATCATTTGTAGGATCTTACAAGTTGTGAAAAATGTTTACACGATAAAAGCTCTGTTAAGTAATGAATGGTTTCTATCCACTGAAATACTACAGAGCTGTTACTTTGTTAAGGAAGTGTTACGTTAGAAGGACTGCAATGTGCTTTTCTACAAACAGACCATAATGAAGTTTTGTACTAAATGTGTCAATTTCTACTTATTAAACGGATGAAATTAGAACTAAAGACCTGCCTCCTTCAGATAAAGGCCTGGTACCAAATGCAGCTCAGAGACATAAAGACCCTGGATAGTATTTGTGGAAATACAGCGATAGCTCATGATAATACTGTTGAGCCGCATTATGTAATAAATTCCCATTATGTAATAAAAGTTCAAAATGTAATAAGCATTATGTGGTAATTTTTTTTTGCATTATGTAGTAAGTTATTACAATTTGAGAAATTTATTACAAAATACACTTGACACATTTTTATTTTCAGGAAAATTTAATGTGCTAAATTAATCTTTAAACTGTGTGGTTAAAGTTCTGATTACATTACCTATAACTCCTGTGACTAATTTCTTCTAAATTACTCTGAAATTATATTGCTTTGGCTTGTTATTTTATAATGAACCATGCTATTACTTTTTTTTTTTTTTTTTTTTTTTAATAAAAATGTGTCAAGTGCATTTTGAATTAAATTTCTCAAATTGTAATAACTTACTACATAATATGAAAAAATTGACTATATAATGGGTTGACATAGTTTATTATAAAATGCGTCAGTTTATTACATAATTAATTACAATTAATAATTAATTACATTTTGAACTTTTATTACATAATGGGAATTTATTACATAATGCGGCTCAACAAATACTCACTATAAAATAGAAAAAAGAAGAGGAAGTCCAGCTACTTTGGAAATATAGTATCTGTAGATACTAGGGATGCAAATGATCAATTAGTCCATTAATCATTAGTTGGTTGACCTTACTGATCGATTAACAATTAATTGATAAGCGGCGATTTTCCTGAAAACCTGAATTTCTCTTTCGATAGGGTCTATAACACAGGTGTCAAACATGCGGCCCGGGGCCCAAAACCGGCCCGCCAAAGGGTCCAATCTGGCCCCTAGGATGAATTTGTGAAATACAAAAATTACACTGACGATATTAATAATCAAGGATGTTGAATCATTTTTGGTCAATTCGATCTAAAGTGGATCAGACTAGTAACATACTACCATAATAACCTGTAAATAACGAAAACTGCAAATTTTCCTCTTTGTTTTTGTGTAAAAAAAGAAAAAAAAAAGTTACATTTAAAGACTATCCTTTTACAAAAAATATGAATAACCTGAACAAATATGAACAATCTGAAATGTCTTAAGAGAAGTATGTGGAATTTGAACAATATTCCGCCTGTTACTAAATCTTTAAGTTGTGATGCACATGTATAAATGATAAACTAAGGTGTAATATTGTTAACATGCACTTTTTTTCGTAAGAATTTTCAGGTTGTTCATATTTGTTCATGTTATGTTGAACTACAGTTTGTAGATGTAAACATTTTCATAATGGAATTTTACTTTTTTCACTCAAAAACATAGAGAAAACTTTGGAGTTGACATTATTTATAAGTTCTTATCCTATTATTTATGTTATTTTACTGGTCCAGCCTACTTTAGATCATATTAGGCTGAATGTGGACCCTGAACTGAAATGAGTTTGACACCCCTGGTCTATAAGAATAAAAGCTAAATATTCTTTGTAGACTTCATGAAAAAAAATCATGTCATATTCCTTAGTGATTGATTTATTGTACTATTTGGGATATTTATGGAGTACAACTAAATAAATTCTGCAGAGAAATTCAATAAAATAAATGGATCTGAAGAGTGACAGTTTAGAAGCAATCGAGCAAATTTTTATCGACTCAATTAATTGATAGCCGATTCATTGTTTACATCCCTAGTAGATACCAGTCATTCTAAGATAGAAAACAAACTGTATTCTTATTTTTGTATATTATACACTAATGAAAGCCCAAAGGTGATTAGTAAAACCAAATTTTACAACTATGTCCTCCTAGATGCCCTGAAACATCTCCAACATTGGACCTAAAATGTAAGTGAAAATGAAATGTAACGTGATGACTTTGTTTAACCTACAGCAAATATTTCCATTAGTTTATCATTTTCATCATTTTATCTCCAGTCACTTCAGTCAGGGTGGGTAGATGCCAATTTAGTTCCAGTATGACACATCCACCATTCATCTAAAATACAACTATGACACATTTGCAGTTTAGGTATTTTAACTGATTTCTGCTTGCTACTGTAAAGTGATATTCCACTATATTTTTAGGCGTTCTTTATACTCCACTTCATTTAATTAGAGCAATTTAATTAATTTGAAAATGATTCAACTATCAACAATCAGCTGGTAATTTATGACGGTATATTATACATTTAGTTAACTGGTAGTGTATCTATAGTTATTAAAAAGAGATCCACCATCACAGTGAAGATGGTACGATGGTTCTTTAAGATGGTAGTTTTCTTTGTTACGGTTTTGAATGTAGAAATTTGAGTAACATTTAGTTCCGTCCAGTGGTAATAATGTCGTTTGCAAACAACTAAATACCCTCCACCTGTCCTAAGGAGCATAGAACCACATTATAGCCAGTCTTTGTTTTGTCTGTTATGAGCTCTTTAGATCAGACAGTAGGAGTCAAGATGAAATAATTAATCAATTAATCAACTTGAATCGATTAAAAAAAATGTTTGATTCTAATTTTCCTGAATCAAAGCTTCATTTCCTTAATTTTGCTGTCGCTAAACATTGGTTCCACTGTTGTGTTTCCCACCGACACTTACTGCGATACACATGACGCCAGAATCAGCACAAACAACCTGTAATGTAGCTCAGAAGAGATGAGGACAAAAAGGCAGAAAATGTCTCTGTTCACTTTTCTACTTTGAAACCATGACTTACTTCTTTAAGCTTTTAATCTTTCACACAAACATAACAAATTGTTGTCTTTATGCTTTTCAGTTGGATGTTAGTTCCATCTGAAGTTGTTAGTTGGATCCAAATGTGTTGAAGACTGCAGTGCACATATTGTTTGTAGATATTATTGGACTTGTTGTTGTTTATAGCATAGATATTTTAATATTCTATACTGTTGTTGTCACTTCTGAGTAGATAATCTTTCTATATCCTTTTACTTCTATATTTTTTGTGGTTGTTTCAAGTGGTTTGGGAAAAAGGGACAACTTTTTTGTCATTTTCAGACATTTTTTCACTTATTTAAATAATCATTTGAGGTGAATCGAAGAAAATAGTTGTTGGATTAATCTATTACAAAAAATAATGGATAGCTGCAGCTCTAAATAAGAGCTCTGCCTCACAGTCAGACATAGTAAGAGATAGTAACATACGTTAAAATCAGTAAGAAAAGGAAGTTTAGAGCTAAACATGTAGTAGTAGTAGTAGTAGTAGTAGTAGTAGTAGTAGTAGTAGTAGTAGTAGTAGTAGTAGTTTATTTGGTTGTTAATTACTTTAACCCTTTCATGCATAGTGGTCACTACACTGTAAGCCCGGATAAGTAGAGTTTACTCAAAAAATTTGAGGCAAGTGATTGCACTTAAATGATTTGAGTAATGATCAACTAATCAATTGGTTTAAGGACGTGCAACTTTAATGCTAAAAGTATTGAACTTAAACTATTAAGTAGAAAATACTAAAAAACAAGTTATTTGTACTTTAAATCTGTTGTAAAATCAACCCCACTATCCAACCATTCAACTAAGCATTTTAGGTTACACTAACTTATTTTCTCAATTGCAGCCAAATTAATTCATCATAGATTAAACAACATTTTTTAAGGTAATCAAATTCAAAATCCTATTCCTGACCAAAATGGTTATGAAATTATTCGTCTTAATATATTGTAGCATAGACGGATATTAGCTCAATGTCATTTGCTAGTGAAGGAAATGCTTTTAATTTGAAAAGACATCAAGACTTCTATCGTACAGCAACAATCTTAGATGAACAGTAAAGCCATTGTTCTTCCTATGGCTCTGACTCATGGTGCAGCTCTACAAAAGTACGAAACAAACACAAAAAGGCCAATAAACACTGCCATACACACATTAAATCCAAATTAACACTAACACCACAACCCCACTGAACCCCTGCACAGAAAAATAACACATTTTCAACAACATGCCCAATACCCACAATGCAATGCGAAGATAAAAAGGTGCGGTCATGACTAAAACTTAGGGATTTAATTCCATTCAACTTAAACTTTTTCGTACTTTCAACTATGTCTACAAATTAGTAGAATATACTTAACATTTTATAGTAACATCATAAAACTTAAATCATTTAAGTGCATTGTAAGTAAAGCATTTTAGTAAATACAAATTCCGGGCTTACAGTGTACAGTAGACAGTTATTCTACAGCTGTTCTCTTGTATATTCATGGATTTTGTTATTTTAGTTTCATATCAGCCAACACAATACACAATACACTGCAACTGATAACATTACTTTAACTTGGCTGTTCTTGATAAACTAAATCTAACATGTTTGAGTGTAAATCAATACCTTGTTATCGTTATTAGACTAATTAAACAAAAGTTTGTTTGTTTGGTTTTTTTTTTGGCATATTACCTCCATGAAGTGACAAGTATTGGAGTTCACTACAAACAAAAAGTTAAGGATATTTCTTTCTTTTCTTTTCTTTTTTTTTTTTTTTTTTTTGGTCATTATTGCCATTTCTAAATAAAACTACAAAAATTTTAAATATCCATAACTTTTTGTTTGTAGTGTATGTTAAAATGTGAGAAAACATCAAATTAGCAGCATTAAATGTTTTTATTTCATAGTTTTCACACAGTACATCAGTAAATACACATTTTGTAGCTTTAAAAATTAAACACACATTTTTGCAACTCCATGAAAAATAGCTTCATGAAAAAAAAAAAAAAAAAATCTAATTGTTTTTAAATGCCTAAAGAGGAATAAAAAAAAAAATCTTGATTAATGTTCTCATAATTCACGCATGAAAGGGTTAAACAACAAATCCATTGTTCCATATACAATGCGACTGAAAGGGTTTAGGCTGAAGTAAAGACTTATTTTGCCTAACCCTGTTTACAATTAACACAATGTTTCCACAAAAAAACAAACAAACATAAAAAAAAATAATAATTCAATGTAATCATTGCTAAATATACAACAGAAGAGAATATGTATTTAATTTAGGTAAATCATGTCCTTATCTCAACTACCAGTATTGATCCTAGTCTTTTAAACAATTATTTTCTTTAGTCAATCCTGAGCTCTATATTTTTGAATAATAGTTCATTTGTACATCTTTTTAAAAGTTGTAATTGTTTTCGACTATTTTAATCGATCTTCCAGTGCCACAGGTGTCAAACATGTGGCCCGGGGGCCAAAACCGGCCCGTTAAAGGTTCCATTCCGGCCTGCGGGATGAAAGTGCAAAAATGAACCTGAACAGTCAAGGTTGTCCAAATAATTTTGGCTCAGGTTCCACATACAGACCAATGTGCTCTACAGTAAAAATACCAACACAATAATCCAGAAATAACTACAGCTACAAATTTTCTTTGTGAAAAATGATGTGGAAAAAATTTAAGTGAAAAAAATAACATTACACTGTGATAATATTTACATTTACAAAACTATTCTTTCACAACAAAATGCAAATAAATACATAAATAAAAACAAAGATGAACAACCCAAAATGTGCAATTTGAACAATATTCTGCCTGTTACTAAATGTTTTGTGCATTTATGGATCCACTGTGATCTGGAGTTGTGTTAATAATAAGAGATGGAATATTGTAGAAATTGCTCAAATTTTAGTTCCAAACCCCCAAATTTTAACAATATTCTGCCTGTTACCAAATGTTTATGTAACGCTGTGTAATGTAAATGTATAAGTAATAAATTGATGCATAATATTGTTAAAATTGCACAAATTTTTCAAATGAAATTTCTGTTTTTTCAGTTTATTCACATCTTTTTTTGTAAAATGTAAATATTTTCATAATTTAATTGAGGGGTTTTTTTGTACTAAAACAAGAAGAAAAACTTGGATTTGTCATTATTTATAGGTTATTAAGTCATTATTTTACTGGTCTGGCCCGCTTGAGATCAAATTGGGCTAAATATGGCCCCTGAAGCAAAATGAGTTTGACACCCCTGTTCCAGGCCAACATGGCAAAATATAAAGAGCTCATTGTAACGTAACATTTCCAAATACCTGGATTGAATCCACAGAGACACGGGTAGAACATGTGAACACCAACATCAGGATCAAACCCAGGACTGTTTTTTTGTCACCACTGCACCACCAAACCACCAAATAATGGAAGATTCATTCATTCTTTTACTGGTGGATAATGACAAAATAATGATCTATATTACATGTCATTTCTGTAATTATATCCTTCCATATCCACCCTAAAAGTAAAACCACTGAGTACTTACTTTCTCCAACTCTGTTTGATGCCATTTTTCCCTGAGGCAGATGGATCCTTTTATCGTTCCTTTTTTTAAAAATGCCATAGTACCACGCTGTTGCCCTTTATGACAGCATCTTGTTCTGCTTCAAATAAAGCTGAGATGTTTTGTTTCAGCATCTTTGTTTTCATGTTTTATAGCTAGATGATAGTACATTTTTTATTTGGTTTGTTTTATCATAAACGCTTGTTGTTTGTTTCTAGTGAATTTACACCGGCTGATAGTCACACAATATCACAAAGGTCAAGATGTAGTATATCAGAACAACATATCCTTTGGAACACGTTGCATTTAACAGTAGAAACTTTGATACAATATGAGAGAAGAAACAGAGGCAAACAGGAAGCCAAGTATGACAAATTCTACAAAAAAAAAGAGGGGGATATTCAAGGCTTTATTGTTTTCTAATGGCATTTATAAGGCATCCAAGAACATGCTGTCAGTGGGTGCTGCTGAGTGAGATTCCCACTCAAATAATTAGAGATTTTCTTCCAACCCAACTGTGCTCCTGTTTCCTCTGTGCTGCCACATTTCCATTTAAATGTCTGCCATGAAGACTCGAGGATTTTTAATCTGTGCTCTAACGTCAGCATCAAAAAAGTGCCTGCAGTGACACAGCGCGTGATGGTCGTTTCCTGCCTCTGTCAGAGCTTTAGGAAATATTTACTGGATATCAATACACCCCAGCTCTAATTGAAGTAGACATCACGCTGCCTGGAAAGTGTTATGACATGCCATAACCACGCTCACTAACTATTGTAGGTGCAGTGAGTTCCATTATATTTCTAACACCTTTTAACTGTCATGTAAAATAGTTAGAATTGTATAAAAACTCAAACAGAAAAATCATATACAGGGTTATTAAATGAGACTTTTCCGATAATGAAGGACATACACAAAGTACAGAATGTGTGTGGGAAATGGAATATTGGTATTGTTTGGGCATGCTACAGCTTTATAAGAATAAGGTCCACACTGAATTCATATGACCAAGTTTTATGTACCAGGTTTTTACCTTCAGGTGTTCATTAGGGATGGGAATCAAGAACCGGTTCTTTTTGAGAACCGGATCCCAGTAGCTTGATTCCTTGGAATCGTTTGCCTGCCCGCTTAACGATTCTGCTTATCGATTCCGCCTTTGTTGCGCATCCGCGATGACGTCACGTGTACGCTGCATTGTTTTGATCAGAACGTAGCCAACATGGTGCTGAGGCAGAAACGGTCTAAAAAGACAACACCAGGTCCACTGGAACACTTGCAAAGCTTCTATTTCTTCAAAAGGGTGGAATCCCTCCAATATGCTCAAACATTTGTCCACAGCATGTGATTCATTGACAGGAATGTCACGTATTAGACACGCTACTTAGTGACACTTGTGAATGTAGCGGCAAAGTGAACGCTTAACACAGTTCCTGTTCCGGTGCAGGCAACAAACATTGTACCCCTTCAAATACAAGTTTCCGAAGGTAGGGGAAAGGAAATGAGGTGCACAACAACGGGAGACGAGCCGAGTCGAGCCAAGCTGAGTCGAAGCGGTTCCACGTAGTGGGCATGCGGCAATAGATGAATCAGTAAGGCGTCTTTAGTTTCACTTTCACTGCACGCCTCGTGTCCCCCCCACGAACTGGGCCCGGTGTCATCTGTTATTATTATTTGTACATACTGTATATGTTATATTTTCTGTGCAGAGATGGAAGTATAAAGACAGTTAATGCAAACACACCCATTAATACTCTTTTATTCCCTCACCCAATGAGAATCGATAAGAGAATCGATGAGGAATTGGATCGATAAGCAAAATCAATAATGGAATTGGAATTGTTAAATTCTTATCGATTCCCATCCCTAGGTGTTCATCATTCACTCAGAAATCACATGGACTGGGCAAATGATAAGTGTTTAAAGTGTTACCATGAGATGTAAATAATGCAGGCCTCTTGTTGGCAATCTGGGGAAGATCTTCTTCCAAAGAGACAGCTTCTGAAATGAAGCACATAAAATGGAGCGTTTTCCTGCTGTAAGGTTGTTGACGCCTGCCGTGGTGGCAATCCCTGAACGCACCAGGGTGACACCAGGTGCTGTCAACGTGAAGGAGGAGTCCTGTTGAGCTGGGGTGGTTTGTGGGACTCCAGAGGCAGCTGACAGGTTCTGGCAGACACAACTATAATGTAGCTTTGGCGGTTGTGGAGGCAAAAAACTCAGGAGTGGGTGGATTTTTGGGGAGGCCCATACCCTCAAAGACAGTGTGGCAGCTGACTCAGGAGGGGAAAGCAGTGCTGGTATAGGTTCAACTCGGCTTGATTTGGCACGGCTCGGCTCGGTTTGGCCCCAAGTGCATTTCCATTGTAGGTAAATTACCAACTCACCACGGCTGGTCTTTACAGCAATGTCGTCAAAAACTATTGTGACATTGTCATCTGTGTGACTGCAGCGACGAGGTGGAGGAGGATGAAACTCAAAACTGCAAGTTAGAATTTCCAAAATAAAACATGAAAGGCTGATAAGTGTTTTTTTTTTTTTTTTTTTCAGGTGAGAATTTAGTTGTTTCCACTTCAAATTTGTGATCAATTTGTCAAGGCACTGACTTGAAAATTTGCTCAGATGTTTTTGTAAATTTCCCCCTAGTTTGGCTTTAATGTCCTACATTAAAACAGCAGAGATTATATCATTATGATATATTATTTATCTTGTTTTTTTTTTTTTGGGGGGGGGGGGGGGGGGGGGGGGGGTTAATGGGTTTGTTGTATAATTTGTTTATTTTTTGTATTGTTGTATTTTTTGTGTGTGGTTCCTTATGTCTAAGTACATGTTTGTGTAAATTTAAATATTACATATATATTTACAATAATAAAAATTAAAAAAATAAATAAAAAATAAAAAAGTGGAGATTCTGGATGGCTTCTAAGGAATGTCTTTTAAATGATGAATGTGTTTTAGGTGTGTTTTACTTATGAATGTGTTTTTATGTGTCTAGTTTTTATCCTATTTCTTATCTTTTTTCTGGAACCTGAGTACACATTTCATTCTTCATGTGCTACATTGAATGAAATGACATTAAAATAACCCTGAACCTTGGATCACCCAATCTGTGATCTGCATGATTTTACATCAGGTTTTAGCATGGCTTCAGCTTTTGCTTGGAACCTGAAGAGAGGCATTACTAGACATTTTGTCCGTCTGATAGTATCTGGTCGTCCCTGCTTTCACACCATGGAAAAGCCAAAAGACAAGTTGAGCTGATACCATCAATGGAAAAGCAAAAATAATCAGGTGTCACCAAGGTCCTGAGGTGCACCTCAGGACCTCATCATTGTAGGCTTCATGAAACTGCGATGTCTAGTTCACAGTGTGGTGGTTTACAGCGGAGTATAAAACAGCTGGACTGAGAATTGGCAACTCCAAGTCTGAGGTCTTATTTGGAAATGGTTTGGTCTCACTCATTTGTGGGAAAGGAGGGGTAACACAAAGAAACAGAGTAGAGACATAAGCTATCCAGGAGCAGCTAAAGGCAGATCAACTGCTTCTACTCAAGAGGAGCCAGTTGAGGCGGTTTATTTGCAAGGATGCTCCCCAGTAGAGGGGTTTTGGGGTCATGTCCAACTGGGAGACGACCATGAGGTAGACTCAGGACAAACTGGAGGATTATCTCTAAAGATGGTGTCAGTGGTATGATCAAGGATTTAAACAGTGGACCGTCAAAGGCGTGACAGCATGGTGTGTTTTAGAAAGAGAAGGGCAGCTGGAGAGTTTCCAGAATTTGCAAGAAAAATTTGATCTAGGGACACATGACTTTTATAAATATCTACAACTAAGAGATTATTACAGAAAGGAAATCCAGGTTGACCCCTCCAGGGAAGTGAACAGTTTGGTCCAAGTCACTATCAAAGCATATAAGGAAAGTAAATCAAGAATAATTTCAACTATCTATCGTGGGTTCAACTCACATGACAAAACCTCAACCAATTATATAAAAGAAAAATAGGACCAATGGCCCTGTAGTTTACCAGCCAAATTAAAAGCTTTGGGAAATGTATCCAGATGCCATTTATTATCACCCAGTTATGTGTATTTATTATACTGCAGAAATAGCCCATGTTTTGGTCCTATTCCAATCAGATCTGTAAAAAATTCAAATTCCAACTTGATATCATTGAAACGTACTGATTTATTGGATCAATCCACTTCCTATCTGTTATGATAGGAAAATTTTTCAAAGTTTCACCAAATCCAGAATCAGATCTGGATCGAAATAATTGTAATACCTTGTGCTGACATCAACATAAAGAAGCTGTATACCAAGTTTGAAGTCAATCAGAACTGTAGTTTAACATGTTAAATTTTCCGTAAGTTCCCAGATCCAGAAGAAGATCCTGATCAGCAAGTGGCCATTATGTTTTGGTCATCTCCCCATCAGGGCTGGACTGTAGAAATTTACACTTGATATCATTTATATTTACTGAGTTATTGCATCAATCCATTTCCTATCGCTCATAATGGGGAAATTTTTTAAAGTCGCGCCAAATCCAGAATCAGATCCGTATCCAAATAATTTCGCTAACTTTTGTTCACATCATCATAAAGAAGCTGTATACCAAGTTTGAAGTCAATCGGAATTGTAGTTTCGGAGAAGAAGACGATTGAAATTTTTGTAACGGACGACAGATGATGACAGACGATGACAGATGATGACGCCGACGGACGCCGCATGACGACAATAGCTTACAGCCTGTCGGCCAGTAAGCTAAAAATGGGAGAAGGAGCTCAATGTAGAAATTACAGATGCTGACTGGTTTAATATGTGGAAGATACACCAAACATCCACTAGTTTGCGGATCTGGAGGGAGTTTTCCTGGAAAAATCTGGTGCGTTTCTTTATGACACCTAAGAAGAAAAGTAAGCAGTTAAACAGACAGCAGAAATGTTTGAGGGAATGTGGAGAATTTGATGTAGATCACACATGTTTTTTTGGAAATGTGATAAAATAACTGTGTTTTGGGAAATGGTGTGTGGAGTACTAAAACAAATAATGGGGTATGAGATTCCAATGCGCTGTGATGTTCTGTATTTGTGTAACTTGTCTGATGGAAATATCGTAGGAAACGACATATACTCGGTTAAGATACTTTTGGTGGCTTGCAAAAAAGCTATTACAAGGAACTGGGGAAGGACAGAAGCACCAAGACAGGACCAATGGATTGAAATTATTGATGGAATATATACAATGGAAAGGGTGACTCTAGACTGCGACAACAGGAAGCACAAATAGACAAAAAGTGGAACTAGAAGCACTCGGAGAGCGCAGACCTCCGCCAAGGCTGATCAGTGGCCCCCCCTGTGGGCCCCCCCCACGCCAAGGAGGTTATGTTTTTGCCAGGGTTTGTTTGTTTGTTTGTCTGTCTGTCTGTCTGTCTGTCTGTTTGTCTGTCCGTTAGTGTGCAACATAACTCAAAAAGTTATGGACAGATTTTGATGAAATTTTCAGGGTTTGTTGGAAATGGGCCCCCCCACCCCCGATCACCACCAAAATTTAATAATTTCTTCCTTATCCCATTTCCAACAAACCCTGAAAATTTCATCAAAATCTGTCCATAACTTTTTGAGTTATGTTGCACACTAACGGACAGACAAACAAACAAACAAACAAACAAACAAACAAACCCTGGCAAAAACATAACCTCCTTGGCGGAGGTAATAAATGGACTGGGTAGAAGATTGGATAGGGCTGTGCTGAGGAATGTGTGATGCGACCAATTGGTTTGTTCTTTTTTCGTTTTTTTGTTGTTTTGTCAAAAATGTGTGATGAATTTCAATAAAAACCTAAGCGCCAAAAAAAAAAAAATGTCGTCAGTGGTACACAGAGCTCATATTTCAAAAGCAAAACTGTCTTCCATATACCCTGATACAGGGTGACACAAAAAAACGGGAACTTTTTAACAATCCAATAAAACCAAGAGTGATGGGAAAAAAAATATTTTACTCATAGTAATTGAAACCTTAAAACATGCCATTTAAGAAACAATGACGGAATTTTCATTTTTTAAAAATTACTTCCTGTAGATGGCGTCCTCCTGTACGAATGCATTCTTGAAATCTACTGTTGAGATTCCTCATTGACCGCTGCAACATCTCAGCTGGGATACTGTGAATTTCATCCTGAATTCTCCGTTTTAACTCATCCAGAGTTCTTGGTCGAGTCATGTCTCCTTCGGAACGTCGGAACTCCCTCTGCGCAGCTGTCAAACTATCACCGTTTTTATGAAACATTTTTATGGCTAACGCACGCTGTTGCCTGTTCCACTGATCCATGGTTACTAAAATGGGGGTGTGTTTACTTGCTCAAGGTCACTGTCTCGCAGTGCTACCACTTGCTCATGTCTGCCAATACGCACTTCAAAAATTCCCGTTTTTTTTGGGTCACCCTGTATTAGTCCATACTGTGTCAAATGCCAGCATGAGGAAGCTTCTCTCATCCACATGTACTGGTCCTGTTCAAGCCTTAACAAATATTGGACTGAAATCTTTCATACATTTTCTCAGCTGTTAAATATCAAGTTAGAACCAAACCCCTTGACTGCTCTATTTGGTGTCATGGATGGTGATGCTAAGCTACCTACAGAAAAACAATGCACTTTATCCTTTGCTGCCCTTCTGGCTTGACGAGTAATCCTGTTTAGGTGGAGGGATGCTTTCCCTCCCACTCATGCAGAGTGGTTAGAAGACATTATGTCCTGCTTAAGACTGGAGAAAATTAGATACTCACTTCAGCAATCAAATGGGAAATTCCAGAAAGTGTGGGGTCCCTTCCTAAAAACATTCAAGTCCCTGTAAATCAGTGTTTTTCAACCTTGGGGTCACGTGGGGTCGCTTGGAATTCAAATGGGGTCACCTGAAATTTAGAGTAATTGATAAAAGTAAAAATAAAAACTTACTAATAAAAAATATACGGTGAGTTGACAGAGACAATCCCAATCCATAAAAGACACGACAAACTGTGAGTCTGAAACTGAAGCACTGTGGTACTGCTTATTTTTCAAATGTTCATGGTGGTCGGTTTCAGATGCTGCAGCTCTTTCATAATTCATAGTTTGAGTTCTTGTTTGTTCAGTATTAATTGTCAGCCTTGTAAATCACAGCTGGACTGACTGTACATATCCTGACCAAGGAAAATAAAATTCTCTCTTTGTGCAGTAATCTACACCTGGCTTTTCTGCCTCCGTCCACAATAATATACAATATATAGACTAAATCTCCTCTAAAATTAACATTTATTTGCAACATAGTATAGCAAACTATTACATGATCAAAAACAAATTAATTTTAGCAAAAAAAAAATAAAAGGTCTCCGTTTGGAATGTCTGGGGTCGCCAGAAATTTATGATGTTAAAATGGGGTCACGAGCCAAAAAAGGTTGGGAACCACTGCTGTAAATGTTAGACTTTCAGGTGCAGTTTAACAGTGCTGCTTACTCCTGCTATGGAAAAAATAATACTCTACTAATTCGTCCTTAATAAAGAAGAGACAGTTCAAGTGTTCAGTGTTTTCAAGATATAAGGTTTATTGGAGCTGCAAAAATTCCCTCCAAGTGTCAAACTGGCCTTCGACTTAAAACACAACAGATAAGAAAGGTCAGAAAAGGTTAAGAATTTACAGGTGCCATAAACTACAACCAAAGTCATCCAGTCTTATGTGATCTGTGCAAAAACACAGGGAATAGATGTAAAAGCTTATGTGACAAATGGAATGCATGCAAAGATATATAGAATACATGTAACTTTCCTCTACACTCCGTACTTACTCCTAGCGCAGGTTTTTGTCATGATATTGATCCTTTTTTATGTCTAGTGCACTGGCAATGACTGAGGAGGGATTATTTTATGTACAGTTTGTTGTTGGCTCTGTTTTGCTTTTTTTTTTTTTCTCTATGGTGCTAGCTGCATTTAATTTACACCCATACTTACTTAAGATTTCTTTAATGACTATTCAGCACTGCACTTGTATTATATTGAGAAAACTTCAAAAAAAGATCTTGATTAAAAAAAAAAAAAAAAAAAAAAAAAAAAAAAAAAAGATGGCGTCAGGGTGCCTTGGTGTCCCAGGAGGTGGAACAGGTGACTGGGGAGAGCGAGGTCTTGCAGATTATGACAGAGGATATATGAAGATATAGTCCAAGGCACTGTATGTGTTTTAATTCCTACGACTTCTAGTGATTTATACTGAAGATACAATGAATTGTTTCTCTTTTCTACTATATTTAATACCTCCAAGTGTCCAACAGCAGCAGTTGGCTAAAAGTAATTCCAAATATTAAATCTTTAAAGCTGACTGTAAGGAACTTATTGGAAGCCGTTCTATTTGAGGTAGCATGGGGCTATGGATAGCGGTAGCATTAAAACCAGAGTTTAAAGTCTGTAGTCTGCCTTGACTCAAAAAAAAAAAAAAAAAGGAATGGCGTGAGGAAAAAAATCCAAGATGTCTTTAATTTATTATGACTTCTAAATATGTCAATATCAAAGCTGAAGCTTGCTATAGCTTAGCAGATCACACTGAAGGCCCAAATACAAGTCAATACAACATTTCTGCTTTTGGTTTCATAATAAAGGAGTTATCCACCATTTTATTACTGGAAGAGTGTTTGTGATTGTGTGGGAGTAGATAGTTTTCAGAGTGACTGAGACTTGATAGACGATGTAGGATTTAAATATTATACCCATAGATTTCAATGTAATCCTGCAGCAGATTGAGTCTAGAAAAGCAACTCAGCATACCATTAAAAACAGACATATTTATGTGAGAAGTGTTGCAATGCCATGAAATTTAAAGCTTTTTTATGTGACCTCATCTCCTTGTAAACATGACCAACATTTTCAAATATAAAACATCTTGAATAATTTGAGAGTTAATTATTTGATTCGAAGTATTCATTATGTTTATTTCTCATAGCAGACTGAGGAAGCAAGATTGGCATAATTAACAGTTAATGCACTGATGTGATGAATTAATTGTTACACTCCCCCTTGTAAACATCAGTTAATCCACTAATAAAACCAGGACACTGGCAGAAATGTGTTCATCACTTGTCTTAAATTTTTAATTTGTTTTCATTCTTCCAGCTCGCTTATCTGTGGCATTTAGTATCCAGTGGTTCCTCAAAAGATGAGTGTCAAATATGTCCATGTTTTTTCTGCCGGCGTACACTACTCAGTCAGAGGGCACTGTGCACACTTCACATCTGCATTAGAAACTAGAAATCTAGGCTAAACCTAAGCTCCATGTATTGCTCAGGTGTCAGAGACTTGCCTTTGAGTCTGTTTTCTGTTGATGCATTCATGTTGCTGATACATCTGTACATTTAATATTTATCTAAGCCAGTGAGTGAATGAGATATAGAATTTCATTATGGTCGCTTTGCTGCAGACATTGCTTTTCTTCAGCCTTATTTCTCATTATCATCTAAAATAAAAGCAGACACAGTGGAGCCATCAGAACATTCGTTAGATCAAATGATCTCCAGTGAAAAACATTTTCATTCGGCTGCACAGTATGTCAGATGAAGGAGATGGGTGTTGGCTATTTGATTACAATAATATCTTTCAGCAGCGTCTGTGGTTATTTGTATGAGCTGCTCTGAAACAAAAAGCACTGCTTTCATAATCAACGGAAATCTTGTTGTTTATTAGAATGCACAGATGTCTGTCAAGGTCTAGAATGACATTTGCAAAGAAAAAATGTCAAGATGTCAGCGCCATTTCAATATTTAAAACGTATGAATTATTTGTTTACAGCTTTCTACAGCTTTATTAAGTATCTTCCATTTTCTGTAGGTCAAAGACAAGTTGCACAGAGGCAAATATAATGCACCTATCCTCCCACACAAGTTACTTGGACACCATAAAGCAATAATCACCTATGTTCCCATTTCCCTGCTATGCAGCAGCAATGCCATTTATCTCCTCTTAACTTCCTCTGATAGGTCATTAAACTGGTCTTGGAGCTGTGAAGTAAAGCACTGAATCATGTTGCAGGTTCCATCTGCTGGCATCCTTAATCTGGGGCAGAAGGGCCCAAGTACATATGGCTTCCATATAAAGTTTTATATAATAATTGGCAGTGACAGAGCCATGAAGAGGTTTCAGTAAAATTAAACTGATATCAAAGTGAGCGAGAGAGAGGTGTAAAGTGAGAAAGAGTTGGACAGAGTGCAAAGAGGGGGAAAAACTTTGGTACATCCTGTGCAAATTTGATGGTACTTCTTTTCCGCTTAAATGTTTGCTCCAGGTTTCCGAAATAACAGCAAAATGTAGCTGGAGCTGAATCAGCATGTGCTTGTGTTTTATGAGTGCTGAGGCCTGTCCTGCCAGATGAGCACTTGTGTCTTTCCAACGCTGAGGAATTGCACTTCTCAGTTCTGCAGAGTTCTCAAAAGAAAGACTTCTGCAGATTCGCCGCAAGACATTTAATGAATATCTGACTGGAACACCCGCGTAACCACAGGTGCACCCTGGATGTGCTTGTGCCATCTAAATCTAAAGGCCTTTACACATTGGGAACATGACGAATAAAACACAGAAAAGTGCAAAATACTCGGCAAAGAATGTTTTGCAGCAAAACTATTCATACCGACAATGTGAATTTGTGAAAGTTGTGACACTTGTTCTACAAAAGGTCTGAATATATTCACACTGGCATCCTGTTCAGCAGGTAGAGAAATGCATTCATCCTCCCAGGCTGATAGTGTAGTTGTTTAACTTTCCACTAAAGTTTCATGGTATTGTCTGCATGATAACTGTTCATCACACATCACAGAATGTGCCAGGCCTTGATTTGAAGAAGGATTGTATTAAAGAAAGGCATTTATTTAAATTTTTATCTGTTAATAAGTTAAAAGGTCAAACTTGGAGAAAAACGTTGTTTTGATGGACTCATATTTGCAGTGTTTAAATACATTCCCCCCACCTCCCAAAGACCTGTACTTGATAGGGCCATTGGTTAACCCAAATGGGCCGTAGGTGTGGATTTGATCATGAATGGTTGTTCGTCTTTTTAGGTCAGAACTTTGATGAACTAGTGACATATCCAGGGTGAACACCGCCTTTGTGATCCACTCGAGGAATAAATGTTTTGGAAAAAGAATGAATAAAACTCAATTACAGCATTGTGCTTTTAATAACATTTCTTTAACCCTTTCCTTAACCTCTAGTATTTGAGTAGATAGACAACTTTTTAAACAGGGTTTTTATTACCTCCGCCAAGGAGGTTATGTTTTTGTTGGCATTGGTTTGTCTGTCTGTCTGTCTGTCTGTCTGTCTGCCTGTCTGTGTGCTAGATAACTCAAAAAGTTATGGATGGATTTGGATGAAAATTTCAGGAAATGTTGATACTGGCACAAGGAACAAATGGTTAAATTTTGGTGGTGATCGGGGTGGGGGGCCACTGATCTGCCTTGGGGGAGGTCTGTGCTGTACGAGTCCTTTTTTAGAAAAGAGAGCGCAGACCTCCGCCAAGGTAGATCTGCTCCCCCCCCCCGATCACCACCAAAATTTAATCATTTGTTCCTTGTGCCAGTATCAACATTTCCTAAAAATTTCATGAAAATCCGTCCATAACTTTTTGAGTTCTCTTGCTGACAAACAAACAAACAAACACACATACAAAGTGATCACAATACCTCCTGGCGGTGGTAAAAAAACAGTTTGAAAAAACACAATGATGTCCAAATTAAATGTCCAGAAAAAACAACTTCACAGCTGGAATACTCAGCATGAATAGAAAAATTGTATATTACTTCTTATGTAGCACATTTTTTACACCCTAAGTTGAGCACTCATGCAGTTCCTTCTCAGTCACAATGCACAGAAGAACAGGAACCTACTTTTGCTACTTTTGCCACTTAACATCTTTAAAGATAAAATAATGCCAAAACAAAGCTGTTTGCTCAAGTTTTCTGCAAAAAAAAAAAAAAATGCTGTGAGGTGCAGGAGGAAGAGAACTTAACCGACAGGGTCTTCCCATCACTTGCTGAAGTGCTTGACACACTCCAGTGACATTTCCAAAAAAGAATGTCACACTAACATAACCTGCCACAATGTTGAAAGAGCCTTTTTCAACAGCAGGTTGGAGAAAATTTGATAGTAAAAAATTCAGGGCATCACTGATGTAAACTGAACCTTTGGCTCTGCTTGGAAAGAGAACTGACTGAACTATTGAGTTGCATTATAATGAAATAATTACTCACCTCCAGCCCTGTGGTCTACTGCTCTAATCATCATCATCGTCATCCTCCTCCTCATCATCATCA
Source organism: Sphaeramia orbicularis (assembly GCF_902148855.1). Lineage (NCBI taxonomy): Eukaryota > Metazoa > Chordata > Actinopteri > Kurtiformes > Apogonidae > Sphaeramia > Sphaeramia orbicularis. The sequence continues at coordinate 70,849,532 of NC_043968.1, read as the reverse complement.
TCATCATCACCACAATGGAGCTAATTACAATTTGGGAGTGTAGAAGCATATTGTCTATTTTAATATAATTGGTTATTGTATGGTTTATGTAGGGTTTGCTTGCTTACAGTTAGATTTAGAAGTGATTGCAGCTGCCACCCACACTCACCCATATGTTACTGAGAGACATTTTAATACAAAACACTGCTGAGATTGTCCTTTCAACCAGTGAAAATGAATGTAGTCATTATATTGTTGGTGTCACTGATGTCTTTTATATGTTCACCTTCTGCTGCTTTTGAAATACACAGGCTTGTATAGAATTACCTGCTCTTTGAATTGTACCAGGCCTACATTAAAAAGTCGTGCCATTATGCAACAGTCTGCCTGGCAGAAAGGAATGAAACTTTAAATGCTAATATAGAGTGCTGAATGGAGCATTAAAAAGTGCTGTCGTCAAGCTGGGCTCAGGCCGACTGACACATCGCTGACTGTGTGTCACAGAATTCAGACTAAGTAACCAATCAATTTGAGGGGACCCACCTATTCATGGCTAAATCGTTTTGTGAATCCTTTGAGGGCTGAAAGGGAAAGGGAAGGATTTCAAAGGTAGCTGTTAAAGAGAAATGTCCTCAATGTACCTTCTATGCAGCGCTTGCCAGTTTTTAAAATACAATACTTTTTTGGGGGGTGAAATGATATGGAGTTCTCGGTAAACAGTGTAGTCTGTAAACTGAATAAACCTGGAACCGACGACATACGCAGGGAGACTATTTGTGTGCAGTATATCAAACAGAAAGCTTTATCCGTGCATTTATTGTTTCCCCACTATGTCTATTACTTTTTGTTTTGATTATAATCAAGACACTGTGCCAGAGATTCCTGCTGATGCTTGTCGGCAATATAAAGATAAAGGTCATTTGAAATGGGCAATTAAAAGCCATAAACTTAACTACTGCTGAGTTCTGCAACAGTGTCAACCGCTGTTTGTGAAGGAGTAAAGGTCTAGAAAGATGGACTTTTTTAAAATGTGATGATGCTCATATTTGTGTAAACACATTTTAACTCGTTGCACCTACTGATACTTAGCATCAGCCAATCGAAGTTAGGTTGCTATGACAACGGGGTGAAGGGTCATCAGAGGATTGCAAGTGGGTTGCAAATGTTTAGCTAACGTGTCTATCAAGATGTACAAATTTGGCATGATGAAAAAAGAAACACAAAGAAAGACTGGGAACCAGGTGGAACAGCATGGTGGAAGGAGGTTCCAGGTGTGAATCCCAGTCGGTTTCTGTGTTGGGTTCCCAAGCTCATACAGGTATAAGTAGTTTACCAAGGTATCAATGAAGATCTGGTGTCGGTCTCAGAGCACCTTCAACGACAACTAATCGCTGCTGCTAATGCTAGGCTCTATTTAAATGGAACAGGATTAGGAACGTAAGGGGATTAGGTGGGTTCTCTCCGGGTACACTGGTTTCTTCTCACTGTCCAAAGACATGCACTAATAGGTTAATAGGTTTGTCTAAATTGCCCGTAGGTGTGAATGTGAAAGTGATTGGTTGGCTACGTTCAGACTAAAGGCAAATGTGGCCCAAATTCGATTTTTTTGCCCATATGTGACCTGTATCCGATCTGTTAAAGACTGTTTGAACAGTACAAAATCCAACCCAGGCCACTTTCATATGTGGTCCTAAATCTGATATGTAACTGATATTGACTTCGGTCTGAATTGCCAGGTCACAATGATCCAACCTTACGTCACTGAAATGCGATAAACGTCACAATTCTGCGTCCTTCCATATTTACTTCCGTTAACACAGTGCGTGCCTGCGTCAGGACCTCTTTTGCACTTGTGGGTCACTTTAGGGTCACATTCAGTTCATACTCAAACGTGATACAAGTTGCATTTAATGTGTAATATGAACGAGCACACAAAAAAATCGTCTTTCACCAAAAATCCGATTTGTGCATTAATAACGTTAAAATGACTGATAACATAATAACGGCTGATAACGTAATAAATTTGCCATTTTTAAATGTAATAGGCCAATAATGTATTAACTGGCCAGTAACCTAATAAATGTCCTGAACCGATAACGTAATAACTTTTGACCAATAACGTAATAACTTATTATGTTATTGGCCGGTTTTTAGCAATAGTTATACCATTGTTTATGTTTGCAAACGTGTGCTTCCACTTCGTTCCGAAATAGCTTGAAAGGCTAAAGAACAGCAGACAGGACTGGAGATTCTTGTAACCATCAAGCTAAATAGACAAATATATGGAGAGAGAGAGAAAGAGAGAGAGGGGGAGATTTTATCACAGTTCTATCTAATAAATTAAACTTAAATACAGTTATATTAATATATTATTACGTTATTGGCTCAGTTATTACATTTGCAAAGATTTTTTTTTTTTTTTAATCAGGCTAATAACATAATAAGTTATTACAGTATTAGTTCAGGACTTTTATTATGTTACTGGCCAGTTATTACGTTATTAGCCTATTACATTTCAAAAAATGGCAAAATTATTCTGTTATCAGCCGTTATTACGTTATTAGTTGTTATTACGTTATTAGCTTCTACAGACCTGCTATTTGTACGTAGCCTATGCCAGCTTTGCGATGAACTGGTGCCACGTCCAGGGTGTCCAGAAACATAGCTGGGATAGGCTCTAGCGATCCTCTCCAGTGGTAAGTAGTAAATCTAAATTGTTTAGGGATGTAACGATATGAAAATTTCATATCACGGTTATCATTATTATTATCATGGTATTGTTGAAATTCTGCTCAAAATGTTCAAAAAGTACTGATACATACACTGAAATAATTTAACCAAGTTATATTTTGAAAAAAAAAACAACAACAACAACAAAAAACACAAATAAAATAACTGGCACAATATACTTTCTCTCAGCAGAAACATTCAAATATTATAATATATAATATCCTTAGGGGTCTGAGCCTATTTTGTTCATTTTCCAGTACTTTTGATTTTGCGTTTATGTACTATATAAACAAATGTTTCCTATACCCATGTTTGGTATCTTTTTTTTCAGCACAACTTCATCTATCTTATCTGCTTATTATTTTTTCACTTTAACCTACTATATCAACATAAAAGGCCAAAAAACACAAAAAAAAAAAAATATATAAAATTTAAAAAATGTATATAATGTATTGCATAAATAACACAAAGATGCTTAACAATCCTTTTCAAAGACTTTAAAAGTGAATATTGGTTCCAAATATTAGGTATAGAAAATTAAAATTGTAAAAAATTAAAACTATACTCAAATATTTGACATAAAAACATATCTTTACACAGGCGTTCTGTCCGGAAAAGTGTGGCAATCAAACACGGTTATCATGATAATTAGAATTTAAACCGTAATACTAATCGTTGGCAATTTTACCACGGTTTATCATTATACCGGTAATCATTACATCCCTAATTGTGTTTCATCCCATAAGTAAGGAAAACGTTTGTCTTGGGCTGGTTATGGTGGATTATTGCGTCTATACATTGATAAAAGAAATCCCCTAGTATGAGGCCCCATAATAAATGCATATCTCTGTAGCACATGCAAAGTCACACCTTTGAGGTAAAAGTGTCACCATAGGTATCAGACACATTCGGCGTGAACAGTATGTACATGTGCCTGATGTTAGGGGTTTTGAATATTTGCAGAGTCCACCTGGAAGTAGACTGATCTCTATATGTGGCAGAAAAGCACATTACGATGGAAATCACAGCTTCCAGTTAAATAAGCAGTAAAATATATTCCCTACAGAAACCAGCTCAGAACGTCTCCTTCTGTGGATTTTCAAGAAGGAACAAAAGTGCTGAACATGTACATGTATATGTGAACCTCTTGTATAATGATTGCAAAAGTTATAACTCAGAGACACCTCCATACATACGAGGATATTCATCAACTTTCAGTTTGTTGATAATGAAGGCATGAACCACTGACTTCATTAAAGATTGTCTTTTTCTGCATCAACATCAGACAGTTGAAGAAAAGCCTCATCCTTCATCCTCAAGGCAGGGATATTTGGATTTTCAGTAAACTTAAGAGTAACATATACTGTATGTCTGTAATGTTTCTGTGTGAAGTGTGTTTTATTCCTGTGCATCTCAATGGATAAAGAAGCAAAGATCACAAACATCCATGCAAACATTTGGCAGGATCTGTTTAGTGTTGACTCTGCTAAGCGTGCCTTCCATTGAAATTGAAACAGTGCATTTTAACAAGCTGTGCTATCGGCTAATGTGATTTATCGCTGGGTTTTATTTGCTTTCCTTCTGTCTTTGAGGTTCACGTCCGGGCTTAATACAGAAAAAAAGAAGTAAAACACAATGTACTGATTGCGGATGAAGGTTGCAGAAATCCCTTAAAAGTAAAACACACAAAGCACAAATTGTGTTCATGAGTAGACTCATCAAAGAACAGTACTACTGTGCTTCTTTAATCGTTAAACTTTAATGTGAATCGTTTGGTCTCAGAGCATCTTTGAATACTGTGCAGAACCAAATATGCTGTACATTAAGGAGGAGTTTTTCTCATACTGTAATAAACGTTTTAAAAGCACTTTTCAAACGTATGGTCTGGTCACTGTACAGGGAGGGCGGGGCTTACTGTTAATTGCTGGGCCATTCCATGCTTGGCTCTGTCTTACCTTTGTTGGTATGTGCTTGTCATTGTTTACCATGTTGGTGTGTGATTAGTGTTGAATACTGTATACTGTATTATAAGTTATGCAGACTATCATTTAGATCAGTGGCGGCTGCTCGACTTTCAGAGAGGGGAAGCTCATTATCGGCTTACATAAAAAAAAAAAAAAAATTAAAAAAAAGTCAAGTTATTTAAACATAAATTTGGCCCTCTGTTCCTTTTTAAGAAAATGGTCAGTGACTTTATTGTACCAACTAAACAAGAAAACGTTGAAATTATGTTAAATTGAAACAAGAAGTACAATGAGTGTGTTTTATTTACAGTGCAAGAAATGAACGAGTAATTTCGTAGTGGTTTCTCTCTCGATCTCACAAGCAGAATGTGCAACGGTATTAAACTGAACTCTGTCAAGTGAAGGAGTAGATCTGAAAACAGCTGTCAATCAAACAGGATTCAGCCTTTCGACTGATCCTCCAATCAGCACGTGGAAGCCCAGCGTCCAAGCCCAGCTGAGCTCCGCCCACAGCTCCATTCACCCCCAGAGCCGCCGAGCGTCCGGGGGCGGGACAACATGGTGGCATTTATCCAATTACTGTCCAGTTTTGAGGCAATGAAAAAAACTGTTCCACTCAGTCCCATTGAAGTGCATGGACGCTGAGCGTCTACGGACAAATGCACTGAGCAGAGATCGTATGAGAAAACAGCGCAACGGGAATGTATGAGAAGTGAACAACATCGAGTCCACTGATTTGTGATAAAGCTGATTCTGAACGAACTCGTCTGTGAGATGAACGTGTTCTAACACATTTGTAGACAATGAAATGTCAACACAACCGTACATATTTGACCATTTAATTTTCATAAATTTAGGGGAAGCCGAGCTTCCCTTGCAGTCTTTGAGAAATCGCCTCTGATTTAGATAGTTACTAAGTGTAATATACATCAGTTTTCCTAATCTGTTTTCTGTTATTTACATTATTAGGACTCTAAACAGATGTTACTACATCATTAAGGAAACAAAAGTATGTACTATGTTGTATAAATGTGAGATGGGGGTGGGATTTAATAAGTTTTCTTCTTCCCACTTCTTTTTGAGCAATACATATTGAATTTATTTTATTACTAGCGTAGATGGCAATTACGATGTTGTCTTGATCATCTTTATTAATGTATTTGCTCAAATATTACTTCCTTATACACAAAAAAATGTAATTTTTTTTCTTCTGCTCAAAACAAATAAATGAATGAACGAATTTATTTATTTTTATTTTATTAATTTTTTTTATTTTGAACATGCAAAGAAAAGAAACAAAACAAAATGAAGCAGATTAAGACAAAAACAAAATGACAATTAAATGAACAGAATCTATTTTCAAGTAGGTGCAAATCTGAATTTTGCAGGTCGAAAAGGAGTAGGAAGGAGTATATGAATGAATGAATGAATGAATGAATGAACACTGGAGTGTTTATTGGCTGTGGAGTTTCCTCATTGATTGAATATATTTTCCTGTCATTTTCAGGGAATTTGCACGTTGGAAGGTGAGGAACACAGCGATTGAGAGAAGGGATCTGATCCGGAACCCCGTGCCGCTCATGCCTGAGTTCCAGCGCAGCGTCCGCCTGCTGGGCCGCCGACCCACCACTCAGCAGTTCATCGACACGATCATTAAAAAGTATGGAACCCACATCCTCATCTCAGCCACCCTGGGAGGTAAGACGGCTGCACTGCTTCCATTTCCTCACATTGATGATTGATTACCATTTTTACACGGTCTTTAAAATGCATTTTACTTATGGTGTATGGTCGGTTCACATGTGTCATGTGATGGAAATATTTTAGTCAAATATGGACAGACTCCTTTCAGAAACATTACATCATAGGGAGCTGTAAAAACCATTTGGATTCAGATTTTTAGTTTTAATCCTACAGCAGTTCCTTTAGGACCTTTTAGGCTGCCAAATGTACAAGATTGTAACAACATCTCAGACTTGTTCTTCTGGAAATACTGTCTAAAAGTGCAGATAAAATATTTCTATTATACATGCAGTAGACTACAACAGCACTGTATCAAAAGCATATATTTCACTCAAACTAATACATTTAATATGATGTATTTTATGTCAGTAAATAAAACAAAAATGAGTTCAAATAAATTCAGTGTGTTTTAAGTACATTACACACAAAAGTAAATATATGTCGTTTTAAGTAAAGACACATATAAATATATATATAATGTATTTTTTTCTGGTTCCTGTTGAGAATACCATATACTAAACCATAACTGATCCAGAGTATTACAGCTCAGTGTCCATTATGGCCTGTATCCACAGGGGGCAGTTATTGTTGCCATGGTTACAAAAATGACCTCCACATCATTTCCTTAGTCATTATAGGCGACTTACAAAAAGACGACTCTAGAAAAGTTGTTTTAACATTTTTGTCGAGCATGAAGGTAGTCGCTTAAACTTCAAGTCTGTGGTCAATTATTTTAGACGATATTTGTAAATTTGTTCCAATGATGGGATGTTCTGTCAGTCACTACAGGCGATTTCACATCAGACCGTTATGGGGACTTTCTAATAGGATCCATCTGATGGGGATCTGCCCTGAGAGCTACTGGCCTCTTCAGAGATTACATCCACACCACCTGTAGTTCCAATGATGTGATGTATCGTGGCTTATAGTTGGCATAGCAACACCTCACACACACTGAATATGATGCTTTGCTGTAGATTAAATCAATAACAGTGTATAAAGTCAATCAAATAAGATCAATCTCAATGAACATTGCAATAAAATGAATAAAAATAACCACTGCACAGTGACAAGGTTTAGTCAAATTTTACCAACAAGCTACATTTGTCTTAATAAACTTAATGTGATGTGATGTAGGGATGTAACAATATGAAAATTTTATATCACGGTTATTGTGACCAAAATTATCACGGTTATCATTATTATCACGGTATTATTGAAATTGTGCTCAAAATGTTCAAAAAGTACTAATACACACACTGAAATAATTTAACCAAGTTGTATTTTGAAAAAAAAAAAAAAAACAACAACACAAAAAAAAAAACAAACAAATGAAATAATTGGCACAATGTACTTTCTCTTGGCAGAAACATTCAAGTATTAACCCTTAGTGGTCTGAGACTATTTTGGCCATTTTTCAGTGCTTTTGATTTTGCCTTTATATACTATATAAACAAATGTTTATTATATATATATATATATATATATATATATATATATATATATATATATATATATATATATATATATATGTATATATATATACAGGGTGGGGAAGCAAAATTTACAATATTTTGAGGCAGGGATTGAAAGACGGTGTATGACCAGTTAGTTTATTGAAAGTCATGAGAATTTATTTGCCACAAGAAAATTTACATAATAGAAAATGTTTTTATTCTATGTGTCCTCCTTCTTTCTCAATAACTGCCTTCACACGCTTCCTGAAACTTGCGCAAGTGTTCCTCAAATATTCGGGTGACAACTTCTCCCATTCTTCTTTAATAGTATCTTCCAGACTTTCTCGGAATAGTTTTGCTCATAGTCATTCCCTTCTTTCCATTATAAACAGTCTTTATGGACACTCCAACTATTTTTGAAATCTCCTTTGGTGTGACGAGTGCATTCAGCAAATCACACACACTTTGACGTTTGCTTTCCTGATTACTCATATGGGCAAAAGTTTCTGAAAAGGTATGGATAATAGTGTTAGGTATGATTATGACATCAATATATGTTTGGTTTCATAACAATTGACGTAGTGCCTGCTGAGAAAAAACAACTAAATGTTCATTGTAAATGTTGCTTCCCCACCCTGTATATATATATATATATATATATATATATATATATATATATATATATATATATATATTAGCACAGCTTCATTTATATCATCTGCCTATTATTTTTTTTTTTTCACTTTGATCTACTATATCAACATAAAAGGGCAGAAAACACCAAAAAAATATATAAAATCCGATTTGAAAAATGTATATAATTTATTGCATAAATAGCACAAAGATGCTTAATGAACCTTTTTAAAGACTTTAAGAGTGAATATTGGTACCAAATATTACATATATACTATTAAAATTGTAATAAATTAAAACTATACTTGAATATTTGACATAAAAGCAGATCTTTACGGAGGCGTTTTCTCTGGAAAAGTGTGGTAATCAAACACGGTTATCATGATAATTAGAATTTAAATGGTAATGCTAATGGTCTGCAATTTTACCGTGGTTTATTGTTATACCATTAATCGTTACATCCCGAATGTGATGTGATGTTGCTATTTACCAGCAAGTATTTTTCATTAAGTATCCAAGAAAACATAAGAACCAGACCTGCCGATGTGTGGATGGGATAGCCTCTAATACACTGTACTATTTAGTTTCTGTTCTGATGTACTTTAATTATTTTGGTCTTTTTATTTCTTATAATAAAAAAAAAAAATACTATTAAATAATATTTCACTTTTAATATGTCTCACAGCACATACACACCTGGGAGCATGTCAACAGAGTTAACAAAGTAAACCTGACATCACAACAAGAAGTTTGACACAATTATTATTCTTGTTGTTGTTGTATTAATTATATTTTTGTTTTTCAGTGTGTGGCAGAGGGAAAATATTGTGTCAAACCTATTGTGTTGAATAATGAGCTACTCCCAGGTGTATAAATAATTTCAACATGTCAAAATCCTTTCATATAATTTGTGTTTTTGTGGCTGTTTCCATACTTTTATTATTTGGTAAAAGGTATTCAACCATGGTGGTTTCCAGCACCGCATTCAGCTAAAAAAATCCATCCAATCGGCATCCGCCTTGCACAATAAAAGTACCTCCCCTCATACGGGAGCCAAAGTAGACCCTTGAAACTAAAATAGTCCCCTGTCACTACAGCATAAACACAAACCAAAGGAGGACTTTCTCAAATGGTTCTGAGAATTATGAAAGGGTTCCTGCAGTGCTAAAGTGCCTCATACTTTGCCATCTATCAGCACCAATGGGGAGTCAGTGCAGGATACAGCACTGACAACAGCCATATTTTAGAGAGTGCTTTTGAGCTTTTTCTGCTTAAAAATTAAGTTTGTTACATGTACACATTGTTGGTCTAAATGAAAAATAAGGGAAACAGTCTTAAGTTTGTAACAGCAATTTTGAACAGACATTTCTACCTTAACTTAACATAGAAGTATATTAAGTTAGCACAGCTTAAAAATCTTGTAAACTTCCTCCAAAAGCTGAGTACAAAGCTGACGTGCCTGCACATGTTTTGCTGACAGACCACGCCTGCCACAAGAAACGGAGGGAAGCACCGAAAGAAAAGGGAGAAACACGATTTTGCACAGAACTTTACCAAACTTTAAGGCTTGGTAGAATTTAGCTTTGTTTCTGCAACAGTAGTTTTAATTATGCAAGGACTGGATGATACACATTTTCCTCCTTTCTAATTTAAAATGGTAGTATATATTGTGGCGTGTTTGCCGCATTGCATTGTGGGTATTGGGTATATTGTTGAAAATGTGTTATTTTATGTGCAGGGTTCAGCAAAGTTGTGGTGTTGGTGTTAATTTGGAGTTAATGTGTGCATGCTAATGTTAACTGGCCTTTTTGTGTTTATTTTTGTATTTTTATAGAACTGCACTATGAGTCAGAGCCACAGGCCAAACGATGCCTTTCCTGTTTATTGTCGATAACAATTTTATTGTTCAATATAACTCTTCACAGGTAGACAAATATAACTTACTGTTCTAAAGTGAATGGGGATATTAGTATTGTGTGCAATTGATATATAGACATGTAGACAAATCTAATAATTGAGATACATAGAGAAGTTCTAAGCAGTAAGGTCGTATAAATGGAATTTCTATGTGGAATAATAAGTTAGGCCAATAGTGATGGGACTTTTGGCTCTTTGAAGGGAGCCGTTCAATCAGGAGCCGTTCAAAAGACTGGCTCTTTTCTGTTTTTTGCATTATTTTGAAACACCAGTGTTTTAATGACTAAATAGGCTACATGTGATGATTGACATTACATTTCAAAGGTGTTTAATTGGCACGGCAGAAAATATGATCTTACTGTAAAAAAGAATAGTTAGTTCAAATGTGTGGGCTAAATACATGACATGAGAGATGACATTAGGCAAATGCTGGAATTGGACCAAAAACATCACGGTACATTACGTGGACTAGTCTGTAGCCTAAAAATGAAGAAGAAAATAAAACATTTTCTCATGAAATAACATTTTATTCTCCTCAAAACAAGAACGATAAATTTGTGTAAACACATGGAAAAGATTGCACAAAATACAACAGTGATTAATCACTGCAATTACTTAAATACCTGAACTATAGTGCAATTCTCAGAACAAGAACAGTATGTTGGTAAACATACAGAAAAAATGTACAAAACACAAAAGCAATTTATCATTGCATCTTTTTTTTCTGCTCGAACATTCTCCTCCTGCCCAATGCCTCCCCAGTGACGCTAAATTGACAGGCAATCGGACACTCCCTCCTTAAAAAAAAATAAAAAATAAAAAATGAATGGCTCTTTACAAAGACTCGGTTCCCATTGTTCATTTCAAAGAGCCTTTCAAAAGATTCGATTCATTCATGAGCATCACATCACTATAGGCCAACTCAAAAAATTAAGGTAACTACATGTATGGACATTTTAGAGCAGAATAAAAGTAAAACAATAAGTCAATATAACTAAATGGAGTACTTTTTGCACAATTAAAATTTAGTTGGTTCGACTTAATTAGACTTGTAGAGTAAAAAGCAAATTATGTTGTTTGTACTAAAGTAATAGAGTTTACTGAACTAGAGAAGTATTGTGGCATTTAAGCAATTATGGCCAAGTTGAAATAACTTAAAAAGATGAATGGAAATTGTTACATCAATTTTTTTTTTTACATTGAGCCAATTTATTATTTTTTAGAGTGTAGAAATACAAACTTTGATTAAACTGGAGTTGTATTTTAGTGACCGAAAACTGAACTCTTCAATTCAAACTCTGTGGTACTTTTTGACGTCTAAAAACGTATTTGGCCCTTTTACAACCTCTTAAACCAGTCAAAAAAACATCAGAAGACAGAAGATACCATAAAACCAATTCTGGGTTTCAACTTAAATGACTTGTTTGCTGTTCTATCTCCAGTTCTGCATTTCTATCCCTCCTCAGCCTGAAGCTTTGCTTATTCACGCGAGACGTTGGCTGTGAGGATTGTTCCCTGACAGCAGAGGAGATGAGGAACGTGTTGGAGAAACACTTTAGACAGGGAGGGATCAATGGGCGGATAAATAATACATTACTGGTCACAACTTATTGATCCTGTTTCTAAATAATAAAGCCATAGAGCCTCCGATATTTAGTATGATATATGTTATATGTAGTGGATAGATAAAATGTTTTTTTAATTGATGCAAACGTGTTAGAATTCAGGTTCAGAATACTTTATCATTCTCGGAGAAAACTGCATGTTACAGTTGCTTCATGCAAGTATAAGAGAAAGTAGCAGGTAAATAAATTCATTACGATAAATGAAAGAAATATACATGAATAAATGTGCAAAATATTGTGTGTAATTATGTGGTTATAAGGACGTCTATAAGTGGATGCTACTTATATTTTTCACCAAATGAGCAGTTTCTTTTGTGTTTAGCTGTCAAATATGCATCACATTAAGTGAGTTTGTTTATTATAAAACTGTGCAGTCGAAAAGGAAGAGAAATTTTACATGCATTTCAAAAACATACATCTTAATTCTGCGCCTAAGTTTATTTCTGTGTAAAGAAGATTACGGTGATGATTCAGTATGATTAAACAGGAAAAGTGCAACAACACAGCACTGTGGATTATTCATTCTCTTTGCTTACAACAATGTCAGAACAGCTCAGGGAAGCAGTTTGGGGCCAAGTTGTTCTCCAGGGTGTTGAGAAAAACTCTCCTCCAGCAAAACTGCAGTTACATCACAAGGGGGAAGGACAAAGCAGACTGGAGGAATTTTTACAGACACACAAAAAAATTCTGTCACAGCAAGATGAGTGTGACTTCTAGTGACCACAGTGCAAAAGTATATAGAATTACATTAACATAAAGAAAAAAATAATCACTGTACAACAGTTGTACAGCTCACTTTTAACATGAGATGTCTTGTTTAATCTGTACAGATCAGAAATATAAAAATGAGCCGTTATGTCTGTGCAGTGGATTATGTGCACGTTTAATTCTCAGCCTGATGGTTACATGATGAATAACCAGGTATAATTTTCCATCTTGACAATATGCGTCAAATCCACGCCAGGACAATCTGATATCCTCTACCAACAAAGACCATTTCCAAGAACCAGGTTTTCCCTTTGAAAAGACACAACATTGAGAAAAATCACTAAACTGAACAGACTAATTCTGTATTTTCTAAACCAGACAAGATGAAGCTGCAAGCTGTCAGATTTTGACAATCTCCAACTTTCAGTGTGACAGATTGGCAGCACATCTAACACAATACATTTAAGGACATTGGAGGAAAAAAAATAATAACATTTTGATGCTGGAAATTGGAAAATTAATGTGATTTAGAGTTTACACAATATACTCAAAGATTATATTATCAAGGAAATGCATGAAAGCACTGGGGTGCAGCAGCTGGAAACAGGGAACAGAGTAGTTGAAGGTCTGTAATGGCTAAAATAGTTTTAACATTTGCATTAATTACAACTTAAATCAACATAACCTTATAAAGCCAAACATATCATATTTGATACATGAGTTTTGAAGCCCTGTACATGATAAGTGTGATATTTTTTGTCTTGAAAAACCTGATGTATACAATTAGATACACGCAATACACGGATTATCCACCGGGGGGAGGGATTTGTTCACCAGAGGCTTTTCCAGTGACACTACAAGACTGTCCTTAATGAGGAAGGAGGAAGAACTTTGCCAATTTTGAAAAGGAATTACCAATTTGTTAGACAGGTTTGTGTTATATTATGTTTTTGTTTGTTCAAAAATAATATTTGAGCATTGAGACCTGATGTATTACATATGACACAAAATTGAAACTCATACATGGAAATTGATATTTGAAAAAAAAAATGTGGTTGTTCAGAAGGACCAATAAAAGCTCCAGTTTCAAAGAAATGGAATTTTATGTCAATGATTTAATGGTTCAGGCTTTACAGGGTCAAATCTAAATCCTAGTAGCTACTCTCAGCGTCTTTTGTAAAATGTGGGGTGTTGTAACTTTGGTGTTCAGGTTGTAGAAAATCTACCCAGTGAAGCTCATGGGTGTTTGCAGACGGGTTGGTGAGGGTTAAATGTGAGATTGACAGCTGTAATTACCCATCACTGATCACATTCAGTCACTTGTGTCTCTTCTGCTCTATTCTTCGGCTCCTTGTGGAGACTTGGCTTTTCCACAGCAGTGTGAAATGGTGCCACTGGGGTAATCTATATTTATATTTAGTCTTTTGATTTGAACACAGGAGAGAGTTGCAGAAAAGAGGTTTGCATTTTCACATAACAGTGTTTTTTTCCCCTGAATTTTGGTTCCAACAGCTTGCAGATGCACAGCTCTCAACTTATCTTAAATATTTGTCGTATTTACACGCCTTTATATTGTTATTTGGTGATTGATAAATGATAGTTTTAGTTTCTACACTGTGCATCAAAGTTGGGCACACCAGGGCTATCAGATTACAGGACACATATTTAATAACATAATCTATAATAATCTAAAAACAGAAATTAAAAAAAAAAAAAAAAAAAAACGTGCAGTTGTCAAAAATCTGGTGGGAGGGTGCTTATCATAATAAGTGTTATTAGTGTAACAGGCACTGTGTTCAGAAGAATGCATTGCACTGAGTGGTGACAGAGGGTGAAAATGTTAGAATCTATGACAATATTTCAGTTAGTTTTGACTTAAAGCAGGTAACCCTTATGTCTCTGTGGTGCAACCAAACCTACATGCAGCTTTGAATATCAAACCAAGGAGTTTCAGTCAGAGAAAGACCAATCAGACATAACATTTAAGAAAGGATAAAAACCTTTCAGTGCCATCTGGTGCTGATAGTGGCCCATAACTAATATTACACCTCTAAACTTGAAATACTCTCTTTAGCTGTTCCAGTCGCCAATTATCTTGTTGTCTAATCAAGTGAAACATGGTTCATTTCCAGCTTACATGGAGCCTTTTCAGTGTTAAAGTGTTTGGAGGAAGTAGCTGCTTTTCCTTTCAGACTAATGTTAATATATCATCTTTCTACACTATAAAATGCACTGTATTTTATGTAGTGACGATTTTGCACCAACCAACCAACCAGCAGCAGGCCACTTTACTTTAACTGATACTGTGTGAATACAACTGTTGCCAGAAAGTGACCAAATTGTGACATTCACTTGTTAAGAGCCTCAAGCCAAGCACCTGCAGTTGTGACGGTGATTATGTGATTAGTCTTGCTTTACATCTCCCCAGTGCGCTTAAATGCGCCGAACGCTAAATCAAGATGAATCCAGTCCAACTGAAAGAAATTCGTCTGGATCAGCTCCCTGCCTTCCCAAACTGCTGTTTTCCCACTTTATGCAGCTTCACTTTCAGTCAACACATACAGAATCTTGCAGCCTGGTAGTAATTGGGTTTTCAGTTCAACATAACCTAGTGCTTATGAAGATGATTATGTGCAGTTTCCCTCATTAGCACATGTAAGCCCTACAGGTGAATGAGACAGCAGAATTATCATAATGTATATAAAACTAGTCTGATTAATTCAGAACATGTACATATGCACTCACTGTACAATAGAAACTGGCAATAGAACAACAGGACTGCATTGTTTTACATACTACACAAAGACCGTTTAACCCTATAAAACCTTTTGTATCATATTTGCTACACCAGGTTTTGAGATCTCTATCTTATCAACAAGATCAATACTTTCCTTAGAAATTTGTTGTATATGACCTGATATATGTTTTATGCCCCCTGGTGAATTATCGTTCCACTGCAGCAAGTGTTTTTTTGTTAGTTTTTTTCCTTTTTAGCTAACCAGCCGACAAGCTGTAAGCTATTGTCGTCATGCGGTGTCCGGTGTCGTCATCTGTCGTCATCGTCTGTCATTGTCTGTCGTCAATTACAAAATGTTCAGTTGTCTTCTTCTCCGAAAGTACAATTCCGATTGACTTCAAACTTGGTATACAGCAACTTTATGATGATGTCAACAAAAGTTAGTGAAATTATTTGGATACGGATCTGATTCTGGATTTGGTGCGACTTTGAAAAATTTCCCCATTATAAGAGATGGGAAGTGGATCAATGCAATAAGTCAGTAAATACTAATGATATCAAGTGTAAATTTCTACAGTACAGCCCTGATGGGGAGATGACCGAAACATAATGGCCACATGCTGATCAGGATCTTCTTCTGGATCTGAGAACTTACACAAATTTAACATGGGCTCTTATGGGGAAAAAATTTTAATCAACTTCTTCTCCAAAACTACAGTTCTGATTGACTTCAAACTTGGTATACAGCTTCTGCATGATGATGTCAACACAAGGTATTGAAATTATTTCGATCCGGATCTGAGTCTGAATTTGGTGCAACTTTGACAAATTTTCCCATTATAACAGATAGGAAGTGGATTGATCCAATAAATCAGTATCAATGATATCAAGTTGGAATTTGAATTTTTTACAGATCTGATTGGAATATGACCAAAACATGGGCTATTTCTGTAATAGAATGAATACACATAACTGGGTAATAATAAATGGCATCTGGATACATTTCCTAAAGCTTTTCATTTGGCCGGTAAACTACAGGGCCATTGGTCCTATTTTTCAGTATGGCCTCTATTGGTAAATCGTCCACACACTTTTTGCAGGAAAGTCTTTGGTAATTGTCAAAAAGACCATTTATATTGTTATACTTCATGTACTGAAACAATGCATAGTTACTTGATAACTGATTACAGTGGTCTACAAGGAAAATGCTTCCAGAATAAAAGTAATGAAATTTTACCACATGAGAGTCACTGATAAAGAAAAATCAAGTAAAAAATGCTGGTTGGTTGAACTTTCCAAGATACAGCCTTGGGTCAAAATGTGAAACTCAAGAATTAACGAGAGAATGGGTTTGATTCAAAAGGAATATTTGTCTCAGAGCTACAAGATCTAATTCAAAACACTGTCTGCACATTAGAATACATTCACTTTACAGGTTCTATTTAGTGGAAGATTTATAAAACTATTATATAAATGTACATAAACCAGTATATATGTGTAATAACACTTAATCATATACCTTGAAAACATCAGCAAACCGGCACTTGTCATTTATTTTCCAATTAATCTTATTAAAATATGTAACATTTAGCGCATTTAATGCCTGAAGCAAATCATTTCTAAAAAAAAATGTAGGCCAGTGTTATTTATACTAAAGTTAAATTGTGTTAAAAATGTGTGTATCAAATTTGATATTATGTATACAAAAAAAAACAATGTATGAAATGTCATACAAAAATATATCATAAACAAAATGATACGGTAAAATGTTTTGCTTGGATTTTGTTAAAAGGTTTAATAAACATCTACAAAAAAAAAAATAAATAAATTTGTGGCTAGTTTTTGATGGGTCAGGTTTTACAGTGTTAAAGGCATTTTCTTCCATAGTAATCGGCTCCAAAAATCTGACAAATGTAGACAAAGCTATTTTTAAAGCCATGTTAAATATCCAATTAAAAAACACTCCTTCTGGAAGGAGTAATAAATGTTTCTAATAGTCAGTTTCTGTATTTTGGATTTGTTCCCAAAATAAAGTTAAGCACCCCTGCTGTCCATGTCTAAATATAAATGGCTTCTTCCTTGAATCTCTTATCTTATCTCAAGCTCTCAGGGACACATGAAGGCAGCTAACTGTGATTACTTTGCCAATTGCATTTTAAAGATATAATTAGTCAGATAATCTTGATATTTTACTCAAACAATGTAATGTATAATTGCTTGTATGAAACCTTGCCAAGTAGTTGTGCCAGTTGTGCAAAATGACATGTCGCTTTGTAATTTTCATTACAATATAAAGATATACAGACACGACTCTTGGAAACTTAAACACTTTCTTAAAACATTTAGAATCAGGTTTATTTTCTACCAACATATGACTTAATGTTGATGATGCAGTTTGAGAGGACAGATACTAGATATGTGGGTGTGGATAAAATCTAGAGACTCTGTTAAGATCTTCAAATGATAAAAGAGTAAGAACAGAGCCAGTCCTTTTTGCAAAGTGCTTTTTGTCTAATACTCCTCTAACTAATTCAAGCAATTTCTGTATGTCAGCAGTAATACTTCAACTAGAAGTAGATGCTATAGCTTTGATTAGAAAAAGGGGGAAAAAATCCTGCAGCAGAGTCCTTTGATTTTACATATTGCAGTCCAATATCGAACACCAGGCTTTAATAATTTAACTAAAATGTTGAGAGTAATATCACGCAAGGAGGGATAGAGTTGCAATTTCCCATATGCCACTCTGCTGGGTGATTCATTCACTTATTTTAGAAATTGGATATACAATAATTGACTGTAGCTTCATATGAACATAAATGTAATTATCTGTGTCTATGATAAAGAACTTTGTAAGTCCCACTGTTGCATCAGGTGAATAAAAAGAAAGAAAAAAAAAAAAAAAACAGTCACAGAAATAATCACAGGATCACTTTCAACCACAGCATCCTTCCTCATCTCATTGTATCGCGCTGGTGTTTCGCTTTACATTTCTTGCCTTTCATTTATTTTTTTCTCCCTCTCCCTCTCTCTCTCTCTCTTCCTTTCCACCTCCAAGTTATCATTATATTATCTTTAACCTTGAGGCCCTTTTTTGTTTCAAGTTATGGGTCAGCAGGCTTTTATCACAATCTTGGAATTGCCCATTAAAGAAAACACTTATACGAACCAATAAATGTGCACAGTGCACTAGTGGTAAAACAAGACTGAGAGGGTAATTCTCTTTTTAGCCACCTATACTCCGAGGTCTGGAGAGTCATTACACAGCCGAGAGGAAAGAGGTGAATTGTCTTTGTCATCTAAGTTATAGTTGAATAGTCGAGTCTAAACAGCCCCGGCAGCTTTTCAGACAGTATTCAGCATTTAAAGCAGTGGTTCCTAACCTTTTCTAGTTTTTGGTTTTAACATCACAAATTTCTGGTGACCCCAGACATTCAAAACAGAGACATTTTTTTGGGCTAAAATTAATTTGTTTTTGAACATGTAATAGTTTGCTATACTATGTTGCAAATAAACATTAATTTTAGGCAACATTTAGGCTATATAATGTAAATTTGTATTAGTAAGTTTTCTTTTTTTCTTTTTTTTTTTTATAAATTATACGAAATTTCAGGCAACCCCCGACATTCCAAACGGAGACATTTTATTGGCTAAAATTAATTTGTTTTTGATCGTGTAATAGTTTTCTATAATATGTTGAAAAAAAACATTAATTTTAGGCAACATTTAGGCTATAAAATGTAAATTTTTATTAGTAAGTTTTCTTTTTTTCTTTTTCTTTTTTTTTTTTTTTTATAAATTATATGAAATTTCAGGCAACCCCCGACATTCCAAACGGAGACATTTTATTGGCTAAAATTAATTTGTTTTTGATCGTGTAATAGTTTTCTATAATATGTTGAAAAAAAACATTAATTTTAGGCAACATTTAGGCTATAAAATGTACATTTTTATTAGTAAGTTTTAATTTTTTCTTTTTTTTAAAATAAATTATAAGAAATTTCAGGTGACCCCCGACATTCAAAACGGAGACATTTTATTTGCTAAAATTAATTTGTTTTTGATTGTGTAATAGTTTGCTATAATATGTTGCAAATAAACATTAATTTTAGGCAACATTTAGGCTATAAAATGTACATTTTTATTAGTAAGTTTTAATTTTTTATCAATTACTAGAAATTTCAGGCAATCCCATCTGAACTCCAGGCGACCGCACGTGGGGTCCCGACCCAAAGGTTGAAAAACACTGCATTAACTGCTCCCAATCTCCTTTTTAAGTTGGTTGGTACAGTCTGTTCTTTCTCAAACTGATAAAATCTTGCACCACAAACATCTGAAACCAGTGTTCAAGGGGTTAAACTGAAATATGGAGGAAAGAGTGTCTTATTTTGAGGCTCACCTGGGGTGTATATCCACTAGCACCACCAAAGTTTGCATTGTATTTGTATTTATTTATTTAGCACAATAAAAACAGTGCAGGGAGGGAACAAAGCCCAAAGGGCTTGTACAGAGTTCCACTCCCATCATCTACTATAAATAAAAAATAGAATGCACAAACATAAGAAAACAATAATTAAACAACAAATAACAATATAGAAAACACTGAAAAAGTCAGGACAGGAGATGTTTTTTTCAGTGAGTTTTTGAAAGATGTAAATGACAACATAGACTTTAGAGACATGTCTAGATTGTTCCACAATTTAGGACCTCTAAATAAAATATTAAATTGATGACCAGATGTTCGACAGAAGGGTAAATGAAGATTGTCACTATGTCTAGTTGAGTATAAATGTAAATCGGATGAAAAACAAAAAAAATTATGAAAAGTGTCCGAAAGATCTTGGTTATTATTGATAAACTTGTGCACAAATAAACACTGAGTTCATGAACGGGTAGTATTGAATATTTCCTAAAAATTGGTGCAGATGGTTCATATCTACTAGACAGTGAGATTGTAATAACATCAATCCTTTTAAAGTGAAACCTTGCCACTTTGGTACGCTTTTTTCTGTCTTTTTTTTAACCAATTAGTTGAAATTTCAGGCGACCCCATTTGAATTCCAGGCGACCCCACTTGGGTCCCGATCCCAAGGTTGAAAAACACTGATTTAAAGACAGGAAAAGGAGGTCTCAGTCACTGTTAGTGAATCCCAACGACTGACTGACTGTCTTTTGCACATGTTTGAAGAAATCATTAACAGTCATCTCTAATCTTTCTACTGTCTGGATTAATGTTTGGAGAATGTGCCCAATCTGCAGAAACTTTGAGAAATTTTCCAAGATGCAATCAAAACTAATATGTGAGTTGTTAATTGTCTTAAGCCTTGAAGTACAAATAAAAGCTTTTCCTTGTTTCAGTGACTCGCTTAATTGTGTTTTGCAGATATGAACATTTAGATTTCGATGGCAGGTCTGCCACATCCAATCAACAGGTTCAGTGGTATCAGGTGAGGGATCAGGATTGGGCATGAATGCAGAATCCACCAAAAGACTAGACTTAACAAGAATGTGCCAAACGTCATGCGGTTACTGTCAATCAGTTCAAAAAATAATTCCACTGTACACAGTATCTTGAAAAAGAGTCCACAAAAAGACACCAGAAATAGGACCAGTGTTATGCTGTCCTGTGGTCTTGATGTAGGAGGTCAATCTCCCAATAGAAGTGGGTGGTACTTTCACTGGAGGAGAACTCAACTGATTAAATGAAAGTCCATATATGAGTTCCTAACACTGTTCAATAGGAACTATATTGATATATCTAACCATTTCCATGTTCCAAACTATTAAAAATGGACCATTATAAGTAAAGGCAAATTTGTACTTTTAAAAAAAATTGGTCAAAAATTCAAAAATCTAAATTCCTCAAAATTGTGAACAAACTTCATAATCTTTGTCCCAAGGAAACTTCATGTAAATTTTTTAATGAATTTGACCAGTAGTTTCAGAAAAGATGTTTGGAAAATTGCTAATGAAGACAACGACAAAGACCACAGTGACGAAGACAATGATGATGATGACGACGAAGACAATGACGATGAAGACAATGACGACGGACACAACGACGACGGAGACGACAACGGAGACAATGACGACGGAGACAATGACGACGGAGATAATGGCGATGGAGACAAAGACAACAACGACGACGGAGACAACGACGACGGAGACAACAACTACGACAACGGCGACAATGGCAATGGAGACAACGGTGACGAAGACAACGATGACAAAGACAATGATGACAAAGACAACGCCGACGAAGACAACGACGACAAAGACAACGCCGACAAAGACAATGCTGACGGAGACAACGCCGACGGAGACAACGCCGACGGAGACAACGCCGACGGAGACAACGCCGACAGTGACAACGGCGACGGAGACAATGATGACGAAGACGACTACAACAACGGCGACGGTGACAATGGCGACATAGACAACGGTGACAAAGACAATGACGACAAAGACAACGATGACAAAGACAACGACGACAAAGACAATGACGATGAAGACAATGCCGACGGATATGCTGACGGAGACAACGCCGACAGAGACAACGGCGACAGAGACAACGACAACAACAACGATGGAGACAGCGACGACGGAGACAACGACGATGGAGATGATGACAACGACGACGACGACTACAACAACGACGGAGACAACGGTGACGATGACTACAACAACGACGACTACAACAACAACGGAGACGACGGCGACAGAGACGATGACTACAACAACGACGACTACAACAGCGATGGAGACAGTGGCGACGGAGACAAAAATGACAATGAAGATGACGACAGAAACAATGATGATGGAGACAACAGTGACAGATGATGAAGATAGCAGCAACAAGGACGCCAGAGGTGACAAAGACAGTGGCGACAAAGACAATGACAATGAAGACAACGATGACAATGATGAAAATGATGCCGATGACGACAAAGACGACCCTGGACACAGCGCCTTCACTATAGCTCATGGCTATCGGCTAACTATGAGCTAACTAAAAAGCCCAGGAGGTGTAAACCCGGTGTTTATGAATCTGTGTGACCTTCAATCCTCAGCCTTTGCATGAGAAACAGTCATGCCACCGTGGTGAATATAGACACATGAGCCCTGGGGGTCTCGTGGAAAACCGGTCGCTTGATGCGGTCCACCACTTTACCCAGAAATGCAACTGGAAAAAACTATATGACACAAGAACAAAGACCTGCATGAACTGGATACAGACGCAGTTCATGAATGGATCTCAAAGGGACTGAAAGGCATGTGCTGTGGTCAGATGAGATTACATTTTAGCTTGTTTTCAGATAAAAACAAGATGTTGGGATCAATGTGTCAAGGATCATATGTGTGAAGGATCCATCGATGTGAGGATGGATTTTACAGACACATACGCTACCGTCAAATCGACATGTTTTACCTTAAGTCCATGGTTACTTTAGCAGGAAGTAAATATGGACAAACAGACAACAGGCACCAATGAGCAGCTCAAGTCTTATATCGAGAAACTGTATTCGTAAAAGTGCAAGAATTAGTGTATAATAGAAAGACAAGGCAGTGAAACAACAGTAACAGGCTGAATGTGTCACAGGCATACAAATCTAAAGTTGTTTATATTAAATACAGGTAAGTTTCTCAGTGAAAACATTGACAAAACATTTTACTTTGTCCTTTTGTCAGTTAAATAAAGGCTCACTTTTTTTTTTTTTTTTTAAGGCACATATTTTTTGTATAAATACAGTTTGGACGTTACGTGACCTGAAGTTGCGTTTCCAGGCAGTATAAATGTTTGACCACATATGTGTATTTTATTGTAAAATATGTGATCCTGTTTTTTGAGGTTTGAGGATTGGACTATTTCTGTCTTCCCTATGATCAGGGAGAACAATTCTGCAGGTCTTTTTTTTTACTATGAAAATGTTTTTTTTTTCTTTTTTTCCCTGTGTTTATGACTGGCTTTAGGGAAACGAATGAGTGACTTCACAACTAGGTCTGCATATAAATCCCTGGGGAAGGTATCCAACTGAACTTAATAAAAAAAAAAGTGTGAAGGACAGATTTGCATTTTGCTAAAGCTGTGAGGGACATATTTCACCACATCTGTCACATCCAGTTCCTCATATGTCTGAAATCAGTTTTACCCTTTGAATGAGAGCACTGCTGTCTCACTGTGTATTCAGTGGCGCTTTTTTTTTTCTTTCAAAAGAAAAAAAAGTAGAGAACGTTTTGAGAAAAGATATTCATTGAAGTGAATGAGAACCTGTAATTAAATTCTCAACATTTTTTTTTTTTTTTTGAAAAGCTCAGGCTGCGTCTAGGAGCACAGGGGCAAACAAACATCTTCAACTCTTAGGCTCATGTGCATTTCTCTGGGAAATGGACCCGTAGAGGCGAAAAAAAAAAGAAATGTGACAGTTGTCAAGATGATTGCTTTTGAGCTACAGAATAAAGATTCGTAGGAGGGACTGTCTCTTAACTCTGAAGATTCATTCACCATACCACTCTGTAGCGAATACACAACCTATGACTGGATCAGAGGCCTTTTCAGTGCAACAGTCTTATGCATTCAGTAGTGATGAGGAAAAGGAGTTTATTGAAATGACTTAAAGTCACTGAAGCTTGAGGCAAGAATTCATATGCAGAGCACTGGCTGTGTCGGACCCTTGGAATACGCAGTGGAAACTGTCATCACCTTTTGCCACATCATACATTACTTTAAACTTTCTGTGGTTGTTGTTCCTTTCCAAAATAATGTTAATAAAAAAAAAGCAGAGGTCATAATTGGGCAACAAAAGTGTGGCTATCTCAAAGAAGCAGCTCCACTTTCAAAATATCTTTTGCATAAAGCATGGACAATCTAGTTATACAGCAGCTGCGGAAAACATATTCTTACTTTTCCTTCATTATTATTTGAGTAAACCTCTCTCTATGTATTCAAGGAAATACCATTATAGTAACAAATGCTTTGAAAATATACAATAATGTAACACAATGCAAAACAAGTTGTGCCAGACACAACAAACCCCACCCACTGCACATATTTTGCCCATTATAAATAAATGGGAAAATTTATTAAAAAAAAAAAAAAAAAAGATAAAAGAAAAAAGAACTTCTTATAATATAATATAATATAATATAATATAATATAATATAATATAATATAATATAATATAATATACAGGGTGGGGAAGCAAAATTTACAATATTTTGAGGCAGGGATTGAAAGACAGTGTATGACCAATTAGTTTATTGAAAGTCATGAGAATTTATTTGCCACAAGAAAATTTACATACTAGAAAATGTTTTTATTCTATGTGTCCTCCTTCTTTCTCAATAACTGCCTTCACACGCTTCCTGAAACTTGTGCAAGTGTTCCTCAAATATTCAGGTGACAACTTCTCCCATTCTTCTTTAATAGTATCTTCCAGACTTTCTCGTAATAGTTTTGCTCATAGTCATTCTCTTTTTTCCATTCTAAACAGTCTTTATGGACACTCCAACTATTTTTGAAATCTCCTTTGGTGTGACGAGTGCATTCAGCAAATCACACACTCTTTGACGTTTGCTTTCCTGATTACTCATATGGGCAAAAGTTTCTGAAAAGGTATGGATAATAGTGTTAGGTATGATTATGACATCAATATATGTTTGGTTTCAAAACAATTGACGTAGTGCCTGCTGAGAAAAAACAACTAAATGTTCATTGTAAATTTTGCTTCCCCACCCCGTAATATAATATAATATAATATAATATAATATAATATAATATAATATAATATAATATAATATAATATAATATAATATAATGACATCTATTCTGGGTCACTGGCAATCTATAAATACAATTTGGTATAAATTCATCCAGTAGTTTTGCTGCTGAAGTGTTAACAACAAACAAAGAGGCCGTTTACACATAACCAGGGTTTTTTGAAAACGGAGACTTTTCCCTGTGTTTGTGACTATCATTTACATGATAATGACAGACATATACACCAAAAACAAAGGTCTCTAGAAACTCTGGCCATAATGCATCTGCTTAACAGGATCTTCATATATTTACTTGATATAAAATAAGGCTTTTATCAGGTGTTTCCACATGGTCATACTTCATATTTTGTTTATTTAATTTATTTATTCTTTATCTGTTCGCTCCAGTTCAGTAGAAGGTAAATGAAGTCATAATTTACATCCGTGCACAGCAGTCTTCATGAACTAAAAACAAAAGATGATGAAAAACAGACGCAGCTGTTAATGACTACAGAACTAACACGGTTCGACTCAGAGTTCAAACCCTTTTTCATCCCCTCAGTCACATCAGAGAAGCAGTTTGTGATTGAAAATGAAGTCATCGGTTCATCCATTTGCATTGCATTGGTTCCACATCTCGGACGTAAAGGAAAACTACATCTCCATAGGTTCATAGCGAAAGTAACGTTTTGTTGAGATTCTTTTCAGGATTTTGATTGGTTACTGGTACTTAATAGTCCCACTACACTGCCATCTACAGGGCTGGTAGAGTTTTCTGAAACGATCACATCTGCACAAGGCTTTTTTTTTTTTTTTTTTTTTTTTTTTTAACGGAGAGGGGGAAATCTCCATTTTCATAAATACCTAGCTACAAACAAACCGAACCAAAAACAATACCCTTTGCCTCCTTTGTTGGGAGGCAAGGTAATAAAAGGGTTATTGCTGTGGTTTGTGGGGTTTCCATTGCAAGTATAACTTTAACGTTTTAAGACCAAACAAAGATGCATTATTTGGAATAAGGTGCACTGCATATGCATGTTTGTTCAGAGAGGTTTTGATAAAGAATGTCAAGGGTGTCAAACTCGAAAATAATAGCAAAATAACCTAGAACTAATGACTCCAAATTTTCTTCTTGGTTTAATGTGAAAAAAGTAATGACATCATGCCTATAAATAATGGCAACACCATTTTTTTCTCTTTGATTTACTGCAAAGAACATCAAATTCTGATATCCTTTAATAATAAAACATCAATAACCTGAACAAATATGAACAACCTGGAATGTCTAAAGAAAAATAAGTGCAATTTTAACAATATTCTGCCTGTTTTGTGTCTTGATAGTTCTGATCTGTAATGCACATGTATAAATCATAAGTTGAGGCATAGTATTGATAAAATTATACTTGTTTTTCTTCAGAAATTTCATCTTTTTTTCAGTTATTCACATCTTTTTTGTTTTTGGATAGAAATAGTTTCATCATCTAATGTTATGTTTTGCGCAAAAAAATTTGGAGTTGTCATTCTTTATAGGTTAATATGCTGTTATTTGATTTTTATATGACCAACCTGAAATGTCTAAAGAAAAATAAGTGCAATTTTAACAATATTCTGCCTGTTTTGTGTCTTGGTAGATCTGATCTGTAATGCACATGTAGAAATCATGAGTTGAGGCAGAATATTGATCAAATTTTTCTTATTATTTCTTCTTATTTTGCTTCAGAAATTTCTGTTTTTTTCAGGTTATTCACATCTTTTTTGTTTGGATTGTTTGTAAAATATAAATGTTTTCATAATTAATTATTTTTTGCATTAAAAAAAAAAAAAATTGGAATTGTCATTATGTATATGTTATTATGCTATTATTTTACTGGTCTGGCCCACTGGAGATCAAATTGGACTGAATGTGGCCCCTGAAAGAAAATGAGTTTGACACCCCTGTTTTAGAGTGAAAAAAGTAAAATTACATTATGAAAATGTTTGCATCTACAAAACATCCTTTCAAACAATGTGAATAATATGAACAAACTGAGAAAAAAATGTGTAACTTTAACAATATTATGCCTCAGTTTATCATTTACACATGTACATTATAACTTATAAATCACAGTGGATCTACAGATACACAAAACATTTAGTAACAGGTGGAATATTATTAAAATTGTATTTACTTCTCTTAAGACATTTCAGGTTGTTCATATTTGTTCAGGTTATTCAGATATTTTTGCGAAATTATACTTTGTTTTAGTGTAAATATATGAAAACATTTACATTTACAAAGAGAAAAATTTGGAGTTGTGAGTATTTATAGGTGACTATGATCCACCTGAGACTGAATTGTTCTGAATGTGGAACCAAAACTAAAATAATTGTTAATATCTTAGTGTCATTTTTGCATTTCAAAAATTCATCGCAAGGGCCGAACTGGACCCTTTGGCGGGCCGGATTTGGCCCCCGGGCCTCATGTTTAACACCTACGACTTAGAATCAAGCTAAAAATGATACTAATATTACAGATAGTTACAAACAAGGTGTCAGACTTCCCAGGGAAGTCAAGGGGGAGGAGGACGGAGTGTGTGATGTTCTTTTCGTGACCCTGATTTCATCTTAGTGGTTATTAACGGGCAGTGTGACATGAGTTCAATCTCTGTCTCTGATCTCCTTCGTCTTTCTGTCTCTCACATCTCAGCTGGGTGTCGCCACACGTCTCCCCTTCTTTAATCCGTTGTGTTAAATTAAAAGCTCTCTGCACGGTCATGTGATGCAACCTCACGATGCACTATTTCACAAAAATCTGAAGCAACAGTAATTTTATAGTGGCAGACCTGCCCTGCAAAATGCATAACAGAAACCCCAGACGCTTATTAATTTTGTGGCGAAATGGTGTGTGTATTTAAAATATTTACAATAGCTGTAAAGACACAAGCTCTATGTGTATTGATTAAATCTGGCACAGTGCCCCTGAGGTGCTCTTTAATAATGTAACACAATGTTTTACTCGCACAAAGGTGCACACAAATAATGCTTTAAAGAGGAGGTAATGATTTCAGAAGCAATAACCTCAGAACATTTATGTATAAACCTTTTTTTGAAATAGAAATAAAAAAGGGCAGATGAAGGGTGGAACATTGGACTGTGATCCCCGTGCAGAAGTGAAAGGCAAACTGCATGTAAGTAACTTTAGTGAAGCCTGAGGGACAATGTGTGCAGGGGAGCGTCAGAGGACGGGGCCCCGACCCCTCAGTGCCGGTCCTCTAACCAGGCATGAGACATCGGCCCTGACTGCGATCCACCCCTAGTCACGGTCACCACAAGTTAAGTGACCAATTCCAATGCATCGCTCAAGGCCAAATAACCATTCACAGCACAGGAAACCTGAACATATGTGACACGCGCTTAAACACGTTCCAGGCATATGTTTGGCCATTTGAACAGTAATCTTCCAAGGCAAGGTTGTGTGAACTCGCAGAAGTGAATCAGTGTTTGCTTTTAATGCATCTGTTTCCACGCGTAGGAATGTAGAGATTGAAGAATGCGATGTGCTTTGAAAGAGCAGCTAAACCTTTTTTCGTGTGTCAACAAGCAAACATAAAACATGCAAATCAGAGTGATTGTTTGGTGCTATGTACATATTTGGGCCCGTTAGGAGTGAGCGTCTGAGACATTCCTGTGTTTTTGTATTATACGGACTAAGAGACAGGTTAGCGGTTCAGGTTGAATGCACTTTTTCAGCATTTTTTGAAAGCGTTGCCACTAAAAATGCACACACATCATGCAAAAAGTGAGGGTCATTTCTGTAGACGAGGCCGTGCAGAGAGAACTTCTCTTCTTTTAAATTGTAAATCTTGGCAAAGGACTGAATTTGCAGAATGAGATTAGAGACTTGCAGAATTTTTATATGCATAATCAGCTTTATATTCACAGTAGTTATGTGACCTTATTCTGGCAGAAGTCATTTTAAATTTTAAGTTTGCATCCCATTAGAGATGGAAGGCATTCCTCTGTATCTCAGCAAACAGCTGACGCTCTCTGGTTGATCCGAGTCTATATTTTACTTGTGTAAGGAATAAAAACAACTACGGCATTTCTGAAGAGCTGCGCCAGCGAGGCACCTATACACTGTACATCTGATTGTGAAGGGGACTGGGTGCAGTCTTAGGATGGAGTATATACTGTATGTGAACTGTCAAAATCTGAAATCATTTCACAGCCATAAGCAGCTTATGAGTGCTGTGAAAACTGGTTGATTTTTGAGACACCAGCCCAGCTAAGCACAGCATTTCTTTGCTGCTTAAAATGTGTATGGTTTGAATACAGAACGCAGACAGACCGCATAAAGGAAAATGATATAGGAACCGCAGTGTTGACGTCATCACATAGGGTCAGCAGTCCGATTTCCCCATACAGGACGAATTCTACTTGGATCACAGGTGTCAAACATGCGGCCCGGGGGCCAAATCTAGCCCGCCAAAGATTCCGTTCCGGCCCTGCAGGATGAAAGTGCAAAAATGAACCTGAACAGTCCAGGTTGTCAAAAGGTTCCACATACAGACCAATGTGATCTACAGTAAAAATAACAACACAATAAACTCATTAATAATGACAATGACACATTTTCTTTGTGAAAAATCATGTGGAAAAAATGTAAGTGAAAAAAATCACATTACATTTGAAAATATTTACATTTACAAAACTATTCTTTCACAATAAAATTCAAATAATACATAAATAAAAACAAAGATGAACAACCCAAAATGTGCAATTTGAACAATATTCTGCCTGTTACTAAATGTTTGGTGCATTTATGGATCCACTGTGATCTGGAGTTGTGTTAATAATAAGAGATGGAATATTGTAGAAATTGTTCAAATTTTTTCTCCAAACTTCAAAATTTTAACAATATTCTGCCTGTTACCAAATGTTTATATAACATTGTGTGTAAATGTACATGTATAAATAATAAGTCGAGGCATAATATTGTTAAAATTGCATTCATTTTTCAAATGAAATTTCTGTTTTTTCAGGTTATTCACATCTTTTTTGTAAAATGTAAATATTTTGATAAATTAATTGGGTTTTTTTCATACTAAAACAAAAAGAAAAACTTGGATTTGTCATTATTCATCAGTTATTAAGTCCTTATTTTACTGGTTCTGGCCCGCTTGAGATCAAATTGGGCTGAATATGGCCCCTGAACTAAAATGAGTTTGACACCCCTGACTTAGAGACTCCAAGGTTAAAGAAATAAATTAAAACCAAATCTGTGTTGATGTGGTAACGCCTGAAGATACCACATAATGCAAACGTAGAAAGAAACAGGTCCGGTCCTCAAGTGGCTCTAAAGCAGCTGCAGCATCTCCTGCAGTCATCTCTATTTGCCTAATTTTCTCGGCACTAATTAAATCCCTGCAATAGGAAATGTTATTTTCCATTTGTTTGTTTATACTCTATTTGTCTTTCCTCTGCCTGGGCAGCTAGGAGAAATTGATACCGGATGTGATATATTTGTTCTGCACGGGACAAAATTCCTGTGGTATTGAGGTAAAAAATGTATCTATGACAAGACGTATCATGGAAATAATGCCGTCCCATTGGGGGTAAATCCAGGGACATTTCTGGGGATGGTGCCAGCGGCAGAGGATAACGCTGCAAATACGGTGCCTGTTCCTGGAAAACTGGGGCATCTGGTTTCTCAAGCTAAAAACTGCACGCTTTAGTAGACAGACCTCTGACTTATCTCTTATGTTAAGGGCACAATTGGCAGCTGAGCTTGAATCAGAAAACTCTAATAAATAAGAATAACTGTATACTTTGTGTTCCTAATTTATGCAGCACATCTTTAAAACAGCTTAAGATGGTAAAGCTTTAGTCACTACTTTGATTACTTTATCATTAGGGGTGTGTATTGACAAGAATCTGGCGATACGATACAAATCACAATACTAGGATGACGATACGGCATATCGCGATATATCATGATACTGCTAAAAAGGCAATTTTTTGTTTGTTTCCTTTTTTTTACTTGATTATTTCCTTGAAGAATTGAATTACACCAGAAATATGCACAAATACTAAACACATTTTTATTTGATCAGAACAGGATCTAATGTTATATCACAAAATTTTCCTGTGTTAAAAGTTAAATTATGTTCTACAGACATTACAGTTTAAGATCCTGTTCAAATTTTCATATTCTATTAGTTCAGAACTAACATCAGAACATTATTTTTGTGCAATCCCAACAAAGAAACAAACATTATTTAATAAAAGAGTGTTAAATAATAATAAATAAAATACAGGGTGTCCCATAAGTCTCCATACATAGGAAAAATAAACGTTTCTTGACATAAACCATTTTTATTTATATAATATGCTCTATATGACTGCCATTTTGTCGGGAACACATTTCAATGCGTGTCCTCCACTGCTGAAGAACTATAAAGAAGAAATATAAAGAAATACATGTTAGAACCATATGTATTATGTCTCCTATGTATGGAGACTTATGGGACACCCTGTATAATAATAAACTAGAACCACTCGGAGAGCGCAGACCTCTGCCAAGGCAGATCAGTGCCCCGGATTTGGATGAAAATTTCAGGAAATGTTGATACTGGCACAAGGAACAATGAGTATTCCAGCTGTGAAGTTGTTTTTTTCTGGACATTTAATTTGGACATCATTGTGTTTTTTCAAACTGTTTTTTTTTTTACCACCGCCAGGAGGTATTGCGATCACTTTGCTTTGTGTGTTTGCTTGTTTGTTAGCAAGATAACTCAAAACGTTATGGACGGATTTGGGTGAAAATTTTAGGAAATGTTGATACTGGCACAAGTGATTAAATTTTGGTGGTGATTGGGGGTGAGGGGTCCACTGATCTGCCTTGGCGGAGGTCTGCGCCATCTTTTCTAGAAAAACACTCGTAGAGCGCAGACCTCCGCCAAGGCAGATCAGTGCCCCCCACCCCACCCCCGATCACCACCAAAATTTAATCACTTGTTCCTTGTGCCAGTATCAACATTTCCTGAAATTTTCACCCAAATCCGTTCATAACTTTTTGAGTTATCTTGCACACAAACAGACAAACAGACAAACCAACGCTGACAAAAACATAACCTCTTTGGCGGAGGTAATAATAATAATAATAACTAAAAGCACTCGGAGAGCGCAGACCTCCGCCAAGGCTGATCAGTGCAGTGCCCCCCCCCCCCCCCCCCCCCCCCCCCCCCCGTGGGCCCCCCCACCCCTGATCACCACCAAAATTTAATCATTTCTTCCTTATCCCATTTCCAACAAACCCTGAAAATTTCATCCAAATC
Source organism: Sphaeramia orbicularis (assembly GCF_902148855.1). Classification (NCBI taxonomy): domain Eukaryota; kingdom Metazoa; phylum Chordata; class Actinopteri; order Kurtiformes; family Apogonidae; genus Sphaeramia; species Sphaeramia orbicularis. The sequence goes on along the minus strand of NC_043968.1, from coordinate 70,816,970 downwards.
TGTCCATAACTTTTCGAGTTATGTTGCACACTAACAGACAGACAAACAAACAAACAGACAGACAGACAAACAAACAAACAAACCCTGGCAAAAACATAACCTCCTTGGCGGAGGTAATAATAATACATTTTATTTATAGGCGCGTTTCAGGACACTCAAGGTCACCGTGCAAAGTTGTTAAAATAAATAAAACACAATTAAAATATAAACAAAAAAGAAAAAAAAAAAAAAAACAAACCTCCACAATATCAGCATTTGAATAAATACCTAAAAATATCGATACAGTACTTTTTAATATCGATACAGTATTGTGACATAAAATATCATGATATATTGCAGAACCCATATTTTCTTACACCCCTATTTATCATTTACTATATTTACCTTTACTTCTCCGACACATGACGTACATTTTCCCAGATCTCCCAAGTCTGTGAGTTTGTATAATTCTAATTCTTTGTCCATTTTTTGTGCTTCCTGCAGGAGAGGAGGCGCTGACTATGTATTTGGCCAAAAACAAGCTGGACAGGAAGCTTGCCAACGCTACGCAGAACGTGGAAGCCCTTCATCAGCTGGCCTCGTCTTACTTCATTGACCGCGATGGCACAATGAGAAAGCTGCATGAGATCCAGATTTCCACCAATGCAATCAAGGTCAGTACACATGATAATGATGACACTGTGAAAAGGAAGGTGAAAATAAGCCACTTCCTCACTCGGTCACTGTGGGGCACTGACAACAGCAGGATGGACTTTAACGGGTTTCTCTGTTGTTTTCTACAAAAGGAGCTTTCAGACCTCTGTCCTCATGTCCAGAGACAACGATGGTCATGCTAGCTATACAGTGAATGATGAAGTGAAGCAAAGAAAAAGATACGAAACTGAGGCATATAATGTTATTTTCTGATTGCTTCATAGTGTTTATGATCTAAAGCATGGCCATATCTTTATAATCCGGTTATACATTTAGGCTAAAGAGGTCCATGCAAGCATGGGTGTATTTGTGTTAACCCTTTAAACCAGGGGTGTCAAACATGCGGCCCGGGGGCCAAATCTGGCCCGCCAAAGGCTCCATTCCGGCCCTGCAGGATGAAAGTGCAAAAATTAACCTGAACAGTCCAGGTTGTCCAAATCATTTTGGTTCAGGTTCCACATACAGACCAACGTGATCTCCAGTAAAAATACCAACACAATAAACCCATTAATAATGACGACAAATTTTCTTATGTGGAAAAAATTTCAGTGAAAAAAATTACATTACACTGTGAAAATATTTACATTTACAAAACTATTCTTTCACAATAAAATGCAAATACATAAATAAAAACAAAGATGAACAACCTGAAATGTGTAATTTGAACATATTCTGCCTGTTACTAAATGTTTGGTGCATTTATAGATCCACTGCGATCTGTAGTTATGTTAATATTGTAGAAATTGTTCAAATTTTAGTTCCAAACTCCAAAATTTTAACAATATTCTGCCTGTTACCAAATGTTTATGTAACATTGTGTATAAATGTACATGCATAAATAATAAGTCGAGGTATAATATTGTTCAAACTGCACTAATTTTTCAAATGAAATTTCTGTTTTTTCAGGTTATTCACATCTTTTTTGTAAAATGTAAATATTTTCATAATTGTATTGGGTTTTTTTCATACTAAAACAAAAACAAAAACATTGATTTGTCATTATTTATAGGTTATTAAGTCATTATTTTACTGGTCTGGCCCGCTTGAGATCAAATCGGACTAAATGTGGCCCCTGAACCAAAATGAGTTTGACACCCCTGCTTTAAACCCTAAGCCTAAAATGGTCCGTCTGGACTTTTTTTCTTATTTTGACTAACTGAAAGGTTAGAAAATATGCTATAAGTGAGTCTGTTTGCCCATTTTACAGCAAGGTTATTATCATTAACGAAAACTAACGAAATGACGAAAACTAGAATTGAAAAAACATTTTGTTAACTGAAATAAATAAAAACTATAATTAAAAGAAAAAAACAATAACTAACGGAACCTGTATTGTGTGCTTATAAAACTAACTAAAACGTATAAAAATTATGCATAAAGTTCCCTTAGTTTTCGTCTTTGTCAATGTTGATATCGGACAGAACGTGAAAATTTCATCTAAGATCAGCGGTATAACAGAGGTATAGAAGTAAGGAGGCGAACGGTAAAAGAATGGAAAGTTTCAGTTTTGTTTTCACATAAGTGGCGTTGTGTATGGATCGCACCCCCACCTACATCACCCCCCCCCCAACCTGCTATAGAGAATTTATACATCATACTGTACATATGTTTGTGTGTCTGCTCGGTCAATGAGCCGCCCTAACCCCACCCCCAAATAAAGTGTCCAGGGTAACCCACTGATCCGCACCTCACTAATTTCTTTGAGTAGGATGGCGAGGAAGATAAAATATATGAAAAAACTGAAACTAATACTAGAACTAAACTAAACTAAAACTAAGCATTCAGAAAAAAAACAACTAATAAAAACTAGCAAACCTGCTCTAAAAACTAATTAAAACTAACTGAATTAGAGAAAAAAAAGTCAAAACGAAATAAAACTAAACTATAATGAAAAACCCAAAACTATCATAACCTTGTTTGCACTTTTCCCGATCTTTCAATCAATCAATCAATTACAAAATTATTACAAACAGTCAAAATCAACAATTAATTTACAAGATACATTTTGTAATAGGACACCCCAGAAGCAGTCCTCAGCTTCTAAATGGGGGCCCTTAGACATGTGATGAGAGACATAATTTACATAATAATCTTTAATAAATTCAAATGTTCTAAATAACTACACACATATTTTAAAATATTTACCTGTCTAACGATGTTTCATTTCATTTCCTTTCTTTCTTTCAAAATCTAGCAATCATTTACAATTTACTGCATGTTATAATACTGCTTTAACAGCCTTTTCTCCAGCTTCTAGTACAGGCATGAGTGAAATTACTGTAATGATCTAATAAAACTTATAAAGCACAACGTCTCAGGTTTCAGAAACCATTGGAATTTTTCCAGTTGCATAAACAGTGAAAGAGTTACAGCCATCCAAACTGCATATGCGCAGGGTGTGCTAAAGAGTTAATTCAGCCTCGAACATTGTCCCGTTCATAGCATATGAAGTGCTGTTATTGGCTGGAGGTGAAAACTCAGAGATCGATAAAGTTTGACCCCATAGATATCACAAACACAGAAAAATACAAGTAAAACTGGACAAAAACCGTAGGAGGGCAGAGTCTCTGTAGGCAGAACTACACACCACCAGTGTGTCAGAGGTGATGGCTGAACCAGGATTTTATTTTATATTAAATGTTACATATTTTATGCAGTGTTGACTTGGATTAATATTTAGTTTACAGCTGAAACAAAAGTTTGAGTAGTAGATTACTTGCCAACTATTAAAATAACCACCAATTCTTTGGATTTTCAAACAAATGTTTTTGAGTATTTTTTTTTTTTTTTTTTTTAATGGCCCAAAATCTGATTCCAGCCTCTTAGATGTGGTTTATTTATTTATTAAGTTTACCTTGTGATGATAAACTTTAGTTATCTTTATATAATCAAATAAATCATTTGAAGACCATGTTTATTCACCATTTTCTGGCAATTTATAGTGCAAACTAGCAATGATTTAATTGAGAAATTAACCAACAAATTAATTGGCAATGGAAATAATCTTAGGCTACAGTAAAGGGGGAAGGACCTCGGCTCCTTTAACCCTTTCATGCATAGTGGTCACTACAGTGGACAGCTTCTCTACAGCTGTTCTCTTGTATATTCATGGATTTGTTGTTTTAGTTCCGTATCAGCCAAGACAGTGGACGCTTATGTATCATCTCATACACTGCAATTCATACCATTACTGTAATTTTACTGTCCTTGATAAACCTGATCTAGAGTAACATGTTTAAGTGTAAATCAATTGCTTTTATTGATATTAGTCTGTAATTAATATTTTTTTTTAAACAAAAGTTGTTGGTTTTTTTTGCATTATATCTCTATGAATTGAGTAATAACTGGTATTAGAGTGTTAAAATGTGAGAAAACATTAGATTAGCAGCATTAAAAATGTCTGATAAGGGTTCATACTGTCTTCCACATATAATTATTGTAGGTAATTCATTTATCAGACAAACTAGTAAAGCATGTAAACAAACAACTACCCCTGTCTGAGAAATGAATTACCTACAATCAGCATTAAAAATGTTTTTATTTCATAGTTTTCACACAATATATCAGTAAATACATGTTTATTTGCTTCAAAAATTTAAACGTGTGGTGTCCAGCTGAGTGGACATTTTTGCGGCTCCATGAAAAAAAGGTTCAGAAGAAAATTTTCTTTAGGCATGTTTTTTTCATGCCTCAAGAGGAATAAAAACACTCAGGAAAAAAATATTGATTAAGGGTTTCATAATTCATGCATGAAAGGGTTAAGTTCATTTTCTTTCCTCATTAATGTACACACAGCACCCCATGGCAGAAAAAAACTGAAAAATATCAATAAGAAATATCACATGGCCATAAGTATTCAGACCCTTTGCTGTGACACTCATATATTTAACTCAGGTGCTGTCCTTTTCTTCTGATCATGCTTGAGATGGTTCTACACCTTCACTGGAGTCCAGCTGTGTTTAATTAAATTGACTGAACTTGATTAGGGAAGGCACACACCTGTCTATATAAGACCGTACAGCTCACAGTGCATGTCAGGTCGAAAGAACTGCCCGAAGAGCTCCATAATCCTTCAATGGAAGATGTTTGGGATGACCGGAACTCTTCCTAAAGCTGGCTGTCCGGCCAAACTGAGCAATCGGGGGAGAAGTGCCTTGGTGAGAGAGGTAAAGAAGAACCAAAGATCACTGTGGCTGAGCTCCAGAGATGCAGTGGGAAGACTGGAACTTTAGATAAATAATCTATAATCTGGTGGTCCATCTTTCCATTTTTCTTCCATTAATCACATCTAAGTCTTACGGTGTGTTCGCACCTACTTGATTTGGTCTGTTTAAAACAGACCAGAGTTTGTTTCCTCAGAAAGTCCGGACTTTTTTTTTTGTGTGTGTGTGTGAACACAAACATGCAAATTCTGATTTGAACCAAGAAAGCGGAATGAGACCACATCTTCTAGGTGGTCTCAGTCCACTTCCAAACAGACTCTGGGCCGGTTCACCTCTGGTGTGAACATAACCGGCCTCCAGCCCAAACAAACCAAGGAACCATGCACCTTTTGTGCTTGACAAGCCACCGCTGCCGCTGGAAGTAGCCGAGCCACATGGGTAGTCAAAGCTCACAGCAGCAGCAGCCATGAGCCGAGGACAGACATGGAGCAATAAGGAGATTGGATGTCTTTGTCAGATGTCAATATTATAAAACTGGCTCCGAATGAGCTGTTCTTGACAGTTAATATTATTTTCCTAAACTTGTGCCTGTTAAAATAGAATGCATATTCCAAAAATGATACCTGCACATGGGACCTCCATGTTTGTTTTCATCAACGTCCGCCGTCTCTGATTCACCCCCGACTTTTCTGTCCAATGCCAGTGCAGTTTGTCACATGTGTGCTTCTGTTTACAAGTTTTGGTCCTCTAGCAAAAAGTGCAATGAGAATGTGATCCGACCCAAACAAGAAAAAAAAGTCTGCATTCGATTCAAATCAAATAAGCGGACCTAAGAACTTTTCATGTGTGAATACACCCTTAGTGTCTGGAATTTGATTGACAGGTCTGTATGACAACCCACTTGACTACTGAGTTGGACTTTAGAGTAGTTGAAGGGAGTCAGCTCCACTAACAAGACTGTGAAATGATTTTGGTGAAGTCTTGATGAGTCAGTAAGCTAATGTCTAGCATTAGCTAAACTCTGACTCCTCAGGCTCCTGAAGCTCCACCCATTTATCCAAATGCAGTCATTTCATTCTCCACAAAGACAACATAGCAGTAGCTAAATCACTAAATAACTACTGGCTTCAAAATGTAAAGTCAGAAACCAATGGGAGATGTCACGGTTGGTCCATCTACAGTATATGGTTAGTAGTCGTTTTCTTTAATTTCATACAATAAGAGGCTATTTATACAACAAAATGTATAAGAAGAATATCCAACACAATATTAAAAAGAAGCAAGATCACGAAAAAACCCATTGCATTCATTCATTGGGATGTGAGCAATGCACCCGTTAATCCTATTTGTACACATATATGGTAAAGAAATAATGCTGACTCAGCGAGTACGACAACGGCCCATGTCAGGTGTCTGACATTGCTCATTGGCCTCTTGGCAGTACATCTAAGAAACAAAGCTGGGACAAACCTTTAAGTGCACTCGGCTTCCAGCATATGTCTGAATGTCAACTTGATTAATATGTCTGCCCTTCATCATAAAAAAAAAACCACAAAGGCAAACCAAAGAAATGTACAGTATATACATTCCTTCCATCTCAGGATCTCTGACTCTGAGAACAACTGACTGTTTGTTATTGACTGTGAAATGCAATCGGTTTAGTTCTTGTATTATTTCAAGCAAGTTACAATTACAAGTAAATATGCCAAATAGAAAATGTAGGGGGAAAAAAAGGACACAGTCACTGAGACAAACACACTGTGGAAATTATGCCATTACTTCCAAGCTGTTTTACATTTGGCTTGCTTACCACAGCATGGTGCACATTTACAACAAAGAAACCACTTCTGTGCTATGTGAATACCAAGCAAACTGCACTATATCCAATCATTCTGCAGCAAAGATTGACAAATGAGCGGTTAATTGGCATTTGTTTGTTTTGGCCAAAAAAAAAAAAATGCATGGAGAATATTTGTAGGTTTTATACATGAAGTGAAATAAACAACTCTGATAAAAAACATCACCAGGCAGAGCTGCAGGTAAACCTGTGTTACCTGCTGCAGACAAATTTTCACCTACACGGGGTGAGTTTGCTGGTGTTAATTTCAAGCCTTGGTGATCATAATTATTTAGACTCCTCTGGTTTTCCATGGGTCTGCAATTGCACAATTCTTAGCAGAAAAGCAGATTGCAGATGTAAAAATAGGCTACACCACAGAGAAATTGGAATGTCACACAATAGTATGGATTTTCATCCTGCAACAATGCGTCGCCTCCTATTGTACCTATCAATAAGGAAGATCTGAAACGTAGAGCGCACGTCCAAGTTGAGCATTAGATTTCAGCCTTTTCTGCGAGCCTATTATTCGAATAAATTATTAGATTAGTGTCGATGCATGAAAATTGCACAAATACTTTTTTTTTGTACATTTTTTTCTCCTGGGACTATACAACCACCATAATATGGAACAAATGCTAATTTGCATAGAGCCAGGCTTCATTAAGATACACGACCCAGGTGCACACGCAGCTGATTTTGAAAAGCAAGACAGTGGTTAGTTTTATATAAATGATACGCAGGGTATACTATAAATGCAAAAATAAGACTGCTTCATGCTTGTAATCCATCATTGTAAACAAAATACAACACATGCAGTCTGTTGGAAAAATAACGAGTAACTTGACATCAAAGTGCTTCTCACGTCTATAGGAATTCACCGGCAACTGGAGAAAAACAGCAGGAGTGTAGGTGTCCTGGAGGCACAGTGATGAGCACACGCAGACTAAACAGTTAAATGAAAAGTAATTAAAACTTGTCTTCTCTCTTTCTGCGTCTCCCAACATCCTAAGGACTCACTGCCTCTTCCCATGTCTTCACCCTCATGCACCGGGTTACCGGGGTGGAACGTTTTCAGGTCTAATGCTCTGTCTGCAGGAAGTAATGAAGTAGAAGTGCACTGAATAAAAACATCTGTGTGAACCAGCACTGGGCAGTATGGAACATGGAATTAATCAAATAATCACGTTTTGGCTTCATGAATATTGAAAATGGCTAAAATTTACTTAGGGGGTCAAATGAGTGGCCATTTTTGTCAAAAAAAAAAAAAAAAAGTTGTAAGAAATGCATAGAACTGTGTTGAAATCATGCTAATACATTTGTGCACAGACTACTGATATTATTTGACAGTGGAAGCTATATTTTCAGAAATATTGGATTTTGAATAGCACGTGTATGTGAAAACTTTTGCTGGTGGACAGACGTGACATTACCCATGATGATCTGGTCAGTACCAGTACTTTATTAGTAATAAACTTATATACTTACTATTGCTAATTCTCCTCTTATTCATAAATGTTAGTATTGTGGATCTAAAGCAATAACAGCTGACACAAAAACACAAAATGTGGCAGTGGACGGATGTGACATGGTTGTTACGGATCCCATCATACTGATGCTCGGCAGCCATGTCACCGTTTCCACAAATGATCCCTGTGCAAAAACTAGGATCAGAATTATTTATTGTATAGTTTATCATCATACTAAAGAGTAAATAACAATATAGAATTGTTATTTCTTTATAAAAATGCTTCTTATTAGAAAACTGCTGATTTAAAAAGTGACGTGTGACATTCTTAATGTATGTATTGGCGTAACATAAGCAGGATGGATCAGCACCATACTCCATATTGCAACCTGTAAAAATAAAATGTGATATGTACAGGGTGGGGAAGCAAAATTTACATTGCACATTTAGTTGTTTTTTCTCAGCAGGCACTACGTCAATTGTTTTGAAACCAAACATATATTGATGTCATAATCATACCTAACACTATTATCCATACCTTTTCAGAAACTTTTGCCCATATGAGTAATCAGGAAAGCAAACGTCAAAGAGTGTGTGATTTGCTGAATGCACTCGTCACACCAAAGGAGATTTCAAAAATAGTTGGAGTGTCCATAAAGACTGTTTATAATGGAAAGAAGAGAATGACTATGAGCAAAACTATTACGAGAAAGTCTGGAAGTGGAGGAAGCAACAAAAAACGTACCAAAGCTTTTATTAAAGCTCTCAAATCCAAAATCCAAAAGGATCCAACCAAATCCATGAAAAAAATGGCAATTGAACTTGAGGTAGACAACAAGACCGTTAGAAATGCAGTAAAATATGATTTGAAGTTCAAATCTTACACAAGAACACCAAAACACTTGCTGACAACAGCAACAAATCCAACTTGAGCAATTTTTGTGAATCATGTTTATAGCCGCCTTCTAGCCCAGATCTAAACCCTCTGGATTCTGCTATTTGGGGCGTTTAGAACATGCTACCAATAGAACATCACACAGCAATGTCAACTTTCTTAAAGGTACTATTAAAGAAGAATGGGAGAAGTTGTCACCCGAATATTTGAGGAACACTTGCGCAAGTTTCAGGAAGCGTGTGAAGGCAGTTATTGTGAAAGAAGGAGGACACATAGAATAAAAACATTTTCTATTATGTACATTTTCTTGTGGCAAATAAATTCTCATGACTTTCAATAAACTAATTGGTCATACACTGTCTTTCAATCTCTGCTTCAAAATATTGTAAATTTTGCTTCCCCACCCTGTAGTATATAATCTTGTAAGAAAATTGGGGAATCTAAAAGAATAGAGTATTTGTTTTTCAGGTAAATTCAGTTAAAATATAACTTGGCCATTTGTAACATGAAAATCTAGCATTAATTGTGATGAAATTGGACATTTTTGACCTGAAAACATAGTTCATATGACCATCAACATGTTGCAACAGAACTGAAATCCTGTAAATTTGCATAACTTGCATTTACCAACACAAAGTTCCTTTGGGGATTCACTTATATTGATTTCTTATGCACAGAGACATAAATAAGAACTCTAAGCAAATTTTAGCCGAAAAAAAAAGTGCAAAATCAAAATTCGCACTTCTTCATGAGCTACCACCAACTCCTGACAAAGTTCTGTCCCTGTTTTCACAGAAAATACTACTTTCCAACAAACGCTACAGTCAGTGAAATTCTGACTTTTGTCAACTTTTTGTCAACATTTGCACAGCTTTGGAGCAATCTGGTGGTGCTGTAAATTTTTAGCATCCATCAATATTATTTTCCTGGAGTAGAAAGAGGCAGGATGCCACTGATTCTTGTTTTTTCTTCAACAAATGTTGGAGATAATCAGTGAATCTACACTTATAGCGAGTTCAGCTTTTGTTTTCTGGCTTTGCTTACTTGAAGAAGTGTTTGTGTGATAAAGTAACACTAGAACTGTCTGCCTTACCATTTTAATCGGATATTTGCTGTTCTTCAGTCCTACACTTAATAGAACTCCTGAAATACGCTGCTTAGAAAAGCTTGAGCGGTACATGTTCAGGATAGTACGAAAACAGGAAAAAACACTGAAAAAAAGCAGGTTTATTTGATGAAACAGTCTGTTCATTGACATTGTTTCAGCAATGCTTTGTTTTCATCAAAATTGTTGTTATTCTTTAATAAATGACGCGACCTTCACAAATGTTACTTCTCAGTTATTGTTGTTGTTGGTTATTGATGTTACAGATATTTGGTGGAAGGTTTTAGTTAAGAAAAACATTTTAATTAAGTTTTTGTGTTGTGTTCATGGTGTCAGAAAAAAATGAAGGAAAATCATAACTCATCCACAATACTGAAAAAATATAGAAATATATACAGGGTGGGGAAGCAAAATTTACAATATCTTGAGGCAGGGATTGAAAGACAGTGTATGACCAATTAGTTTATTGAAAGTCATGAGAATTTATTTGCCACAAGAACATTGACATAATAGAAAATGTTTTTATTCTATGTGTCCTCCTTCTTTCTCAATAACTGCCTTCACACGCTTCCTGAAACTTGCGCAAGTGTTCCTCAAATATTCAGGTGACAACTTCTCCCATTCTTCTTTAATAGTATCTTCCAGACTTTCTCGTAGTAGTTTTGCTCATAGTCATTCTCTTCTTTCCATTATAAACAGTCTTTATGGACACTCCAACTATTTTTGAAATCTCCTTTGGTGTGACGAGTGCATTCAGCAAATCACACACTCTTTGACGTTTGCTTTCCTGATTACTCATATGGGCAAAAGTTTCTGAAAAGGTATGGATAATAGTGTTAGGTATGATCATGACATCAATATATGTTTGGTTTCAAAACAATTGACGTAGTGCCTGCTGAGAAAAAAACAACTAAATGTTCATTGTAAATTTTGCTTCCCCACCCTGTATATATATAAAATACAGAAAAAAATAATGACCAATTCTAGTATCAAGAATCTTTTTTGTAATTATTTTTAAGTAAATTTACACAGATTTACACTGTTTTGTGTATAGATGTTAAGGTAATGCCAACATACTACCCAGTAATAGTAATATTTCTATATTAGTCCTCTTTAATGAATAGAATTGATGTGATGTCATTCTATATTTTGATGATTACCATTATCATAATCTACATCCTTTATCCTGTTCATTACAAGTATTATGGACAAACAGACTGTTCAGTGTTTTGTTATTTTACTGAATTTTCCTCATTCCTAGTGAACACATCTTTTGTCATTGCAATTAATCTGAATCTTCTGCATCTAGATTTATGAAATGTTTCGCTGTGTTTGCCAAACTCTGACCATTAAGAAAAGTTCAAAGCAGTGTACGACTTTTCATCACTAATTTTGCTTCAAATTTGTCAAACCCCACTTATATCCTAATTATCACTAATCCATTAGTCTTTCCGTGCTCACTTCCCTCATGGTGAACAACTTCAAAGATAACTCCAGCACAACCAGTCCGTTTGTTTACATACCAAACCGATAAGTCACTAGGGGCTTTTCGGAAATTTTGCCGTAAAGTGCATTGTGGGAAGGAGAATTCCACGCAGCTGTAGCAGCAACAAACATGGCGACAACAACCAGTGAAACCATGTACGCTACAGGGTCAGAAGAAATGGAAGGAATCACTGGAAGTCAATTGTCATCTTATAATATTTTTAATTGTAAGATCGTGAAAAACGAAACTTAGACATCAGTTTCATGGTATTTTCATTGTGTAGGCTGATCATACACGTACTGTTAAGAGCGAGTGAGCGATGAGGGCCCGGCCATACCCTGTATGCTTGTGAGTTATGTATGATAAGATACACAATGACATATTCTGAAATTGCCATGAAACTGATGCTCTAAGTCAGGGGTGTCAAACTCATTTTAGTTCAGGGCCCACATATAGCCTTATTATGATCTAAAGTGGGCCAGACCAGTAAATAATATAAATAATAGGATAAGAACTTATAATGTCAACTCCAAAGTTTTTTTTCTGTTTTTGAATGAAAAAAAGTCAAATTCCGTAATGAAAATGTTTACATCTACGAACCGTACTTGAACATAACATGAACAAATATGAACCTGAAAATTCTAACCAAAAATAATTGCAATTTTAACAATATTATGCCTTAGTTTATCATTTATACATGCATCATAACTTACAGATCACAGTGGATCTACAAATACACAAAACATTTAGTAAGAGACAGAATATTGGTACAATATATACACATACTTCTCTTAAGAAATTTCAGGTTATTCACATTTTTTGCAAAAGGCTAGTCTGTAAATCGTCAGCTTCCTAATAAAACCTGCTAAGTGACATTTTTGGTTGGGAATAAAACCCTGCTATCTCCCCTATTACAGCTTCAAATTTCAGTCTCCTGTGAAAGTTGTTTACATTCCATCATAAGTACCAACATTAAAGGAACAGATATTTTTTTGTCATATTTCACAGTTTCCTGTTATATAAACAGTTTTTTGTTTCTCCTGTAAAATTTGCCAAAAGTCACATAGCAGGTTTTATCAGGAAGCTGACGAAATGTAAAAATTTTGGTGTAATTTTACTTTTTTTTAACACTACAACAAAGAGAAAAAATTGTAGTTTTCATTATTTATAGGCAATTATGGCAGGATTTTACTGGTCGGATCCACTTGAGATTGAATTGACCAAAAATGATTCTAACATCCTTGACTGTTAATATCGTCAGTGTAATTTCTGCATTTCACAAATTCATCCCAGGGGCCAGATTGGATCCTTTGGCGGGACGGATTTGGCCCCCGGGCCGCATGTTTGACACCTGTGCTCTAAGTATTGTTTTTCACGATCACACAATTAAAAGTATCACAAGATGACAACCGACTTACAGCAATTCCTTCCATTTCTTCTAACCCGGTGGAGGACACTGTGGCTGTGTGGAACTTCCATTCCCACAATGCACTTCGCCACAAAATTCTGAAAAGGCCCGAGTGACATTTCAGTTCAGTATGTACACAAATGGACTGCTTGTGATGGAGTCATCTTCGAAGTTGTTCACCGTGAGGGAAGTGATTTTGGTGTGAAAGCACGGAAAGACTAATGCAGGAGTGTCAAACTCATTTTCTTACGGGGGCCACATTCAGCCCAATTTCATCTGAAGTGGGCCGGACCATTAAAAAAATAGCATGATAGCCAATAAATAATAGCAACTCCAAATTGTTTTAGTGCAAAAAAAATGACATTCAATTATGCCAATATTGAGGTTTACAAATTATCCAAGCAAAAAGGATGTGAATAACCTGAAAAAAAAAAAAAGAAATTTGTTAAGAATCTAAGTACAATCTTATCATATTATGCCTCAACTTATCATTTATACATATGCAATACAGATCAGATCTACAAAGGCACAAAATATTTAGTAACAGGGCAGAATTATTGTTATTAAAATTGCATTAATTTTCTTTAGAAATTTCAGGTTGTTCATATTCAGGTTATTCACATTTTATTGTTAAGGATAGTTTGTTAATGTTAACATTTTCACAATTTAATGTTTTTTGCACTAAATCAAAAGAGAAAAAAATGGTGTTGTCATTAGTTATAGATTACACGGGTTACAAAAAAATGTTTTTGCAAGTTATCTAGGTTTTTCAACTGAATTTGGACCATTTTGCACCGCTAAATCCAAAAAATGACATCTGTTTTTTCTCAATCAGGTCAGGTTTTTTTGCTAATTGATTTTGAAAAATTTGATCTTCTCACAAATTGATTACATTTTTGTGACTTTATCAGTTGATTTATTATTAGTTCTCACCCCAAAATAGGTTTTAAGAGAAAAAAATCATTTTCTAACAGGATTCCTGTTAGGTACAATGGTGTATTCACCGCAGATGTAGCAGAATACGTCAGGCTTATTTTTGCAAGATCTTCTAGGCGAAGCCATTTCATTCACCTGTAATATTAAAAAAAAAAACATTAATCATAAATTGGCAAAAGTAAAATCTTCAGAACTCATATATTGCAAGAAAAATGAAATAATTTTGTATCATATGATGTGAAAATGCCCATAAATGTAAGCGAAAATGTTAAAAAGCCAATATGTAGCATAGTTCAGAAAGTTGACCTGATTGAGCAAAATTAGTGATTTTTGGATTCAGCACACCAAAATTATCCTAAATCAGCTCAAAAAACTTAAACAATAAATTTGTTGTTGACCAGTGTTATTATGATACTATTTTTGAGTTTGATGCCCTAACTTGCACTTTGCAAATTTATCCCACGGGCCGGATTGGAACCTTTGGCGGGCCGGTTTTGGCCCCTGGGCCGCATGTTTGACACCTGTGAACTAATGGATAAGTGATGATTTGGACATCACTGGAGTTAACAAATCTGACGAAAAATAAGTGATGAAAAGTCAAACACTGCTTTAAAACCACAAATAACAAACTTTCATCAGCTTTTACTCAGACCAAAGATGAGCTTTTCAACTAAAAACTAATTACTACACTGTGAAAAGTATCAATATTGACTGATACGGTTATTTTTATCCGGATAATGTTTTTATCTGTTCCACCCAGCCTTAGTTCTATTATTAATTGCACTGATTTTACATGAAGTTTCTTTTTCTGTGATGAAACTTCCAGAAGTCCCAAAACTCTTAACAATGCTGACACGCACTGGTACTTCTGCAAAGTCTACACAAAACCCCCCCTCCAGTCCAACTCGTCCGTGCACCCACAATGCTCCACCTCCCTGTCTTCATTCACGGAGCGCCTTCCCAGCTTTTTGTTGTCGTGAGTGACAAGTGGATTAAGGGGTTCTGGCAGATGAGACTCTAGGTAGCAGGAAGTCAACCATGACAAAATTAAGCAGACCTGACAGTGGCTGCTGAGTCAGTTTCTCAAGAAGGGAAAGGCAGAAGGTGTGGAGAGGGGAGAGTGTCCATGAAACACACACACACACACACACACACACACACACTGCTCTACAAAACTGAGTGGGTGCATGACTGCTGATCAGGACTGATGGACCTGTAGCATATGTCAAAGAGGTGAGACTCGGCCTGCGTTTGGAATCGGGCTCTGAATGGATCGCTGATTGACCGAGTTAGTGAGTGAGTTAATGGGAACTCAGGCGAGCAGGATGTGTTGTCTTTTAGATATCGCATCCTCCTAGAGTTGGTAATGACTTGTTTGAAACGCACCACGGATGTTTCCTGCTTTAACTAGATAAAATAGCAGCTTAATAGGCTCACTCTCGTGAAACAAACATGGTTATGTCCTATTAAGACGTAAAGCGAGCAAGATGACTGGAGCAGTAGTCATCTAGTCATGACTGTCATCTGAAGTCATCATTAATTGTGTAATACTGGAGAAGACAAGGAAAATTTGGGGGGAAAAACTCTATAATTAGAGAGTGGAATCAGGGCAGCCTCTGATTTTGCTCTCAAAGCGATACATCAGCTTAGAGTCCAGACCAAAACATGTCTCCCGTGCTTTATCGTAAAACTTCATCTTATAAATCTGAGTTCACTTAGTTAGATGCGTTACTATAATTAGCCATTTTCAGAGTTTTCAGTAGACTTTGGCGGTCATTTGGCTCTTAGCATTCCAGAGTTCTGGCCATATGGAGCAGCTGACAGCCATACGCTTGAATAACAACCGAGCAAATCCGAGCCAAGGTGCAGCTTCTGTGTCACAGTATAGCTTCTATCATTCACGTTTGCACTGAGATACACTTTTAATTAGAAAATAATTCAGGATATTACCAGCTTCCAGAATCTATCACTATTTATTGTTTTATCAGCTGCATTCTGACATGCCCAACAAATACAGGGTGCTTGTGCAGGTTGTGAAAGTCTTGAAAAAGTATGGATTTTTGAAACACTGTTTTCCAGACCTTGAAAAGTCTGGAATTTTGAGTGAAAGTCTGAATAAAGTATGGGAAAAAAAATTCTCTTGTTGTCAAATGAGTTTGTCGGAATCCCCAAGAATCAAAATGCTGTACAACAGATTGGCTGGAAACAACTAATAGAAAAGGACAGTGAAATTCTTATATCAACGTTAACAAGGAAGATTAAAGACTTAAGTGCAAGCACTAAACATAAAAGCAATAAAAACTACCATAGGTCGCTTCAGACATAGTAGCTCTAATGAAAGAGAGACCTAGCATAAAAACATGCAATTAAACCAGGTCAGCAACAACGAGAAAGGTATTTGTGACACTAAGAAGGCAAGGCAAGGCAGGGTTATTTATATAGAACATTCATGTACAAAGACGATTCAAAGTGCTAAGGTTGTTAAAAACATAAGGAAAAACAAAAGCACATCTTTTAAACTAACAGAAAAATCCAAGGGGACACTAAAGCTCTCAGGGAGCACCTAAATAAATTGACAGGAAAAACAGTGTAAAACAAATAAATTGTTAGAATTAAACTAAATAGAAAACCTCACAAGTAATGTGCAGATCTTGCTGTAGCCGTCACAGTTTTTTTTTTTTTAAATAACTTCTTTCAGACCATAGTCATGGGCTTTTCCTCCCTCACCCTCACAGTCCTGTCCAACTGTCTTCGCTGAGCCACCTTTCACCTTGGCGAACGTCTCTGAAACTCGGTCTCCCAACTGATCTTGTCTCTAAAACCATCTAGAATAAGAGATATATTTGGTATTGCCGCCCTGATGTTAAAAGAACTGTCCCCATGCTTAACCAATTAAATAACTGCTGTCATCATCATTCCATTTCACAGGCCACATTCCCTAATACTCAGAAATCTACAACTTTTAAAAATAGAGACAAATTTTCTGTGCAGGTTACAGGCCAATTAGTATTCTCCCTACTGTGTTGAAGGTCCTGGAGAAAGTGGAAGCCCAACAAATTATCCACCATCTGAACATATCATCCTTCAGTCTTCACCTGATGCAGTTTGGCATTCAACAGAAACTGCAGTCTACTTTCTCACAGAAAACATAAAATCATTGCTGGACAGAGGGGGGACTTGTTGGAGCTCTATTTTCTTGACTTCAAAAAGGCCTTTGACACAGTTCATCTGAAAGTTTTAATAAACAAGTTACACTATTTAAATTTCTCTCCTGGAGCTTCAAACTGGCTTGTGTCTTACTTGTCTCGCAGGATGCAGTCTGTTAAAATTGGCAAACATCACTCACCTTCCCTCTGTCTATCCACAGGAGTGCCTCAAGGATCCATTCTGGGGCATTTATTATTCTCCCTTTTTATAAATGATAATCCGTCTGTATGTCCTAACATCTTTACCCAAATGTATGCTGATGATACAGTTACATACAGGGTGGGGAAGCAAAATTTACAATGAACATTTAGTTGTTTTTTCTCAGCAGGCACTGTTTGAATTGTTTTGAAACCTAAACATATATTGATGTCATAATCATACCCATACCTTTTCAGAAACTTTTGCCCATATGAGTAATCAGGAAAGCAAACCTCAAAACAGTGTGGTGATTTGCTGAATGCACTCGTCCACACCAAAGGAGATTTCAAAAATAGTTGAGTGTCCATAAAGACTGTTTTAATGGAAAGAAGAGAATGACTATGAGCAAAACTATTACGAGAAAGTCTGGAAGTGGAGGAAGCAGCAAAAAAACGTACCAAAGCTTTTATTAAAGCTCTCAAATCCAAAATCCAAAGGATCCAACCAATCCATGAAAAAAATGGTAATTGAACTTGAGGTAGACACAAGAGCGTTAGAAATGCAGTAAATATGATTTGAAGTTCAAAGCTTACACAGAACACCAAAACACTTGTTGACAACAGCAACAAATCCAACTTGGAGCAATTTTTGGGAATCATGTTTATGGCCGCCGTCTAGCCCAGGATCTAAACCCTCTGGATTCTGCTATTTTGGGGTGTTTTAGAACATGCTACCAATAGAACATCACACAGCAATGTCGACTTTCTTAAAGATACTATTAAAGAAGAATGGGAGAAGTTGTCACCCGATATTTGAGGAACACTTGCGCAAGTTTCAGGAAGCGTGTGAAGGCAGTTATTGTGAAAGAAGGAGGACACATAGAATAAAAACATTTTCTATTATGTCAATTTTCTTGTGGCAAATAAATTCTCATGACTTTCAATAAACTAATTGGTCATACACTGTCTTTCAATCCCTGCCTCAAAATATTGTAAATTTTGCTTCCCCACCCTGTATATATATGGTAATAACACACAACAAGTCAGTGATGAACAAAATCAATGGTCCATGTTACACTCAAAAAAATAATTAAGCCAAAATGTTGACCTTTATGTATTTAATTACATGTAAAGTTTTCCATGTAATTTTATTACATAAGTTTAATGTAAAGAGTTGCATTTAATACAATGTTTTTTCTATCATATTGAGTCAATATGAATAAATTAAATACCTTCAGTCAGATTTGCTTTAGTTAATGCAAACTTTTACATGAACTGTGTTTGACTGTGACGCTCAGCCTTTTTATGTGATCTAGTAAATAAAGTTTACTTTACTTGTTTAGATTCACTTTATACTAAGCATATTCACATTATGTTTGACTTTTTCGGATAAGTAAACTTTAAATTTCATATATTTCAGTTACATTTTACTTTAAAATATTACTTCATCTTTATTAGAGCCAAGAATCTTTTTTTTTGAGTGTACATCATGGTTAAAACTAGGGCTGGGTGATATGGAAAAAAAATCATATCAGGAATTTTTTTTTTCATATCAGACAATATCGATATGTATCACGATATAAATCAAATAACTATTTTTTGTCAAGCTTAAATTTTCTGTTACTCATAACTTAGTTGTGAAGACATCAAAGACAGAGAGAGAGAGAGAAAGAAATACATACGTCGTGGTTCTTATGGAGAAGTCGCTCCCTCCACTCTTAGAATTATCCCCCCTCCACTGTTATGTATTATTCCCCCCTCTTTATTTATCTCCGCCCAGCCCCCCATCTTAATATTTATTGACCCCATTTATAAGTATCTTAAGTTTAATTTTCAGTTTTTTTCGGCTGTATGGTTTGGCATTTTGATTTAACTAGGCCCAGCCCTAGTTAAAACAAAAATGATTCCAACTTAATGTATCTAAAACTGTTACCATGTTCTTCAACAGATCAAATATTAACAGTGGACAAAAAATAAAAGTTGTGCCCAAATCTAAAATATATTGGGGTTTTGCTAGACCGCAAATGTCCATTTAAAACAGATTAAGAAGATGAGAGTCAACTAAGCCTGTCAAATTTTCGCTTCATAAGATCACAGCTGTCTATAGAGGCTGCGAAAGTTTTCATGTATGCAATGATATTGTCCCTCATGCAATACTGTTTACCTTCCTGATCTAATGTGAGCTCCTCTAGTCTAAAACCTCTGGGAGTTCCTTTAGAAACAAACTGTAAAGGTACTGGACAGGAAGCAACTGCACTATCACCACTGTGCTATTCTACAAAAGCACAAACTTTTATTGGGAGACATGATAAAATATGAAAATCTGTGTTTAATGTTCAAAATCACCCATGGTTTGTCCTTGTCAAGTCTCGTCGATTTGTTAATTATGTTAATGTTTCGTTTTCCATGTCTTGTCTTTGCTTTTCAGTGTTTGTCTTTGTTTCATTAGTCGCTTTATGTTAAGTTAGTTTCACATTTTTGTCCTGTCTTGCACTTCCTGTTTTATTTTGTACACATCTCTTCCTCTTGTTTCAGACCCTGACTTCCTCCCTTTATGTGTTTTCCCACCAGTGTGATTGTTAGCCCCACCCCTGATTGTTGTCACCTGTGTTCCCCTACTCATGTATAAATAGTCCCGTCTCCCTTTGTCTTGTGCCAGTTCGTCTGATTCAGTCATGGTGTTTCACGGCAAGCTGCCTACCAGGTTTTTCCATGTTTGTCAGTTTTATGTTTCAAGTTTTTCTGTAAAGAGTTTTCCATTGAGATTTGTTTGTAGTTTTTTTTATATCCTCCTTGTGAGCGCTTTTTGTTAATCACTTCTTTCTTATTACAGTCTACTCTCGTTAAACCGCCCGCCGTTATACCGCCATTTCCACCTATCGCCATCCGCCAGCCCACTTCCATGCACAAACAACACATACCATTGATTTCCCGACTGTTATACCGCCAGCGTGATTGCCATCGAGTACACATAAATTTTAACAATGCACTGAAACAAACGCGCCAGACGCTGATCGCGACAAGCTACGAGTAGGTCTACGGAACGGCCACCGTTCATTTATCGCAGAACACTCAGTAGGTCAGAATGTCGGGAAGAGGACGTGGGATTAAGCCAAAGCCTCAAAATGATGGGGTGTCATTTCCCGACACGGTATAATAATGCTTAAAATGTTTCCCCACTTTAAATGATCCCTTACAACATAACAGAATCAAGGTTTATTTAGAAACGCAATTAGAACGGGTTAACGGAGGCAGCATAGACATCATATAGTAAAGACATGCACATTATGGACGCAACCCGTTGTAACGCCATTTTCGCTATACCGCCAATTTGGCCGTGAACGGAAGTTGGCGGTATAACGAAAGTAGACTGTAAAATATTTGTGTTAAAATCATAAGTTTTTGTGAGTCGTGCATTTGAGTCCTCCATTTCATATGTCAGGGAGTTCTAACAGTCCTCTCCTCCAGTTAATCAATTTGTAAATATTGAGCCGTAACACAAGGGGTGGAGTAAGAGTAGACTGCATTGTTCCATTCAGGAAGAGTGCATTTGGTCAATCATCTTTTCATTTAAAGCCGCTCATAAGTGGAGCATAGCATCTGTAACTAGAAGCACTCGGAGAGCGCAGACCTCCGCCAAGGCTGATCAGTGGCCCCCCCCCGTGGGCCCCCCCACGCCAAGGAGGTTATGTTTTTGCCAGGGTTTGTTTGTTTGTTTGTCTGTCTGTCTGTCCGTTATTGTGCAACATAACTCAAAAAGCTATGGACAGATTTTGATGAAATTTTCAGGGTTTGTTGGAAATGGGCCCCCCCGTGGGCCCCCCCCCCCCCGATCACCACCAAAATGTAATCACTTCTTCCTTATCCCATTTCCAACAAACTCTGAAAATTTCATCAAAATCTGTCCATAACTTTTTGAGTTATGTTGCACACTAACGGACAGACAAACAAACAGACAGACAAACAACAAACCCTGGCAAAAACATAACCTCCTTGGCAGAGGTAAATATCAGAGAAATGCCCACATACAACACATTTAAAACTCATTTAAGAAAATGGCTTTTGAACAATCAGACCTGCCAACATCAGTCCCTGTAATCCGGAGTTGCACCTGCTCCTAACAAATGTATTGACACTTTAATGCACCATATTGTCTATTTTTTTTCCTAAATGTATGTTGCACAGTTTTATGAGTGTGATTTAAATTGTATTAATGCTGATGCATCCTGTGTTTAAGAGTGACTCTAACATCTGTCCAGGGATAACAGATCAAATACAGCCTTTAGGCTAACTTTGGTACATTTACAGTAATGTTGATGAATGTACATTGTCCCTGTCTAATAAAGTAATAAATTAAATGAAATTGTAACATTATTGAGCAGACAAAGCAAGCTGTAGTCTACCACGACTTGGTCCTGGTCGTGTAGGAAATTACCAGTTGCAGAAAAAAAAAACCTAGATCAGATGAATTTTAGTAGTGTCATGTGAATGCAATGGTCATGCCTACACGCCCATGATGATGATGTGTAATTACATCAGTTTGTACACAGACCTGTATATGGTAACGGTGAATTGGTCCAATTTGTTAGTTTACTATTGATCTTAGTGTGTCACATTGAGGAAGCTTTTCTTTTTCAGCCGTGACTGTCAGTTAATCCATTAGTTCTTAAGCATTCTGCATAGGCACCCAACAGGAGAGGGGTGCTCTAGGGAAAATTGTTTGTGTGATTTTTATATGTTTTGAAAACGTTTCTGTCAGTAAAACATAATTTACTGCGAATAATGCATTCATACATTCATTAAAATGACTACACACAACAGCTCTACTACACACAACAGCTCCAATCTCAACCAAAAAAGTAGGCATGCAAGTATAAAAGCACATAAAGTCACGGTCTTGGGGGAAAAAATTTGCAGTTCTTGGAAAAAGTCTGGAATTTTTATTTGGGTAAAAAGCAAGCACCCTGTAAACAGCTTGAAACGAGCTAAATGATGGTGAAATAGTAATCTTAGAAAGAAAAGCGACGTTCACTGACCTCTGGGACTCATTAGGTGTTTGCTGAGTAACTTCTCCCTTAACCCCATAAAGACACAGTGCTACTTTTGTGTCTGTTCCCAAATGAATTGTTCTCTCTATTTAACCTTTCTTAAGCAATTTATCACTATTTATTATGATATCATCTTTTACATTTTGCATTTTTCACTGAAAATCATGAACTTTCCTATATTTAAGTTCCTAAATTTAATGTAGATCACCATGAAAACTCAAAGGTTATATCAAAACAGAGAAAACTGAAGAAAATGCGACTTTTTAAGAAAATCTATGATTAACTGAACGTAAAACAAGGGTGCCCATCCACGGTCATTCATCCATCTCCGTGAGTTTTCCTGGTAAATAAATGTTGTAGAAGATGACGGTGTTTCCACGTTCACTACAGAGCCTCTGAATGTCCAAATGGGTCATATCTGATGACCAGGAAAAGATGACAAACTGAATTTTAATTATTTACGTGTATTGATAGGATTAGTGGATCAACAGGTATTAAACATTTTATATCAGTAGATGGTTTTGGTCACTAGTGGATGTTTGGGTCTTTATTGTGGGTGCATCAAAATGGTTTGCAGTGGCTGATATGTAGCTAGTGAACAATTTCGAAGTGCCATCCACCATAAGCAAGCCATTTGTTTACAAACAGAGCCAGGAGGTAACTCAGGCATCTTCGGAATTTTGTTGTGACATGCATTGTGGGAAGCGGAGGTTCACGCAGTCGCCTAGCAGCGGCAGGGGCAGCCGTTTCCGCATCGTGCTTATATCCTCCATATAATATCATATGGTTGCACTGCCACTGCCACTGTCAGGCAGCTGCACGAACCTCTGCTTCCCACAATGCACGTGGCGACAAAATTCCCAAGATGCCCGAGTTACCTCCCGGCTCTGTTTGTAAACAAGTGGTTTGTTTACGGTGGATGGCACTCTGAAATTGTTCACCGTGAGGGAAGAGATTCAGGTGAGTAATCACAGAAAGACTGACAGATTCATGATACTTAGGCTATGACTGAGGTTTTACAGATTTGATGAAACATTGGTGATGAAAGTCTCCCGCTGCTTTAAGGGTTAAAACACTCAAGTCTGTCGATGTTAACTTGTCCTGATTATAGGATTGGGCAAAGAATTTTCAGCGTGCTGTGGAGAAAGGAGGTTCATTCTGACCTCAGTGTGCTTCAAGTGGAGCTGATTCATTCTACAGCATGGTCCATTCATAAGCTCATGTGCACGGATGTATCAACAGAGTATAGTTTCATCTACAGGATGGTAACGCGTGATACTAACTACATATCAGCCACTGCAAACCATTTTGATGCACACACAATAAAGACCCAAACATCCACTGGTGACCAAAACTATTAACTGATCTAAAATGTTTAATACCTGTTGATCCACTAATTCTATCAATGCATGTAAATAATTGGTATAAAATGCAGTTTATCATCTTTTCATGGTCATCAGATATGATCCATTTGAATGTTCAGAGGCTCTGTAGTGAACGTGGAAACATCGTCATCTTCTACAACATTGATTCGCCAGTAAAACCCATGGAGTTTGATAAATGACAGTGAATTGAGACACTTGTTTTATGTTCAGGTAGAAAAGTCACTTTTCCTTCAGTTTTCTCTGTATCTGATATAATAACCTTTGGCTTATTCTGACCTTTTATGAACATCTACATGATCAGTGAATTAAATACAGGAAAATACCTGATTTTCACTGAAAAATGGCAAAATGCAAAGGACAATATTATAATAAATGGTGATAAATCACTTAAGAAAGGTTAAATATTGCGAAAAACTCATTTGGGAACTGACACTAAAGTAGCTCTGGGTCTTTAAGGGTTAACCACTAAACTGGTCACGTCTGCCCCATATTAGCCACTACAGATCTTCTTATTTGTGTCACTGGCATGACAAAATGGACACACACATAACCCAGCAACCAGAACAACAATCAACATTGAAAACAATACACAAAAATAATTGTGCTTTTTAAATAATACATACAACATGTATAAATGTACTATTATGGATCAACACAGTATGCAGCATTTTTAAAGAAAAGTCATTCATGTACTTGTATTAGTAAGTACATAATGTTTAATGTTGTATCCATTAAATATCCATGATTAATATACTATTAAAATGCTCTGAGTCTGAACCATGATGTCCTTGTGTCTTGACTATAAATAGGTAAAAGCTGCATAAATTGCAGTTCTCCAGTCACGTTGCCAGCAGACAGACAGTGATGAGAATGTGCAAAGGAAGCAGAGTCCAGCACAAAGTATGGATCTATAAACACGGAGAACAAAGGCTTTGGCCCTTTTAATATTGATTCTGAATGGCTGCGTGACTTGTTTTGGAGCACAAACTTACATTCCAACTGAGATACACATGTAGGTATGACAGAAATACTCCAGACATTCCCCATCTGCAGCTAAACACATTGTCGGTTTCTGTTTCCTCCACAGAAATACTCTGAGAAACATAATTTTGGTCTGTGGTGGATTTAACTTTTTTTTTTTTTTTTCATTTATTGCTAGAATGCTTTGCAATGTATCTTGCACTGTGGAAGATCCATCTTGTATTGTCTATAAGGAAAACATTGAACAGAGGTAATTAATCTGAAACAAATGCGTTCAGGTGACCTTTCTGGTAATGCTTTAGAAGCTCACGGTGCATTCATTATCAAAGAATAAAATAAAATAAGTAATTAAATAACTATTTTACAAAGCACTACACATGTGTGTCTAATTTTGAAGATAAATTAGACTCCACTACATTGTACAGATGTCAGTGACAGGCTGGTGGATTCATCATGTCCCAGTATTTCACAGCCAAATTTTGGTTTGGCTTTTTGCCTGAAATCACACGACTGTTTCCAGTGATGGATAACAAATATCCCAGAACCAGAACAGAATAGTAACCAAATGGGCTATTTTTCCCTGATGACATGTAACATGTGTTTCATCAGTTTGGAGGCTCATTGAAGAACCAAGGAATTCACATGTGGTGAATCTGAAAAGAAAATCCTTCACCACACACCATGTAATCCCACAGTGCATGTGTGTGTGTGTGTGTGTGTGTGTGTGTGTGTTGGCTGACCACCCAGTCAGTTTTGGAATTGGTCTGGTTCCTTTACCAAAAAGTCGATGGGATTTTTCCATTGACTTTTGGATTATTGCAGATAGGGCTGAGCAGTATATCCAATTAATCTGAATCATCAATGTTTTTTTTTTTTTGCTGAAAAATACCTCAATTGCAAAACTGAGATTATTCCTTTGGAGACCTTTTCTGCACAACAAACATTCAACATGCAATCTGTTTGCTTCTTGTAATATAGGCCTATTAATTGTGAATGGGTTCCCCTAGTCATACATGTAGACATACATGGCATGTAGTTTAAGAGTATTTCTGATTCATGTTATGTCTTCAGTTCACGTAGCCAGAAGACAGTTGATTACAATAGTAAATCATCAATAACATTAAAGATTATAGACAGATTAATTTGCTGGCCACGTTGCCCAGCTCTAATTGTAGAAAATAAGCTTCATAATGAAGAAATGTTGACAATTAAATGTTTTACTCAGCAAGTTAACCATTAATTATACACCGATTTGTCAGAACCAGTACCGGTACCATTATAGTCTCATTCAAACCCATTAGTTTTGTACATACTGTATATTGTATAGTTTATATTTTCAAACTTTATCGTACTTGTTTATAACCTCTGCCAAGGAGGTTATGTTTTCGTCGACATTGGTTTGTCTGTTTGTCTGTCTGACCTTGTGCAAGATAACTCAAAAAGTTATTGATGGATTTGGATGAAAATTTCAGGAAATGTTTGATACTGGCACAAGGAACAAATGATTAAATTTTGGTGGCGATCGGGGGGGGCACTGATCTGCCTCGGTGGAGGTCTGCGCTCTCTGAGTGCTTCTAGTTCTCTATTTTACTCGTTTATTTGTTTTATTTTATTCTATTTTATTTTTTACTGCATGCTTCTTACTTACTCCATGTTCTACATATGCACCAAACCACTGAAGCAAATTCCTAGTAATGTGAACTATGTTTACTTACATGGCAATAAACATGATTCTGATTCTGATTTATCATGAACTAGAATTACAACAAATATCTGAGCTCAGTTTCATTTTTCTGTTTCTGCAGATGATTTTCCATGTCTACTTGTTCGACATGGCCGTCAGTGTCTTTGCATTCATATATACAGGTTTCAAGTTTATATTTGTTCAGTCTTCATCCATAATACAGAAATACAAACAATGAGGCTAACTTCAATGTCGACGACTGCGAATTATGTTGAGACTGAATAGGCCTAGGCGAAGCTAAACGCTTATATACGCCTCACGTACATTCAAATCCAAATCAGATTTAGGCACCAATCAAAACAGCAAAAATCATCCCTGCTTGAATCCCTCATTGCAAATTAATGCTTTGAAAACCATTAACGAATTGCACATCTTTAAATTTATATCTATGTTATTCCATAATTTAACCCCAATAACAGAAACACATCTTTTTACATATTAAATGGCTTTTTGTACAGTAAACATACAAACACCTCTGAAATCATACCTGCTTTCCAGTATCAAAAATAACTATTGAACAGAGTCTGAGAGTGACCTTGTTTGGCTCAGAACATTATTTGCATAGTTTTATAATGAAACAATTTCATAACATGGGAACTTAGAAACAGTGGAGTTGTGTGTGTGTAACGCTCAGCTTTATGGATGATTGGTATGGTTCGTTTCAGCAGTACAATTATTGGATTAGTTATTGTTTTGAAGGTGGATCCCCATAGCTCCACACAGTAAAACAGATAAGGTTGAATAACTTAACAATAAATGGTACGGAGTGCTTTATAATTCAAAACATCCCTAGTTTTATAAAGGATACAGCCATAAACAATAAATAGCTTAATGTATTCATCTCACTGCCTACGTCTATAGTATGCATATGGTGCATGTGTTGGCAACGTCTGGCACATGGGATTAAAAATGCAGCGCAAATCCCACATTAAGTGTGGCATATGTTCACCCTATAGTAGAAATAAATGTGAAATCCCTAAAGCTGTGTTAAGAACAGACCCTTATTTCAGGTATCTCCCATAGGCCTTTTCTAAACACACAAAAAATTTAAAAAAATTTTAAAAAGGTGAGGATGTTCCAAACATTAAATCACCTCCTAGTTTCAAGATTGATTTGCGCAGTTCTCTATAGATACACTTATGTGTATCTGTCAGAGGTGATTCTCAAAGACTGCAAGGGAAGCTCGATTCCCCTAAAATTATGAAAATAAATGGTTAAATATGTACGGTCTGTGTTGACATTTTATTGACTACAAATGTGTTAGAACATGTTCATCTCAAAGCCGAGTTTGTTCAGAATCAGCTTTATCACAAATCAATGGACTCGATGTTGTTTCACTCTCATACATTCCCGTTGCGCTGTTTTTCTCATACGACAGGGGTTCCAAACTTTTTTTAAAGAGGGCCAGATCTGATAATGTGGAATTGCAGGGGCCAGTGGTCCCTTCGGACGTTTTTTAAACAGTAAAAATACATATAAATGTGCTGTTCTACAATACTTTTATTTTCATTGTCACAATATAATTTTTTAAAGTGGCAATGTAACCAAATCTACGCCACTCAGGTGTGAACAAATTAAGGAAAAAAAAAAAAAAACCATTCTGCCTTCCTTTCACATCTGGAGTCAGATAACATAGAACAACTGTGTGGAGTATCTTAAACTTCCAAGAAGTTGATAAAAATCTAACCCCACATCATTTAAACATGACTTATATGAGTAATCATTACTCATATATTTACTCAGTAATGCAAAGTCTGTTAACGTTTAAATGAAAACATATGACTCTTACCTTTGTCTTCACAAACTCATTCAGAAAGTAATATTGTGTCACATCTACAAGTCCATAAACACCAGCAATTAAGGCAACTAACCTGGCAACTTGGTAGCCTGCCTTGGTGGTGAATTCATTGAACTCCCAGGTTCACATGAAGAGTCACTGTTGTGAGTTTAAAGCAGCTTGAATTTTGCTTCACTTTTTCAGAACGCTCACTCCCTGCTAGCTTGTTGTATGCGTTAGCATGTTTTGTCTGCTAGTGTGTCTTTACATTGAATTCCTTAAACAAGGCAACAATGTCTCGACAAATTAGGCAAACACAATCACCTCGATTTTCAGTGAAAAAAAATTGTAATTCCCACCTCTCCTGGAAGCGGCGGCCCTCACTGTTAACTTTCCTTTGTTTTATTTACAGGCGCCATGGTTAGAAATTAGCTAAAAGGGTTCCACGGCAAAGTCACAGAGCCAGATAGAGTTAGAGTGGCTGCCACCATGAGTGAAAGGGAGAAACTGCATTTTGAACCTTTTTATGATTCATGTACTCTGTTCAACAGTCCAAGCGGGCCATAAATAATAATATAAAACCCAAGCTGTGGGCCGTATAAAATCTGATCGCAGGCCTGATTGGCCCCGGGCCGGACCTTTGACAATGCCTGTCATCGATCTCTGCTCAGTGCATTTGTCTGTAGACGCTCAGCGTCCATGCACTTCAATGGGACTGAGTGGAATAGTTTTTTCATTGCCTCAAAACTGACAGTAATTGGATAAATGCACACGATGCTGTCCCACCCCTGGACGCTCAGCGTCTGTGGGGGTGAATGGAGCTGTGGGCGGAGCTCGGCTGGGCTGGACACCAGGTGTCCATGTGCTGATTGGAGGATCAGTCAAAAGGCTGAATCCCGTTTGATTGACAGCTATTTTGAGATCTACTCCTTCACTTGACAGAGTTCAGTTCAATACTGTCGTGCATTCTGCTGTGAAATGGAGACAGAAACCACTACAAAATTACTTGTTCATTTCTTGCACTGTAAATAAAACACACTCATTGGACTTCCTTATTTCAATTTAACATAATTTCATTGTTTTCTTGTTTACTTGGTAGGATAAGGTCACTGACCATTTTCTTAAAAAGGAACGCAGGGCCAATTTTATGTTTAAATAACCTGACTTTTTTTTTTTTTTTTTTTGTAAGCCAACAATGAGCTTCCCCTCTCTGAAAGACGAGCAGCCGCCACTGGTATCTTTGTGGGCGTTAGGTACAAAACAAATCAAAAAATACCAAAAATACAATTTACTACCATAAAAACTACAGATACTCAACACTACACGTAATATGTGATTTACATTAAACTACAAATGAAGTGCATCTGTGGTTTATCAAAACAAAATTTGCACAGCATCAATATTTATCTTTTTTTTTCCAAACATTGCTTGATGAAATGTGTCATTATCAGACTACTAATGAGGCGGCCAGAACAGTACATGAGCATGAGGACAGCCAGCAGGACAGGAGACAATCAATCTCTGATGACATCAGAACATCTGTGCAGGCACTAATGCAAAGCTTTTCTCATTAAAACACGCTTCTTTCCATGAGTGAGAAATGCAAACAATTATTTGATTGTTATTGGACTCCTACAGGTTGCACATGCTGTGAGTTGAATTCATTGAAATATTCCAAACACATTATAGTGTGCTCTTTGAATAGTCATGTAGAATAGTCCCCAGGGAGCACTGGATTTGTGGTTCCTTGATATGCATCACTGACTGCAGTCTGTATGTGCACATGTGAGTCCTTTGTGCACACATTGTATATCAGTTGCTTACTTTGATGAAGTACGTGCAGTAGCGGCTGACAAATTCATCAAACCTTCATCCCTGATTACACCTTCTGCTCCTTGGGCCTTTTCACTGATAAGAGGTCTGGGCTACATGTTGGACGTTATCAAACCGAGGCATCTCAGGGCGTTTAGACTCCTACATTTTGCCCAGGCCAAATCATTTGTTGGGTTTCTAACTTGGACTGTTTTCCACTTTCGTATCTTTCAACCACGAGAAAATCATTTCAGTGTAATGTCAGTGTTGGTCAGATGTAGAGAATTCAGACCAGCTGGATATGAAGCCAGTCACGAACCACACCAGTATGCTCAATTTTACAGTATTGTAGGTATTTTAATTCCACTCAACAGATGTTCCCGAGTGGGAGAAATGAATCAGTTAAAGCCATGACATGAAAGTGTGGAAATTCCAGTCCTCTCGGTTTGCAATAATGCACCACTGAGCTGATTTGACAAACAATCGAAATGAGAAGCAGCCTGTTTACATGCACACCAATACACTGATCATTATCCAATTTCTGTTTGTTATCAGATTATTTGACTTGATCATATATCAGTATAATCTGATATGTTTATGAGATAACAGCAGTAATCTGATTATGAGAAATCAAATTAACACACCTGGATTTTCTCCCCCAATACTCTGATATCTTCCTGCGTGTATATAGGTAATCTGATTTATTTCATCTTTTACATCTGCACATGTAAACACAATTAAATAGTAGAAAACAAATGTGAGCAGAAGACAATAACAGGAAGTTTGAGTATGTATGTACTCCAAAAGAAATCCAATAATGGACTGAAGTGGTCTAAACCAGGGTTTTCAATTATCACT
Organism: Sphaeramia orbicularis; assembly: GCF_902148855.1. Taxonomy (NCBI): domain Eukaryota; kingdom Metazoa; phylum Chordata; class Actinopteri; order Kurtiformes; family Apogonidae; genus Sphaeramia; species Sphaeramia orbicularis. Next base: position 70,786,030 of record NC_043968.1, on the reverse strand, counting down.
TTTCTTAAGTGTATGTAAATGCATTACATCTGATTGTTACAATTATCCAATTACTCCAGGTATCAGACCTTTTATGGTCATGTAAACAGGCTCATTGATAGGTCACCCTATACAAAACTGAGCAACACCCGAATCAGTTGGATACAAATGATTTCTTGTTACATGTTGCCTCTTCTATGGTTTTTGGCTCAACTTCTTTCATCGGCTTCAAATCTGAGTTTTTCTTTGGGATTAAGACGACCATGTCAACTCATTTCCTCACCTGAAAAACAACATGTGAACACTGTAATGAACAGATGCTATGTCAGTTCACGCTTCCACTCCCCTCCATCCCCTGTCATTTACACTTTGACAGCCTTTGTTTTAACTTAATGTTATGGTATTCATGTTAAATCACTTTTTTAAAACATATATTTATTGAGATTTTTTTAACCAAGAGAAGTTACAAACAATCAACAGAGTGTATATATATATCTATATATACTATATATATATATATATATTATAATATATATATATATATAATATATGTATGTGTGTGTGGGTGTGTTATATAAAAATACAAAATACACACACACACACACACACAAAAGAAACAACTAAAAATATTATAGGGAAAAAAAAACACACACATCAAATAAAAAAGAAAACAAATTAATTTATGTCATCCATCCAAACCATCAAAAGGAATATTATTATTCTTAAGAAAATTGTAGAAAATGGTCCATATTCCTGAAACTTGTCAAGTCTTTTCTTTGTTGCATGACTTTTATTTTCCAAAGCAAGATAGAAGTCATTCCCTTCAAACACTGTGAAGCAGTTCTGAGGGTGTCAGATTTCCATCATCTAGCTACAGCTTCCAAAAAACAACTATTCAGCAAGGATCTAACATTTTTGGAATTATAAGATCCTTTGTATAAACATTCAATAAGCCCATTTTAGACTTAGAGGAACTTCCTTGCTAATAATTTTACCAACAAGATTCATAATTTGTCCCAGAAAGATAAAACGTGTGAACATTTCCACATACACTGAAATAGGGTGTTTTTTCTGATCTTTACATTTCAAGCCAGTATATACAAGGGTTACAAGTGGTGCAGTTTCACAGGTGTTATGAATAATCTGCTTAACCATTTTAATTGCAATTAAGTCACTTCTTGCTACTGTAAACTAGTTGGATTTAGTGCTGTGATGCCATCAGTACAGGATCCTAATGTAGGAGACTTAACCTGTCATCATGACAAATGTCAGTTCAGCTGGTTTACATAAATCAAACCAGTTCAATCTCAGAACAGACTGGTACGACCGGAAACTGAGTCAAACTCTAGTACAATATTCACTGTCTGCAGTATTGGTCCCATGTGTCTGTGAATACACAGAGAAGGTCCTGTATTCTAGACCAGTGCATATTTCTCTGAGAGAAACTCAGCGATGCAATTTAGCATGAAGCGGTGGCTGGTAATGTGATTTATTCATAACTACTGTAATTACTGTATCTGGGTAGTATACCACCTGGCTGCCAGAGCCATTTACCTCCATGCTGCAGTGTACACCTGGTACATGGCTCATATTATGTACTCACCACAAACACATGACATCAGATGGAGACTCCAGTGGAGAGGAGGTGGTCAACTAAGGGTCCTCAAAAGGGTCCTGGGAGTGATTACAGCACTCACACCTGCCCAAACAAATCACATGAAGTGCAATATGTGATGCATGTTAAACGTATGGTGACCCTTAAATTCCTCCAGGGGATGCTGGGTATTATGCACGTTATGGCTCCTCAGTGCAGCTTCATGGGAGGTGGAGTGTTGTAGAGTTACTGATAACTCATGGACCAGTTCTGTGATTTATTATTATTTCCTGCTTTTTTTACTCTGTAATCTAGAGTTAGTGCAGTTAAGTCTAGATATGAATGAAGATTTAGGTGTATAGTTCAGTTCATTTCAGTTCATATATTTATTTCAAACCTGCTACCACAGTATAACACTTAAAGGCGCGGGAGACTTTCATGACAAATTTTTCATTAAATCTGTAAAACCTCAGTCATAGCCTAAGTATCACGAATCTGTAAGTCTTTCTGTGATTACTCACCTGAATCTCTTGCATCACCAGGTGACACAATTTCAAAGTGCCATCCACCATAAACAAACCCATTTGTTTACAAAGCCGGGAGGGTAACTCAGGCATCTTGGGAATTTTGTCGCGACGTGCATTGTGGAAGCAGAGGTTCATGCAGCCGCCTGGCAGTGGCAGCGCAACCATACGATATTATATGGATGAATAAACACGACGCGGGAAAACGGCTGATCTACTTTAAATTTAGGAAATGAAATATAGGAAAATACATTATTTTCAGTGAAAAATGCCAAACATAAAAGATAATATCATAATAAATAGTGGTAAATTGCTTAAGAAAGGTTAAATAGAGAGAACAATTCATTTGGGAACAGACACAAAAGTAGCACTGGGTCTTTTGGGGTTAAGGGAGAGGTTACCCCAGTAAACACCTAATGAGTCCCAGAGGTCAGTGAACGCCACTTTTCTTCTAAGATTACTGTTTCACTATCATTTGGCTCTGAATGTAGACACAACGGTTTGTTTATGGTGGATGGCACTTTGAAATTGTTCACCCGTAATGCAAGAGATTCAGGTAAGTAATCACAGGAAGACTTACAGATTCGTGATACTTAGGCTATGACTGAGGTTTTACAGATTTGATGAAAAATTTGCCACAAAAGTCTCCCACACCTTTAAGAGATGATGACTTGACAGACTGCTAAACACATGGTTTGAAAAGGGATAGAAGAAGCATTGCTTTTAGAATTCCAAGGTAAATGGACTGAACTTATACAGCGCATCTTCTACACCTTCATGGTGCCCAAAGCACTTTACAATTCCTCACATTCACCCATTCACACACACACACACACTCATACACCAGCAGGCGGCTGCTGCCATGCAAGGCGCTGCCTGGCCCTACTGGGAGCCATTTAAGGTTCAGTGTCCAAGGACATTTTGACATGTGGACAGTCAGAGCCAGGATTCAAACCACCGACCCTTTGGTCATTAGACAACCCGCTCTACCAACTGAGCCACAGCTGCCCAGGTGCAGCTAAACTAGCATAAAAGAAGACCCAAAAGTTTTTATTCATATCATGGGGCAGTGTGTAATGTTTAAGGGAAATTTAACCCACAAAAGACCCAGAACTATTCAGTTAACAATATCCGCTGTAGTTGCAGGTGGGGGGAGTTGCAATCTACAACAATCCTCCACTAAATCGTCTTTATTACACTTTAGTTTAGTACTTTAGTTTAGTAAACTTTAGTTTCAGTATTCAGGCTGTTTTATATTGAAAACTGATCAGTTGTTCTTAATAATTCTCAAGTGGTGGGCCGTGACTCAAAAGTGGTCACAAACCTGTTTTCAGTGGGTCACTGGCCTTTGTCTGGGTTGAAAATAATGTTAAGAAACAAATTCTGTGCATTAGTTTTTATGGAGCTAAGCACTGTCCGTTCACACCCTACAGTAGGTGGCAGTAATGTGCTGTAATGCTAATTAACACCAGACATTTCACAGCATAAAAGAAGACCCAAAAGCTTCTATTCATATCATGAAAGTAAGGTACGATGACGACTACATCAGATATGGTTTTACCTACACTGAGGACAAAAACCTCAGTGTGTTTAATTCTTGAATGAGTGACTGAATGCACTTTTAATTTTTAACTGAGTGCATATTTTAGTTTTGGTTAAAATGTGTCCAATTTAGTGTTAAAGGAAATATTTGCATATTTAGCACCACCACCTGCTGGTCAGTTTGGTTTATCATTAAACTTGTCTTCTGTGTTTTCATACTGTGATATTCTGTATTATCTCAGGTTCAAAACACACCATCTTTTTATTAAATATATTTGAGAAGTTTAACTTTTATCAGTTTGGGTCACGGCTTGTCATTGAGGTGTGATAGTGGGTCAAAAACCGGGACCAGAACCGGAGCTCTGAGCTGTTTCGGGGAGGCGTCTGGACTGTGCTGTAGCGCTACTAGTTTTTCCACAAATATGTTGTCACGTTTTCAAGATCAGCCAAGACGACACAGGGGTTAGTTTAGTTATTTCTTATTCACTTTAGATTCTTATAGTACATTCAGAAATACAACAGTGCAAAAACATTTGTGTTTCCCGTGTAGACTAATAAATAATAAAACACAAAAAGGCGGAAGATAAAATAAAGAACAAATGTGCATACACACTGATTGATAAGCGGTAAAACAAAGATTTGTTCTCGCTTCCTGTTGCTGTTCTAGTCAGTTTTGTGAGATTTGCATGTAGCTTTCACAGCATGAACATGAACACATGCACACACACACACTAAATAAATACACAGAAAACATGTACTGTATAAACTAGCCTGAGGTTCCAATGTAATGAGATGATTCCTGGTACATATCATTTATCTCCATAAATTTATCACAGCTCTTTCATTAAACAAAAAAAAGTCAGAATCCATTCAGCATAGATGTATTATCATTTTATACTGATTCATAAATCATATGTCAGTTCCTTCTTGTGCCAAAATCTGTATTCATCATTGCACATTTATTCGTACCACTGGGCTGCTCTGCTTTGAAGGCTTTCCCCACCAGGAAACTGAATGAACCTGGAAAAAGAGAGCCCTATGCCTCCAGTCCAAAATAGGAACATAAACCATTTGATAACAGGAACATGATTATATATTTCTCCACATATATGATAATAGGACTGTGAAACAAGGAATACACAAGCTACAAAGAGCTTTCTTCCCACTGTGAACAATATCATACCTTGCTGATAGAAATAAATAGCATTTGGATTTGTCTTTATATGGCTGAACCTGATTGCAGCGAGCGTGCCCGCCATCGGAGAGGGAAAGTCATTTAGGAACAGAAATAAAATACTCAATGGAGTGTCCTAATGGAAAGAAAATGTTGCTTTCATGAGTCTAACAAAGAGTAAAAGGTGTGATTAGGAGCAGATGTGTGTGAAAACGTGCAAGCACATGTTCTGGCTGTAGATAAGAGTGCATAAGGCTCAGCATGTGACCATGGCATGGGCGCTGTATATATTCATTCATGCATGAAGTGTGCAAGTATTGCATTCCTACTGGGGAGTGTGCTTACTGCATCCTTCACAAGGTCACCTAGCCATAGCATTTCTCAGCACTGATTTACACAGGCGTTCAATATGCATATTTCCTGATGATGCTGCAGTGTGGGTGGGTGGTAGAGTATCATCTATAACCGTACTATCCTATTTCTCATTTCACACTCCAGCCGCGTAAACCTCATGAGGGGTGAGGGTAACGATATGAACCATATTTTTGTCATTTGAGCAGCCAAAGTTTGGTGCAGTTTACATTTGCTCCACACAAGCATGTCAGTGCCAACTGAAATGGGTGGGTTAGAATGAACTAGATATGCACCAATGTTCATAATAATCAAACAAACGTCCTGCATTTAAAGTCTGTGTAAAGCAGAAATAATGTGCTTTAAGCTGAACAACATGTCATTAACCAAATAGCCAAATTAAAATCATTAAAATAATTAGCAAAATTTTAAAAATGGGTTTCAACGTCATAAGAAAGTTTAGTTTCCTCTGCTCTGAGATGTGAGGGGTGTGGCCTCTGAAGGTCCTGAAACCACACCCACTCACAGAATGTTCCAGCCTTTGTCCAACAACAACAGTCAGTATCTTATGACATTAAATTGGGTAATAATTTACATTTATCACAGTAATCATGTGCATATTTCAACAGCTACAAGTGGAAGAACCACTGTTTCTATGGCAACCTGGTATTTATATGTTTTGTCAAGGGGCGGGGCAGTGCCAGATGTGGCCAAACTCAGGATATTAACCCTTTCATGCATGAATTATCAGAACCTTTGTCGAGATCTTTTCTTGAGTGTTTTTATTCCTCATTAGGCATGAATAACAATAATGTAATTGAGCTTTTTTTTCATGGATTTACAAAAAATGTCCACATGGCTATACCATGCATTTTATTCTTGAAGCGCAGAAACATATTTAAAACCCAGTATCAGAAATTGATATGAAAACAATGATATAAAAAACATTTTTAATGCAGCTAATCTGATGTTTTCTCACATTTTAACATATTCTAATACTAGCTATGACTCACTTGATTGACTGATTTGATTACCTCCGCCAAGGAGGTTATGTTTTTGCCAGGGTTTGTTTGTTTGTTTGTCTGTTTGTTTGTTTGTTTGTTTGTCTGTCCGTTAGTGTGCAACATAACTCAAAAGTTATGGACAGATTTGGATGAAATTTTCAGGGTTTGTGGAAATGGGATAAGGAAGAAATGATTAAATTTTGGTGGTGATCGGGGGTGGGGGGGCCCACGGGGGGGGGCCACTGATCAGCCTTGGCGGAGGTCTGTGCTCTCCGAGTGCTTCTAGTTGATGTATTTATTTCAAATATGAATGTCAAAACAGAGGAAAATAAATAAACAAAACACTTAAACATAACACATATAACATATATTTGAAAAGGAGAGAGAAGAAGCATAACTTATAAAATCCACTCCTTCTCTTTAAATAATTAATAACAGTAATAATCTTCCTCGTTTATGGAGATAATATGCAAAAAAAAAAAAAAAGTTAATTACAATCAAACAATTAACAATTGATTTAAAGTCAAACATATCACTGCAAATCAGATTTATCAAGAACAGCAAAGTTACAGTAATGGTATGAATGTCAGTGTATTGGATCGTTCATACTGTGTTGGCTGATTATGCAACTACAACAACAAAACCTGTGAATATATAAGAGAACAGCTGGAGAATAACTGTCCACTGGAGTGACCACTATGCATGAAAGGGCTAATATATTGTTATCATACAACAGCACTGACCAGAAACCAGAGCTTTTCTTCTTATCTGTGTCACAATACTCTTTACTACTGTCATTTAACATATGATGAGAAGTAAAACTTAATTTTTATTCGATAGGTACGCTAGTGTGCATCAGTTAAACAGAAACTGAAGGTAAAACCTCCATTTTGGACTGAACGCTATAGTCCAAAAGGCACTAGATTTACCTCTCTGCTTCTTTCCACCTTATTGTGAAACATTAATATGAAGTGTTTTTTTTGCCAGGATCAGCACTAATAATGTCTACGTGAAATAAAGAGACTGTCAATGTTAATAAGTGTCAGGGAGGTAACATATTACTATAACATGAATAATGATTTGAAGTGTAGCATGCATCAGATCCCTGCAGGACTTCCAGACTGTCTCAGCAGTGCCGGTTGATGTGGTTTGGACCCAGCAGAGCCAACATCCTCAGTGTTTTGATTGGGTTGGACGTCAGCCTTCAGAAAAACGGCGTACTTCTTCACAGTGTGGATGTTTTACCACTTTATACTGTGTTCATACTGTGCCATCCCTGCTTTTTGCTTGTACAGAGGAAGAAAAAGCAGTTAAATGATCTAATTCCACAATTCACATATGGATTTCTAACACAGAATGTCATTTGAAAGAAATCCATTTTACCCTACACAGACTTTAAGCATAACTTCTTAATGTTGATAAATGTTACTTATTTATACCATTCATTAGCAGAAATATGGTACAGAAAAAAAGAACACCTCTTCCTTTAACCGTGACTTACAGTAGAGCAGGAGCCACATGTTGTAATAATAATATGAGCAAGGCAGAGAACGTGTCCTCAGAGATCTAAAGGGAACCAGGCTTGGAGAATTACTGAAGAGCATGTCTCTTCATTTCGATGTAGCCAGAAATAGCAAGTCATTAAGAGAATGGCAGGTGATGGGCAGATTAGGAAGGCTCAGCAGAGGCGACGCGTAATGAAGACAGTTCAACCTTACAGTATTCTTCACTGTCTCATTCACGTCTTATTGCCTTCGTGCCATGTTTTCCTTATCTCACTAAGCTTCAAACCACCTCCTTTTTTTTCTCTGCAGAGTTTCAAGTTGAACTCTAACTCCAGAAAACACAGTATAAAGCTAGGTTTGATTTCTGAAACTATATTTTCAGTGTAGTTTGAAAAACATAATTGCTCTGCTCCCAAGACAAGTTATAGGAATTATTGAAATAATGAGTTTCAAATGCTGGAATGATTTTAATTAACTCAACGAAAAGGGGGTTTATGGTGCAACAGCGAGTTGATATACATCCAAGGGTTATAACCAGTGCATAAGATATCAACGTCTTCGATTTTCACAGGGGCAGTAATGCTAATGCAGCGGTATTGCTGAAAGTCCCTGGAGAGGAAAAATCCCTTTGATTTTATTCCATATATTAAGTCTCAAGGTATTTGTTGTGCATTCTGGGTAGGCGAGTCATATACAGTAACAGTGATAGCTCCTTGTCACAATACAGGAATGTGGAATCATGCATCTCTTAGTGAAATGATTGGGTTCTAGATACATCAAAGGTACATTTTTCTTGTGTTTTTGCGACTTTTTGATTGCTCGTAATAGGAATGTGCAGATTCTCAGACCACAGTCCCTTTTACCAGCCAAGACATTAATGCAGCTGTCTTATTTCTTATTCTGGCATCCAGGCATGTTCACTGCTCAATGCTCCAACCTCTTTTTTAAAAGGTATTAATTGGCGTGTGGGGCTTAAGGTGAAAACTCAACCATGGAGGCTTCAGGAAAAATAATGGAGATATACAGTGTGAAGTATTTTGTAGGGTAAATGTCTATAATAAGTAAGTATAGTGAAGTACATTTGTCATCCTCTTCTGCAGGTACCTCAATAAACTGATTAAAAATAAATATGGTTGTTTCAGAAATGGTAGCTACTCACTGCATCCAAAGGTTAAAGAAAGTGTTGCAGCTGAAACATTAATCACTGCAGTAAATATCCAATGGAACGGTATGAACTATTTTCTGAGTTAAATCGGGGACATTTTTTTTTTTTTTGGTCTGGCCAGTGATTCAAGGGGTGAGGTGCATGGATTTGAACATTAAAAATAAGGAAAACAGGCCAACCTGATCATTATTGTACCAACAAAGAAAACTGCAGAAGTTTGGCTCTGATAGTGATCATCTAGTATGACTGATTTTAGGATAGAATAGAATAGAATAGAATAGAATAGAATAGAATAGAATAGAATAGAATAGAATAGAATAGAATAGAATAGCCTTTATTGTGTGCACAATGAAATTAGGAGTGCTACTCCCCTTAAGTGCGCCAATATTAAAAAACACCAATATGTTAGAAAAAAGAAGAGCGTAAATTATTAAAAATAAAATTACAAAAACTAAAAGAAGATATGAAAATAGAATATAAATTTTACAATTTTACAAAGTAACTTAAGAATACAACTTAATAGAATAAAATAAAACTGGACAAAATATGAATAGTTGCAAATTTACAGTATTAACAGTATGTGGCAGTATGCATTATCCATGAATAACAGTATGTATATCTATTAACAGTATTATTATTATTATTATTATTATTATTATTATTATTATCATCATCATCATCATCATCATCATCATCATCATCATCATCATTATTATTATTATTATTATTATTATTATTATTATTATTATTATTATTATTATTATCAATAATAATAATAATAATAATAATAATAATAATAATAATAATAATAATAATAATAATAATAATAATAATAACACATCACACTTAAATAGTGCTTTTTCGGACACTCAAAGACGCTTCACAAAGAAGTATTAACAGTATGTATTGCCTACAAAAATAGCATGTGTACCTATGAACCAAGTCCATATAAAAATAGTTATTTTTGATAAATACTGAATAAATATTGCATTGTTACTGCAATACTTCGAGGAAAACATAAGCTAAAAAAATATACTTTTATATTCAATGCAGAATTTAGAATATGTTTTTAAAAGCTCAGTTTGAACTAGAATTATTTGATTTATTTATTCTCTTATTTTTTTTGTAACTTAGATTTCCAGTTCAACAGTGATCCTGTTTCTACTTTCTAAGAAGGTTAGATATATTATATACCAAATAAATGAATAAATCCAGATTTATTCATCATTTTGTCGAGGTATTTATTACGCTGACTTAGATGTTCGTTTCTACATCTAAAAAGCAGTTGCACAGTTTATGTTAAAGTAAAACATAGATGATTTATGGCAAAAAAACAAAACAGTACTATAAATGAATTTTACATGCACATCCACTACTGTCAGCCATATATTTGCCTCCATACACCTGATGTTCTCAAGCTTCATGTCACTGCTATATGTTAAGCTCAGACAGGACCAAGTTGAGCATTTAGGGCTTTGGGAATAGTATGTATGGTAAGAAAAAGAAAATGCAATAATACATATTTAAAAGTAGTTGTGATCTCCAGTGTATATATGTTATTTACTTGCTTTGATGCTTTTCCTGATGACAGGTGACAGACTAGATGTTCCAGAACTGTGGTTTCTGACTGTGGGCTCTGATACAGCTTGGATCCGCTGGGATTCCACTGTTGTGTTCTGCTTAATAATCCAAATTCTCTAAGTCCCCCTCGGCCCACTTCAGTCATTTGATTGCTCCTTGTATTTTCATTACGTTATACTCTATTTTCATAATCTTCTGAGTACTCTCTTGGTGTGTGCTGGAAAGACAGTAGAGAGAGAGAGCCTAACAAGTGGTAAATACTGCTTTCCTAAGGTCATTGAGATTACAAGGGTCAGTCTCTAATCCATAAAGCTGGATATGTCCGTTCGCAATTTGGATTGACAATTCCCAGTGAAATATGACTATATGCTAAACTGTCTTGGCAGGCTCTGCTCCTGTTTATGCACATCCATTAGAGAGTGTGTGTTTGGACTCACTTATGTGAATGTGCCGGGGTTTGCTTGTGCAAGTTCTGCCACCTGGGAAGACGCCCGAGGGCGACAGGGGACAGATATTCACTTTGCTCAGTCACCGTGGATCATGCGAGACAACCTTTCATAGGAAGTAAATCATTTGTCGATAAGCACAACAAAAAGGGAGGAAAAACAGCACTGTCAGCAGCCGTCAAGATGGCAGAGCGTGATAGTGAGGTCTAGTTCTGTAATCAATCTGCACATGCACTTTATGCAAGTGCACTTCAACGTCCGTGGCTTGGCAGGAAGGATGGAGAGGATGGACATGTTTGGAAATTGCAGCTCGCTTCAAATGAGTTGACCATTAAAGTCTCATAAAAAGACTGAACATTCACAAGCACAAGAAAAATGTGTGGCTGCTTTCTGAAGAACAAAATACAGTTTTCGTTTGACAAGACGCAATACAGCAACCTAAAATTATGGACAACATGTCCAGTACAGCAGTTCAGATGTAAATGTAAATGGTTGATTTATAGTTGTGCATCGATGCCTACGCTGTATGATTTGATTTATAATAGTTGTGTGTTGGATTTCCCTCCTCCTGCTACATGTGATAGTACTATCAGGCCATGTTTTCCTTAAATATTAGTTGCTTTCATAAAAACAGCTGGTGTTTGCATAGTATGTTTTTACTGCAGCTCTTTGATTGTGACATTTTGGTTAAAGTGCTAGCAATGGTGGATTTACCTACTGGCACCCTCGACACTGCAGCCCCCCATTTGAATATGCAAAATGTTGAAAATAATGTAAATACTCTTGCCGGGATTCAAACCACAGTCTCCTGCATCATAGACCTTGGTATGACTTCCGGAGCTGTCTGTCCACATGTGCATAAAAGTGCAAATGTATGCATCCCAAGGCTCTGCTATCTCTTGTATTGGAGGGATTCCTACTGTGCATGTGCCATTCATGATGAGAGTCTATATGTTAAAGGGAGTTAAATCGAAACTAGACCTAAGTCTAATCACGAAGAGCCAACTGACTATTGAAGCAGCATTTGGGTCTGCATGAAAAACAAGTGTTCAGAGAACGCAAACCTCCGCCAAGCACCCCGAATAGTGTGCATGTGTGGATCGACTATTTTTTTTTTAATTAAACAGTTCCCAGGTTGTCCCATGCAGCAGAAAAAGTTGAAGCTTGGTACCAGTCATGTGTATGTCAAATTATATTAAATTCCAATCAATATTTGTTGAGTTATAATGAAAAATGTGTTGTAAATGAGATTTTCAATGTTGAATTGAAATGTCCACAGAGTCCACATTCCACAGTGGATGTGGACAATTTTGTGCCAGATACAAGATATTGTTCTAAGCTATGGGTGTATCAAATTGGAGGCTAATCGGAGTCGTTTAGAATTTTTTATGAATTTTTGAAAATTGCTCAATGATGAGAGATAGGAAAATTTGAGATTTTGTGACCTTGCTGTGACCTTGAACTTTGGCCTACTTGGCCCAAAATTTAATGGGTTCGTCCCAGGGCCTAGGCCTATCTGTGGGTAAAATTTGGTAAAGATGGTCGTAATAGTTTTTCCGTAAAGTTGCTAACAAACAAACACGCAAACAAACAAACAAACAAACACACAAAGCAAAGTGATCACAATACCTCCTGGCGAAGGTAAACAAACGGGCAGCCACAGAAGGTATCTAATATATTATTATACAGATGGAATAATAGAACTGCATGGACTGACTATTACAAATCTTTGAGTTGCTGTGGAACAGCCAATGATTGAGTAAATCAGTCAAAGTTGTCAACCATAGGCCTATACCTCTACTGTATCCTGTTGTTTCTCATTTTAAATTATTTGGAATGTGATGTAAGTCAATGCCATAACTGAGGACAACCTTCTTAAAGTGAACTCTCTGTTCTGGTTCCCAGAGTGGTCACATTAATGAGGTGAAATTGTATTACTTTATTAGTGTATGATATAAAAAAAAAAATTAAAAAAAAATACAGTTTTAAGTGATTTGAAGCATTTATAAAATTAATTTCGCTTCGCTCCCTTGAACCCCCAACGGGATACCAAACCTGGACTCAACCATTCTCCTGCGCCCCCCACCCCCTTCAATTTTTTCTGGATCCACCACTGTGCTAGTGTTATCATTAATCCAGAGTCATTTTAATTATGTAGCGCAGTAGTTTAATAGCTATGTGTAAGTGCAAACTGCAGGTGATGCAGATTAACCCATAAAGACCCAGTGTTATTTTTGTGGTAGTTCTCTCTATTTAATCTTTCTTAGGTGATTTATCACCATTTATTGTATATTATCTTCTGTATTTTGCATTTTTTGTAAATTGCATTTTTTGTATGTAAATCATGTATTTTTCTATATTTAATTTACTGAACATGTAGATATTCATAAAAGCTCAGAGTAAATTGGAGGGCTATTATATGAAAAATAGAGAAAACTGAAGAAAAAGTTACCTTTTCAGCTAATCTACCATTAACTGAACATTAAAACACTCATCTGTAACCACTGTCATTGATCCAACTCCATGGGTTTTACTGGTGAATCAATGTTGTAGAAGATGTTCACTATGGAGCCTCTGAACGTCCAAATGGGTCATATCTGATGACCATGAAAAGATGAAAAACTGCATTTTACCCCAGTTATTTACATGTATTGATAGGATTAATGGATCAGCAGGTATTAAACAGTTTAGGTTTTGGTTGACGGTGGATGTTTGGGTCTTTATGAGTTAATATAAGGTATTGAATAAACAAATCCCCTTGAACTCCTGCAGGTAATAATGAATTCAGAAGTGTACATGTCAGAGTACAACAGAGGCTATATCATGTACATTATCATCAGTGGGTTTGTGTCCTCAGACATCAACAGTTCATATTCAGCATAACTATAACACCAGTGAAAAGTAAATAATGTAGCTTGAAGTTACCTTAATATATGGGGCTTACATTGTGGAATGACTTTCCATTACACATTATTCAGCTTTTATAAGCCAGTACTGTCTTGTGGAGCAGGCAAACAGACCTACAGATGGCTTTTTGCAGTGGTACCCTTCATGTAGCCTGGTGTTGATTGTGTTGGCTGTTTGTTTTGTAGTCATGTATTTTAGATGACCAGAAAATGCTGTTGGGATTCTCTCACGAATGTCTTCCGTTGTTATTGTCTCATCTGGGCACCGTGACAGAAACACTGATTGAATTTTTGTTTATTTAAGTGTTCTGGATTCCAAAACCCTTGAACATGGACGACCACATGGCAACTCATGACTTACATTTACTCATATTCCAAACAAATCCTCAATTTACATGCAAAATTTTACTCACTTGGATAAAGCATTCACTGTCTCAGCTGTCAGACATGCTGCGTAAATTTTGCCAAAACAAAAGTTTTGGTAACACTTTATAATAAGTATACACTATGAAGCATTAGTTAAGCATTAATAAATACTGAATTCATCATTTATAAAGCATATTTCTGACATGAATACTCATTTGTACATGGTTTGTAAGCACAATTATAATGGTTTTACTCATCATGAATAAGAGCATTATTTATGGATTAACAAATACTGTTTTCATCATTTATAAAGCATATTTCTGACATGAATACTCATTAATATATGGTTTATAAGCACAGTTATAATGGTTTTACTCTTCATTAACAAGCTCATGTACAATGTGCTTCATGATTGTATTTTCATACTTTATAAATTATGGATTCAGCATTTAAAAATTTAGTATTGCATCACTTACAAACCAGTTATGATGTGCATTTATGCTTGCACATACACTATTCAGACATGTACTAATGGGTAGTGAATATGTTAGTAGGTATTTTACACTAACTCACACATTTAATTTCCAATAGATGTCCCATAAACAGTTATTAATACAGGAATTCATTATTTCAGGTAGTTATTACTACTCATTAATTAAGTCTATGGTGTGAGCTCATCTAAAGTGTGCACTATCTATGCCATCTAAAGTGTTTACAAATGAGATTTAAAGGTTGGCAATGTCTAAAGACTCACAAAAGTTTCAGTTATTCTAACAAAGAAAAGACACAGCACATGGGATTATCAAACAAACTGCATGATTGAATGATGAATGATTATGATTATGAATGAGTAATAGTAAAACATTTATAACTGTGCTTATAAACCATATACTAATGAGTATTTATGTCAGAAATATGCTTTATAAATGATGAATTCAGTATTTGTTAATGCTTAACTAATGCTTCATAGTGTGTACTTATTATACAGTGTTACCAAAGTTTCACTAAATTAGAAAACCTCCATATACATCAGCATCAAAACAACCAAAACAAACCAGGAGACTTCATTTGAACCTTCAAACAGATTATTCCTGAATTCAATGAGAACACGAGAACATGAGAAGAATACAAAGTGAAATTCAAGGATTCACACAAGGGTCTCAAAAAAACACATAAAAGTCACTCTTCAAGACAGCCTTTATGTCTGATTTCTTCAACTACCTTCTCTCTCTACAGTTAGTTTTACATATCGTTAACCTCACAGCATAATCGCCAAACTCATATACAGATAGACAAAAATATTGGGACACATTTAATTCAGGTGTTTGTTTTCTAGCAGGGGTCTGGGATACAAAACAATAATAGCAAATGTAATAATATAGTGTTATATTGTCATAAATATCATTTTGATTATTAATGTTGATGTTTTTATGTCAAATCAGCATGAAAAGGACATCTTACAGCTATAGACATGATGTGTCCCAATATATTGTCTATATACAGGGTGTCCCATAAGTCTCCATACATAGGAGACATAATACATATGGTTCTAACATGTATTTCTTTATATTTCTTCTTTATAGTTCTTCAGCAGTGGAGGACACGCATTGAAATGTGTTCCCGACAAAATGGCAGTTATATAGAGCATATTATATAAATAAAAATGGTTTATGTCAAGAAATGTTTATTTTTCCTATGTATGGAGACTTATGGGACACCCTGTAGTTTATAGACATCAATATTACCTTTTTCAGTTTTATGGGAGATTTTTCCTCTAAAGTGAGATGTGAAGAAAGTAGATGGTTATTCATGGTAGAAAATTATTATTTACAGTCAGAGCATGAAACATATTTGAGAAATTTAGAGGTAGAACATTTAAAATCATAGTCATGGATTTAAAAAAAAAAAAAAAAAATAATGTTGAGAGAAATTAAGTAAAAAACATCTCTTAGGTATTTTGGAAGCAAAGGTAACACTTTAAACCAAACTATCCAATGCAATGATATTTATCATAATATATTCTGACATTTGTCATTATTGTTTTGTATCCCAGACCCATTAGAAAAGAAACACCTGAATTTAACGTGTCCCATTACTTTTGTCCATTTGTGTTTAGCTAGACAATTATGCTATGAGGCTAACGATTTGACTCTGTCCAGCACTCCTCATTAATCTGAATGACACTTCAGAGCTTGATCAGTCAATCCATCAATCACACTCATCTGTTTCCTTATTTCACTGTGTCTCCTTAATAATGACTCTACATGAGCTTTATTTAGATTCCTTCGTTGATAAAAGTAGCAGTCACAGTAGATATTAGACACCAACAGGATGCTTTACAAATGATACAGAATTGATTTATTTAAAGGAGTGATATTTTGCTTTTTTAAATGGAATTATGCATTTTCAAACATTTCCCTGTGGTCTAAATGCTCTGTTTGGGTCTGAATTCTTCATCAATTAAACTCCGCAGGTCCATCTTCAACCCTATATCTGAGTAATGACACAAAAAAGGTCGTTTTGAGCGCCGGCCCTTTAAATGCACATGACCCCACCCCCTTCCGGGTTGTTGACTGTGCTGCTCTGTCCCGTTCAGGAACTTGTGTTTGTTAATACAACCAACAACTGAACATTTTAGGTAACTGGCTGGAAGTTTGGACATATTTTCAGTATGGACTACAACTGCTGCTGCTGATAAACAATTATGTCATACTCGGAGAAATGTCCATCGGAAATCTTGACCTTACATGTGCAAATGTCGTAATGTAACTAGTCGTGAAGGAAACAAATTAAGAAGGAATTGAAACGGGTTGTAGAAATCCACTCAATTTTTACCAGAATGAATATAAAGATAGCTTTGTGGCACATGGAGGGTTCAAATTCAAACTGTATGAACTATTAGGGTTGTTGAGTCGCATTATGTAATAAATTCCCATTATGTAATAAAAGTTCAAAATGTAATAAGAATGTCACGTCATCTTGTAATAAAACCGCATTATGTAATAAACTGACGCATTTTGTAATAAACTACCTCAGTGCATTATGTAGTAAATTTTTTCGCATTATGTAGTAAGTTCTTACAATTTGAGAAATGTATTACAAAATGCACTTGATACATTTTTATTTTCAGGAAAATGTAATGTGCTAAATTAATCTTTAAACTGTGTGGTTAAAGTTTTGATTATATTACCTGTAGCTCCTGTGACTAATTTCTTCCAAATTGCTCTGAAATTATATTAATTTGGATTGTTATTACATAATGAACCATGTTATTACATTTCTTTTTTTTATGAAATTTATTGTTTATTATATAGTAAATTTTTTTGCATTATGTAGTAAGTTCTTACAATTTGAGAAATTTATTACAAAATGCACTTGACACATTTTTATTAAAAAAAAAAAAAAAAAGTAATAATATGGTTCATTATGTAAAAACAATCCAAATTAATATAATTTCAGAGCAATTTAGAAGAAATTAGTCACGGGAGCTACAGGTAATATTATCAGAACTTTAACCACACAGTTTAAAGATTAATTTAGCACATTACATTTTCCTGAGAATAATAATGTGTCAAGTGCATTTTGTAATAAATTTCTCAAATTGTAAGAACTTACTACATAATGTGAAAAAATTTACTACATAATGCATTGAGGTAGTTTATTACAAAATGCGGCTTTATTGCAAGATGACGTGACATTCTTATTACATTTTGAACTTTTATTACATAATGGGAATTTATTACATAATGCCGCTCAACAAGGGTCCAAATACACAAATAAATGAACCAAAGACTAATAAAAGTGGGTTTAGCAAAACATGACCCCTTTAAGTGTTAACTCTTGTGACATTCACTTCAACAGTTATCCAGTTTCTAATATGAGCGTCGACTGAAAAGTTTTGAGCCTAACATGGAAAGGATTAAAATATGAAGACCATAAAATCTTTCACATACGGACTCACGGACTGTCATCAAGTACGCGTACGACCTTTGCCTTCTTTGGGGTTGGTCACATGGGATGTTTCCATTGTTTTGACTGCACCTTGGTCTCAGGCTGATAGTGATGGACCCAAGTCTCATCCGTAGTCACAAATCAGCCCGATACTCAAGTTTGTTCATTTTTCAGGAAACACTTGATACAGAAAGTTCAGGGACCTGTAAAACAGGGAAAAAAGGAACGATATACACAAAAATATAGAATATATACTTAATGTTACCTTACCTTTTGAATTTGCCCCCTTAATTATGGGAAAAACTGAAATTTTAGTGAACAATGGCTACTTGTATAGAATTTTAACAACTGCTGGCAAAAAGGCTTTGACCAGGCACTGGCTCCAACCTGAACCACCTAATCTGGAAAAATGGGTAGATATTGTGAGTGAAATTTACCAGATGGAAAGACTAACCTTCTCCCTTCGATTACAAATGAACAAATTTTCAGATCTATGGTCAAAGTGGATATTTTTTGTTTACACTTACCAAACACAATCTGTTGGAACTCTAAATGTACAAGAAATGACAATATAATGACAATGTATTTGGAATTGTCTCGTTTTTTGTGCAATGAATTAATTCTACTTTTCATATTTTATTTATTTATTTATTTTTCTTTTTTTCTTTAGAAAGAGGAGGTCAAAGTCTCTTGGTCTTTCGTAGGTGTTTTCTTTATGTAACAATGCGTCCATTGTTCACTGTTCAATTGTTTTGTTTATTAACACAAAAAAAAGAAAAACTGAAATGTTGAGAATGGAAAGATTGGTCATTGGTCACATACTTGTTACGTGACCACAATGTAATTTAAATGTATGTTGAACTTTTCTCAATATTTCTAAATAAAAATCTGAAAAAAAAAAAAAAAAAAAAAAAAAAACAGGGAAAAAAGATTGTTATGACCAAGAAATTTAGTGGATAAGATTAAGATATGTCAAAGATTTCACGGACCAAATTTGGTCTTCATATCTTAGCTCAAAACTTTTCAGTCGCCCCTCGTATAGTCAGAGAGTTCAATTGCAGACGTGTTTGGTGGTTTTCAGTGTCAGTTTCTTTAACAGGAATGATGATGGTATCGGCTAACCAATTAGTCTGTGATGCTGCTCCTAACAATCATTCTTTTACCAACTGTCTATCCTCTTCACACTAGCACTGATATTTACATGTGATTCAAAAGACAATAATCGGTTTGTCTGTTCCTGCAGTATCTCCCATATTTTCCTCCCTTACGCAAAGAAAATATATTTCTCTATATATTGACTGTCAATATATTACTGACTGAAAAATATATTACTGTATAATATATATTTATATTTAAAATATACAGAATAATATATTGTGTCAATATATTTTGTATTATATTACAATATATTGAAAAATACATAAGGAATTGCCGTTTTCCATATATTGAAACATATATGACAATATATTTACTTATATATATAAATATGTCATTATATATATTTAGTAATACACTTCATAATGCATGTATGCATATATACATACATATGTTGTCTAGTGTATTACTAAATATATGCAATTATATATTTAGTAATACACTTCAAAAAATATGCATGTATATATATATATGTACATCTCTTTCATCCTATGTTGCCAAAATGACTAAGAAGGCATCTTTTTTCAGTTAACACTTTTTTCATGTATATCACGATGCATATTTTCATGAAATATGTTATTATGCATACCAAGTAATATAAGTGTTGATAAATATCTGCTTTATGTAAACTTGTGTCAATGGAAAGAAATTGAGTTTCAATAAAACTATATGTAAAAATATAGGGCAGTTTTTGTCTTCATTGCAATATATGTTTTATATGTATCAATATATGATTAAAGCATATATTGCAGTATATTGGAAAATATATGCACTACTTCCCCCTATATGGAAATGTATTTTTTAATATAATGCATTACATTTTTCAATATATTGCCATATATTTTTGTTTCATAAGGGCTCAATCACCATCTTCATCAACTTGCAGGACAAACCTCCACCAACCATGTGGTACCAACCATTATTATGTCTTTATTAACACAGGTCAGTCTCATTGGGAGACAAAACCTCATTTGCGTCACAGACCTGTTTTACACAGAGAAACATTACATTCAAAAGAGAAACATTACAGTCTTTCCCCTCTGTGTATTTTGGAGCTGGTACCCACATCATAACCCCCTAATCTACACACAAACCCACCACATCCCCCGACGCACAAGTCTAAACCGGGCTTAAATATGATTAAATCCTATAGCTGTCACATTATACCGTCATGTGACTGGTAAGTGTCATGTGATGGTCTAATTTCTGTCTCAGGAGCGTAACCACTGCATACTAAGATCTTCTCTGCTGATTGTCCCTGTCTGTCTCCCCATGATTTTGCATTTTTTCCCCTCAAATAGCCGGATGCCAAGAGTAAGAAATACATCTGTCTAATTTCTTGCTTGTCAGCCCACCATCTGCTGGAGTATCAACTTTAGAGATGAGAAAAATGTTATCACTCTGTCAATCACACACACACACACACACACACACGTATACATAATTTGGCATGAATAAACTACACTGAACACTGGGTGGTGGCATCGCTGAGAAAATGGCCAACATTTTGTATGATATGTTTTGTTAGAGAAAAAGACACCAACTATTTGAGTTGTCACATTTGACATTTTATATTTTACAGTTTTAAGCAATGATTTTACAAGATAATCTTTAACCTCCTAAGACCCAGCTATGAGTTTTCTGTCCACATTTGTGGACAAGGGTTTCACAACTTTATACAAAAAAAAAAAAAGAAAAGAAAACTGTCCACCACAAAGGACATTCCATAAAAACTGCATCTGAAAAAAACTGTTGCATCATGATGTTTCCAATATAGGCATTTATTTGATTAAAAAAAACAAAAAAAAAAAGCTTGTACTTTGCTGACATTTCCTGGGTCTTAGGAGGTTAAGGACATCTAGGATTTTTTTTTTTGCTTTTTTTTTTTTTGCTTTTTTTGCTCATTTTGTCATTGATTATAAATAACGTTATAAGGGATGATCAGCAGAACACAGAAGATGCAACACACAAACTGAGCTCAACAGTCTGACTGATGTCCATACCTTGTAGATACATACACTAGGACATCTCTAATTGAACAATCCATGTTTAACATGTTTTAAGTCTAAAAGCATGAATTTACAATTGCAACAAAACACAATGCACTAACTTATATAAATGTATACAGTTTTTAAGGACATCTGTTATGTTGTTGTTTTTTTCATACATTTTGTCATTGGTTACGTTTTGGGACTTTCTTTGTCATAATATTGCTGCAGATCAAAATGATTTAAGACGTAGAATGTACTGTTTTCATTAATTATCTGGTGTCTTTTCTTTTATCTGTTGCCAGAGAATGTAGGTTTAATTTGTATAAATGTATGCATAATCTATATTATAAAAGCCAAGTGGGCTCTGTGTGCATATGTGTGAGTGTCCAGGGTTTCACACATAAAACAGAAAGAGCTGACTGCTGCAGTTTGTCATACTTATGTATTTTTGGCCAAGGAACAGACTAGTGAAAACAGCAAGTTGATAGGACCAATATTTTGGGAGATATTAGTAATTTTGGAATACAATAGCCTTACAATCACGTTGCTAAGGCCAGAACGCTTTAACGGTGACTGCTGGACAAATGCGGTACAGCGTGCACGAATACACAACAGCATAAAAACTACCACATCTAGAACCTGTGGATCCCCATGGGTCAACACGCTACTTTATATGAACTGTAAACAGGACATCTACCCACCAAACGAGTATGTGATGAGTTGAGAATTCAGGCTCAGTCTCAATAATGTCACATACTTTAAAGCTTTATTCTTATCACCATATCTGTGTGCAATGTTTCAGAAAGGCTGCACGATAAATTAACTTCACCCAAAAAGCTTAATGACAAAACTTCTTAAAGAAACTAAGAACCCACTGTAACCATTAGCTGTGGAAAATGCTCTCCACATTGATTTGACATTAATGCACAAATGTATTTTTCATGTATTTTATCACTGGCTGTATTTTGGGACTTTTTTTGTCAAAATATTACTGCAGATCAAAATGATTTAACATGTAGCATGTAGTGTTTAAATTAATTTTCTGGTGTCTTTGATCTGCTGCCAGAAGACGTAGGTTTAATGTATATACAGAGAGGATATGGAGGGTTTGAATATATACAGTTTAATGCAGGTAAAGCAAATACACACCAAAAGAGGAATAAAAATCTGGTTTTGGGTGAGATTCACATTTTCTTCTTTAATCTCTTCTTTTTTATCTCATTTGGTGTCTTGGAACCTTGTAAAAGTGCTATTACAGCATCACTGCAGGAACGTAATGAGCAAAGGCAGGATATTTTGCTTCTAGTGTTTCTTCAAAAGTGTATGCTCTTTGCAGTCTTAAATTTGGAGGTTGTACATTTTAAAGCTGCTTCTTCACATTTCAATATTATCTTTTTTTTTCCTTTTAAATAGCACTTTGGGTTTGGTCATCAGGGCCCGGTGCTGCTGAATGACACGGAACAAGGACAAAAATGTCATTTTATCAGTTTTACCCTAAAAAAGGTCTTTTTAAAGTGAGTTTTAACAGAATTCATGCCCTACTGTTAAGAGGAAAGTCACTATAGTGGCCTTATTATAATAGCCTAGGTTACTTGTATGAAAACGTCTTTCAATACATTACACGAGCTGCCTTTGTCTAGGAGCTGCAGGGTGTTAAATACAGTCATCTGCAATTACTGCATGTTAAAGGCTGAGTCAGTCAAACCAAAACATTGCCTCATAATTGTCCCATTGTCCTTTAATAAACTGTTGTTAACATGTTATACCAGCTGACATTTTAATAGCGGCTTTTTCCTCTGATCCTTAACTTTGCATAACATATTTTAAATATTTTGCCACTGTAAGGATATTATAAGATTAATGCAGTTAGAAAAAAATTGCAAAACTGGACACGATTGAATAGAAATGTGCAATATGGCCGAAATATGATGTCACACTATAGCTATATCAGGGATTAAAGCAAAAATTTTTCATCTGACTGAAAATTTTCTTCTGGTCAAAATCATTGGCCACTATTAAAAATAATGCAATACAATACTACTATAGCGTACAAGTTTATATAGTCAAATTTGGCAATACTGTAAAACACACTGAATGGGAGAGCGTACAGGTGTAGAAGATTAGTAACATGGATAGAAAAAATGTCATGAGTGGTACTGGTGGGGGGTCTGGGGGTCCTCCCCCAGAAAATTTTTAAAGCCTCAGGTCAATTTTGGTGCTCTCGGGTTCATTTTAAAGGGTATGAAAGCCTTTGAAGCAAGTGAAAATAATAACTAGAAGAAAACCTTACTGCAAAAAATGAGTGAAAAACTTTTTATTTAAAAATTTAGGAACTCCTAAAACATAACTCCAACTCCAACAGCACATGAATTTGGGGAAAATGTCTGTGTAAATGTAACCATAACCAACTAATCTTTTATTTTTTCTGCTTTTTGGCACTGCAAATACCAAGGGTGTCACTCATTCATTCAATTTTATCTTCGTACTGTACCACACAGATAGAACTAAGATGATAAATGGGTCAAAATAAAGCACTTATGCAGTCGGGCGCGTAACTGCGTAAGGCCGCGGCGCGCACAGCGGCACGCACAGGAAGGGCACATACACACAAACACAAACACTAGTCATATACCGGTAAGAGGAGATAAGCTATGAACCTAAACAGGAAGGTCCATGTAGATCAGTTCTGTCTTCTTCCCTTTTCGCTGTGGTTCTTTCATAATGAAAGCTACTTGTTAGCACTAAACTAAAGTTAGCGTCTGGAGGCTGAACTTCGGTAAAGCTGAACTTGTCCATGTGTTTCTGAGGCACTGAATGAGCAGCGTTTCCTTCCAAAGATAAATAGTCATCAATCTGTCCTCCCGACAAAAAAATAAAGAAGTCATCTTATTATCATCACTGTTAAACCTCTCAGCCCCCTGTGCGTGGCGTGCCTGTGTTAAACACCTGCAGACCGGAGCGCTGCAGATTCTGGACAGGATCGCGGTGCCGACTGGACTCCACGAAACACGTGGGGAAGTCACTTCAATATGACTTTTTTCCCCCCTCAATTTCTCCATTTGACAGAAATCCGTCGTAGTGATGGAGAACTTTAATCCCTGAGCTATATGCACATGCACATTACTGTAATGGTATATGTCACAATACAGTAATTGTTCTGTAAATTAAGTTTTAAAAAATGTTTAAAATAACCAAATTCTGGGCATTTTGCTTAGTTTTCAGAGGGCTTATATAGATTCTGTCCATGTTCCAGAAGTTATTTTACATTACACTACATTTCAAGTTGCTTTATGTTTGAGAGACAGCACTGTTGTTATACATTCATATTTATTCACATTCATTCAAGTACATTTGTATTGGCAATTTCCCATAATATGTGCAGGAAAATTGGACATTTTTCAATAAAAACAAAAACATGATTTCTGGGGCTGACCTGAATGTCGTTCGTAAGTCTCTGAAGCTTAACAGTACAGCCCTAAATCTGTACAGACATGACTCCATGAACAGAGTTCAGTCTTAACATGCATCTCTAATCACTTGGAGGTTCATTTTCATCCCCACTTGCAGTGTCATAGCTCTGACCATTAATTCAACATACACTTCAATTATAAATAACATTATAAGGGATGATCAGCAGAACATAGGAGATGTAACACTGCAAAATGAGCTCAGCTGTCTGACTGATGTCCATAACTTATAGATATATAAACTAGGATGTCTCTAACTGAACAATCCATGTTTAAGGTGTTTTAACATGTTCAACATTATGAATTTACAACTGCAACAAACCACAATGCACCAATTTATATAAATGTATGGTTAAGGACAGCTGTTATGTTGTTGCATTTTTCATTCATTTTGTCATTATTTTGGGACTTTTTTGTCATAATATTGCTGCAGATCAAAATGATTTAAGATGTAGAATGTACTGTTTTCATTAACCCTCCGGTATCCCATCCAGCAAGGTCCTTACTAAGCACCAAGTGGGCCTTTTTGGCACACTTGTGGAATAATGTCAAAAAATGTTTCATACAGTTTGTTTTTAATTCTTTTACACTTTTTTTTTTTTTATTTCATCAACTTGAGCCGTAAATAAAAATACCAAATACTCAATAATTGTCACATTTTTTTAACCCTTTAAATGCCGTGTTTGTATTGTAAACAAACCTTTTTTTTGGATGCAAAAACACAAAAAATTATTTTTTTTTTCAATATACTATTTATTATACTCTATGGACTGTAACTATTTACATATCTGATACAAATAAATAAATAAAATAAATAAAACTACATAAAAAGTGGATCACATATTATTTGATTTTTGCAGCCTGGCATATGTCAATGATTAACTCCAATACTGGTTCATTTGCATTATTATTTTTGGCGCTAGGTCAAATGTTCAAAGATATTAGCATCTGTCACCTATAAATCAAACAATTAAATATTATATATTGATTTATTTTTCTGCTCTAATTTGATTTTATTTTTGTAAATCAAGGTCAGCCCTAATCATACATATCAAATGGAAGAAATAGTGTGTTTTAGGCACACTTGGGAGACAGATGCTAGTCTTGTAATTTTCTTTTGTTTACAATGTGCAAATTTTAGTTGGTGGCCAGAATTTTAAAGATCATGCAAAAATGAACAACTTTTGAATTCTAACCTTATTTAAACTGTGAAAAATAATATGACGTTTTTTAATATGAAGTGCACATCCAGATACCGGAGGGTTAATAATCTGGTGTCTTTTATCTGTTTTATACAGTGCTTTTCTATGAACATATACTCAAAGCACGTACAGTGGATCCATTTTTCATTCACTCACACATTCACACTCTGGTGGTGGTAAACTACATATGCACCCACAGCTGCCCTGGGGCTGCCAATTTGTGCCTACGGCCCCCCTGACCACCACTGAACATTCATACGCATTCATACACTAGCGTGAGTTGCAGCACTGGAGGCAAGGTGGGAGGAGGGATTAAGCCTAACATGTAGAATGTACCCTTTTAATTAATTTTCTGGTGTCTTTTATCTGTTGCCATCTGAGCGTGTGGGTTTAATTTATATGAATGTATGTATAATATATATATATACACTGAAAACAGGACATCTTCCCATGAATGAGAATCTGATCAGTTGAGAATTCAGGCCCAGCCTCAATAATTTCACATATTTTAAAGTATTATTACGATATCTGTGTTTCCGAAAGGCTCCAAAAAGATTAATGACAAAACTTACTAAAGAAACTAAGAACCCACTGCAACCATTAGCTGTGGAAAATGCTTTCCACATTGATTTTACATTTATTTGGCTTAGGTGATGCTGCACCTACGCTTCATAATGGAAGGGGAAAACCCCGATACTGGACTCCATCACATCTGATTACTTACCTCTTTTATTTGGAACATGCATACCAATAATTACTGCGCAGAATGACTGAATTCTTCACCACTTCCACTCCCCCCTCCTTTACCTGCATCTGTGCTGTGCGGAAGAACACACAGTACTTGAATGAGAAAAAGACACCGTCATGACGAGAGCAATGCAAAACAGTAAAACAGCAACACGACAACAGAAAAAAACATGTTTCTGTACATGTTGCTCAGATATTGTTTTTCATATGAACATGTGCTACTGGTGGATTAACAAATATGACAATTATTACCGGCTAAAATTTGCTTAGAGGTCTTATTTATGTCTTTGTGCATAAGAAATCAATATAAGTGAATCCCCAAAGGAACTTTGTGTTGGTAAATGCAAGTTATGCAAATTTACAGGATTTCAGTTCTGTTGCAACATGTTGATGGTCATATGAACTATGTTTTCAGGTCAAAAATGTCCAGTTTCATCACAATTAATGCCAGATTTTCATGTCACAAATGTCACAAGTTATATTTGAATTGAATTTACCTGAAAAAAAATATTCTATTCTTTTAGATTCCCCAATTTTTCTTACAAGATTATATACTACATATCATGTTTTATTTTTACAGGTTGCAATATGGAGTATGGTGCTGATCCATCCTGCTTATGTTACACCAATACATACATTAAGAATGTCACACGTCACTTTTTAAATCAACAGTTTTCTAATAATAAACATTTTTATAAAAAAATAACAATTCTATATTGTTATTTCCTCTTTAGTATGATGATAAACTATACAATAAATACTTCTGATCCTAATTTTTGCACAGGGATCATTTGTGGAAACGGTGACATGGCTGCCGAGCATCAGTATGATGGGATCTGTAACAACCATGTCACATCCGTCCACTGACACATTTTGTGTTTTTGTGTCAGCTGTTATTGTTTTAGATCCACAATACTAACATTTATGAATAAGAGGAGAATTAGCAATAGTAAGTATATAAGTTTATTACTAATAAAGTACTGGTACTGACCAGATCATCATGGGTAATGTCACGTCCGTCCACCAGCAAAAGTTTTCACATACACATGTTATTCAAAATCCAGTATTTCTGAAAATATAGCTTCCACTGTAAAATAATATCAGTAGTCTGTGCACAAATGTATTAGCATTATTTCAATACAGTTCTATGCATTTCTTACAACTTTTTTTTGACAAAAATGGCCACTCATTTGACCCCCTAAGTAAATTTTAGCTGTTACATAATCACCTTCGCAGTCATTTCAAGTCAAGGTGCTGGTGCACAAGGTGGTGCTGTTTTAACCCACAAAGACCCAAACATCCACCTCCGACCAAAACCATCTACTGATCTAAACTGTTTAATACCTGTTGATCCACTAATTCTATCAATACATGTAAATAATTGGTGTAAAATACAGTTTGTCATCTTTTCATGGTCATCAGACATGACCCAGTTGGACGTTCTGAGGCTCCGTAGTGAACGTGGAAACACCGTCATCTTCTACAACATTGATTCACTAGTAAAACCCATGGAGTTGGATCAATGACAGTGAACAGAGACATTTGTTTTTATGTTCAGTTAATCATATATTTTGTTGAAAAAAATCACCTTTTTCCAAATGTTTTCCTGATTTGACATAATAACCTTTGAATTTACTCCGAGCTTTAATGAACATCTGCATGATCAGTAGGGGTGTTAGAAAATATTGGTTCTGCAATGTATCATGATATTCCTTTTCACAATACTGTATCGATCTTAAAAAGTACTGTATTGATATTTTTAGGTATTTATTCAAATATAGATATGGCAGTGGTTCATTTTTGTTTTTCTTTTTTCTTCATATTTTCTTTATTATCATTTAACACTCTTTTATTCAATAATGTCAGTTCCTTTGTTGGGATTGCACAAAAATAATGTTCTGATGTTAGTTCTGAACTAATAGAATATGAACATTTGAACTGAATCTTAAACTGTAATGTCTGTAAAACATAATTTAAGTTTAAAGTTTTAACACAAGAACATTTGGTGATATAGCATTAGATCCTGTTCTGATCCAATAAAAATGTGTTGAGTATTTGTGCAGATTTCAGGTTTAATTCAATTCTTCCAGGAATTCAAAAAAAAAAAAAAAAAAAGCCTTTTTAACAGTATCATGATATATCGTGATGTATTGTATATTGTGATCCTAGTATTGTGATTTGTATCGTATCGCCAGATTTTTGCCGATACACACCCCTAATGATTGAATTAAATATAAGAAAATACCTGATTTTCACTGAAAATTTTAAAACGCACAGGATAATATTGTAATAAATGGTGATAAATGACTTGAGAAAGACAAAAAAATAATTTGTAAGTTGTGATAAAAATAGTTGTGGGTCTTTAAGAGTCTCATTTATCCTATATTTCAGTAATGAGCTTTGCATGTTTACATTGTATTACCTCCACCATGTTTCAGTTTCATTAACAGAAAAAATGATCTTAAAAAGTACTGTATTGATATTTTTAGGTATTTATTCAAATGTAGATATGGCAGTGGTTCATTTTTGTTTTTTGTTTTTCTTTTTTCTTCATATTGTCTTTATTATTATTTAACAATCTTTTATTAAATAATGTTAGTTCCTTTGTGGGGATTGCAAAAAATAATGTTCTGATGTTAGTTCTGAACTAATAGAATATGAACATTTGAACTGAATCTTAAACTGTAATGTCTGTAAAACATAATTTAAGTTTAAAGTTTTAACACAAGAACATTTTGTGATATAGCATCAGATCCTGTTCTGATCAAATAAAAATGTGTTTAGTATTTGTGCAGATTTCAGGTGTAATTCAATTCTTCCAGGAATTTAAAAAAAAAAAAAAAAAGAAATTGCCTTTTTAACAGGATCATGATATATTGTGATATATTGTATCGTGATCCTAGTATTGTGATTTGTATCGTATCGCCAGATTTTCAGTGAATTAAATATAAGAAAATACCTGATTTTCACTGAAAATTTTAAAATGCACAGGATAATATTGTAATAAATGGTGATAAATGACTTGAGAAAGACAAAAAAAAAATCATTTGTAAGTTGTGATAAAAATAGTTGTGGGTCTTTAAGAGTCTCATTTATCCTATATTTCAGTAATGAGCTTTGCATGTTTACATTGTATTACCTCCACCATGTTTCAGTTTCATTAACAGAAAAAATGTCTCGAAATTACATGCTAAAAATGTCTCTTTTTCATAAGGTGTAGCCTATACGTACAGAATGAAACTCCGTAGACATATAGTACACGGTGTTAACAGTGCAGATAATATCTTTAATTGCAATGATCTGTAAGACAGCTAATCATTATGTGTCATGACTTCACCGCCATCAACTGCGTCTCGGCTTCTCAAATATGATTTTTCAGTCCGGTCTAATTCTCTTGCAGGTGACAGAGACACGAACGGGGCCACTGGGCTGCAGTAGCTATGACAATCTGGACTCGGTTAGCTCAATCCTCCTGCAGAGCCCTGAGAGCAAGCTTCATCTACAAGGTAAACAAACCCAGCATATCCATATTTTCCACACGCCTCCTCTGTGATGTCGGACATCACAGGGTAAAAGGGTCAGACTCCATTTTAGCCCCTGATATTAAAGGAGATCTATTCTCATGCATCAAGAAATGCTCTAAGGTGAACTAAGGAAACGATTTGTGCCTCCCAAGGAAGTGAGTGTCAATGCATTTTTTAATTGGGTCTGGGACTGGGATAGATTTGCTCCCCCCAATCCCCTGTGGGGATTGTGATACCATTCTCTGTGGTTATAGATGTCGGCTTCTGTTCTTACATGATCGGCCTCTGAAGTTTTGCAATACAACTGCACGAACAGAGTTAACTCTTTTAAGAAGCAGGAGCAGAAATTTGCACAAATCATCTCTTACATTCACGAGACAATAGTGTGTGTGTGTACATCTTTACACGTATGTAACCTGCATAGTGTGTTTTAGAATGTGTGCAAAAACACTAATTAGGGTTCCATATTGTTTCTGAATCCTGGTAACTTACTCAGAGATGCAAATAGCAACTTTCACCCATTAATGTTGAAGCTCTTTAAAGCAAAAATAGTCTTAAACACTGACACGTGCAATAATTAGCCTCAGAGAAGGAAAAGCTTTTACTGACAGTCACCCCGAGGGAAAAGAATGATAAAAGGCTGCCTAAGTGTGGTCAAGTATTCCAGTACAATGACTGGGACTTTGATTTTTTTCACACAGGTTAATATAATCAGTTTGAGACTCCTTTCTAAACCAAACCCCCGTGCTGCTTTTCCCTTTTCTTTTCTGAGAGGATCATTACTTGTCGTTTAAATTTTCAAAATGAAGTGGTTTGTCAAAGAAACACTTTCAAGTCCCCTGCTGCCACTTCATTCACAGGACCCTATAGCTTTTTTTTTTTTTTTTTTTTTTTTTTTTGGGGGGGGGGGGCAGTTTTATTGTCAAGCATCAAATGTAATAGCCATGTGCTTTCAAGACTGTTTTGTCACCCAGTTGAGTAATGACAAGCCTGGAAAAAGGAAAAAGGTTCTTTCTTTTGGATTTATTTTTTTATTTTTTTCATTTCTTTTGGAATTATAATGACCCCAAGAGAACAGAAAAGCTCTTCAGAATGATTTCTGGCTAAAAGTTCCATAGACAAAAGTGCATTTGTGTGCATGAGTAGGTGTGTCTGTGTATGATGTAGGTGTAGGTGTTGAGAGCTCCTAAAATGTGTTCTTTCAAGTGCAATTATCATTTCTGAATTTAATTAGAAAGACAGCTGACGGTGGAACTCCTTCAACTGTTCTAGTGCTCTTCAAAGTGATGGCACTTCACCGAGCCCATGCAGGGGCCACGCAGCCAATCCAGAGCTTTTAAGGTCTGCGCTGCTCAAATATGTTTATAATGAGACCAAATCACTTAATTCACCCTTCATTCTGTCATGAGCACAAGTGCAAATGTAATTATCAGGGTTTTTTTTTTTTTTTTTTAATGTCTTTATCGACATTATATCTTTTGGATTAGTCCAGATCACAGATTAAACCTTCATTCACATCGACCACAGCCACCGGTCTATAGTAATAGCTCCCATGCTGGTAAAATTGATGTTTTGTGGAAAATCACATAGTTTATTTGCCAAACATTTCAGTCAGTATTAAACGATGTTAGACTCTGTCCACACTACAGTTTTTGCTGATAACACTTTTGCTCCGTTTACACCTGGCGTCCACACAAATTCCAGAGATGGAGAGTTTTAATTGAGAAACCCCAAGGCGGTGTTGAAACGTTGACGCAGACACCCATGACCACCACCTGATTGGTCAACTCCATTTGACATAACCTTTTCTGAAGATAAGGCATTGTAAAAAAAAAAAAAAAGACAGCTGTTCTTTCAGCATTCATATATATTATATTACATGTATATTATATTGATACAAATTATATTCATTCATTCATTTTCTGAACCCACTTTATCCTCACTAGGGTCACGGGGGTCGCTTGGAGCCTATCCCAGCTACTTATGGGGTACAACCTGGACATGTTGCTAGTTCATCACAGAGACATATTATATTATACATTATAATACATGTTGCATATTCTATCTATCTATCTATCTATCTATCTATCTATCTATCTATCTATCTATCTATCTATCTATCTATCTATCTATCTATCTATCTATCCATCCATCCATCCATCCATCCATCCATCCATCCATCCATCCATCCATCCATCCATCCATCCATCTATTGTTATAGAAATGTTCAACTGATAACCCACACACAAAGAGGAGGAGAGAAAGTTAGAGTTAAAATAAATAAATGCATTTGAGAAGTCAATCACAGAGAAACTCTGTAAGTGAAGTCTGCTTAAACAAGAGAAAACTAAAGATTATATAGAACCAAATCCAACCCCCTCGAACTATGATGTCCTTCCTTACGTACATCGTACCACCCCATACTACTCCTTCTCTGCTCCGTGAAGAGGTCATGATGACCTCTTCACTCTAACCTTGCTTGGATCCTATCTGGAGTGCAGGCGCCATCCTCTATCTACACATTCAGACATTTAGGTGTTTGGGTTTTAACTCAAGGCAAGAACTCCGTTCCTGGGTTGGGGGTGTTACAGAGTGGTAAACATCACACATAATGAATAATGACTCAGCATTAAAAGAAGATGTACTAACAGTATAAAATATAAAGAGTATAAAATATAAAAAGTAAATTTTTCCACCACACTATCTATCTATCTATCTATCTATCTATCTATCTATCTATCTATCTATCTATCTATCTATCTATCTATCTATCTATCTATCTATCTATCTATCTATCTATCTATCTATCTATCTATCTAAAATAGTATCATTAATAATGCAATACTATTTTTTTTCTTTTTTTTATTATTTCAAATTTGACACTTACATGAACATATACATAAGGAACCACACAGACACAATATATAACAAGTTATACAACAAACCTACAAACCTATTAAACCCCAAAAAAGAAGAAAAAAACAAAAAACAAACAAATAAACACAAAAAGAACCAACAAGATAAATAATGTTATGAACTCCTCTTTACAATACTCAATACTAATAATTTTAACTATATTATTATTATCATACATATTATATACATACAGGGTGGGGAAGCAAAATTTACAATGAACATTTAGTTGTTTTTTCTCAGCAGGCACTACGTCAATTGTTTTGAAACCAAACATATATTGATGTCATAATCATACCTAACACTATTATCCATACCTTTTCAGAAACTTTTGCCCATATGAGTAATCAGGAAAGCAAACGTCAAAGAGTGTGTGATTTGCTGAATGCACTCGTCACACCAAAGGAAATTTCAAAAATAGTTGGAGTGTCCATAAAGACTGTTTATAATGGAAAGAAGAGAATGACTATGAGCAAAACTATTACCAGAAAGTGTGGAAGATACTATTAAAGAAGAATGGGAGAAGTTGTCACCCGAATATTTGAGGAACACTTGCGCAAGTTTCAGGAAGCGTGTGAAGGCAGTTATTGAGAAAAAAGGAGGACACATAGAATAAAAACATTTTCTATTATGTACATTTTCTTGTGGCAAATAAATTCTCATGACTTTCAATAAACTAATTGGTCATACACTGTCTTTCAATCCCTGCCTCAAAATATTGTAAATTTTGCTTCCCCACCCTGTATATACTAGTATCATTAATAATGCAATACTATTTTTTTTTTTTTTTTTTTTTTTATTATTTCAAATTCAACATTTACATGAACATGTACTTATACATAAGGAACCACACAGATACAACATATAACAAATTATACAACAAACCTACAGACCTATTAAACCCCAACAAAGAAGAAAAAAACAAAAAACAAACAAAAAAAACACAATAACAAAAAAAATATGAACTCCTCTTTACAATACTCAATACTAATAATTTTAACTAGATTATTATTATCATGCATATTATATACATACATATAGGCCTATGTATTATATTATATCATATTACAACTATTTCTGTTGTTCTCTGTTGACATCTAATGGAAAGTTAAATTGTGCTTTTTTTCTTATGATCCTATTGACTACATACATTTACAGCTGCTTTATGTGACATGTTTTGCAGCTTTTAAATAATCACACTTTCTGGATATTAGTAGAAATGTATATTGTTCTTCCAGAGATCTTCTGTGTTCCACAAAAGTTAAATAAAAAGTCAATAAAAAATCCTCACATACTATATGTCATCACTGTGGATCTCGGTCACTAAAAATACACACTTCATGAAATACAAAGTAATGTCTGTAGGCCATCGCTTCCAAACACAATGTAATGGTTTTATTTTTGGATAGTTTAACATTAGTTTATGTGTTTCAAATTATTAACAAGATCAACTGACTAGGGAGGAAAAAAAATCACTTTTGTTGGCAAAGACAATCTATTCAGCTCTATTCTATAGCCCCATTTCCAAAAAAGTTGGGATGCTGTGTAAAACATCAGTGAAAACAGCCTATTCTAATATGCACATCTCTTAGACCCATATGTTTCTCCCAATGGTTCACAGAAATATATCAAATCTTCAAACAGAAAATACACCATTTTACGAAAAAAAAAAAAAAAAAAAAAAAGAAGGTAATTTTGACTTAAATGTCTCTTTAGAAATTGAAATTGTATCCTATTCCGTGAGTATTTTGATGTAATTGCTAAGAGCAGAGAAGGAGAAGGCTACTTTTAGGCATTTTAACTGCGTTGCCTGTGTTCTGCATCACTGCCCACTGTGTTCTTAACCGTCAGTGTTGTGATGGTGTGTTTTCTACGGTAGGTGGTTGCTATGGTGATGTAGAGTAGTCACAGAGGTAATTAAAAAAAAAAAACCCTAAATGCAGAAATAACCTAGTGGTAGAAATACATTTTATATTATTAGCAGTATGCTGAGTTTTTCAGCAGTGGTTCAGGTTTATGAAAACGACCAACGTACATGGAAGCACACTTTATGGAGAAACATGCACATGTATACAGAACACTCTATATTAAACTGAATATTTAAAATTAAGTGTAACATGATAAGATGTTGGTCTGAGGTGGAAAAAAACAATTACATGTACCTGGGTTAATACAAAAAAAAAACATGCATGTAAATGTCTAATATCTAATGGGCGAAGTCAGGGGCGTCACAGATGGACAGACCACTACTTTTTGATTCATAACTTTTCAACCAGACAAGTTTAAGACAAATATTATAATTGGAAAGGTCTAAATGTCATCTTAAACACACTCACATGGCAAAATTTAGTTTCAAATATGTTTAAATGAAAAAAAATCAAAAACTAGTGTAACGGATGGACAAAAAATTTACGCCTATTTTTTGCAGGAATTACAAAGTTCTCAAAAGTGAAGATCCTATGACATTTCTATCCTAAAATGTATTCAGTGTAAACCTTAAACCCTCTATTTTACAACCTAATAATTAGTTACAGGAAAAAAAATATTTTTTATCATACCTAAATAGCAAGAGTTTTGAACAATGGTAGTGTCACAGCTGGACAACAAAAGTAAATATGAGATTAAACATTTTTTAATTTCAATTATCAATACCATATACTTTTTTTTTTTTAACAATATTTACAACATACAAATAATATTAACATCATATTCAAATGTATTTTCCATACATATATGGATTTATTCATTTTAAACACTGTGTGTTTAGAATATGACATAAACAATATAATAGTCAAATATCAATGTATTTGGAATAAATGTAGTTTATTTATGTAAGTTTATAAAATTAACCCAGAATAATGGCACAAAACTGTGTCACTTTCCTCAATTTTTTATTTTATTTTATTTTTTTATAAAATTGTTTCTCATTCTAAAGTACAATTTCCCAAAAATATAAGTAATTACCTACCCAAAAATATAAGTTTAGTGTAGATTATTGTAATTACATTTTTTTTTTTTTTGACCTAAAGTTAACCTTCCCTTGACTTCGCCCTAATGTAAATGTCATGACTGCATGTAAATGTGCATTCCATAGACAGGAATATGATCTTACCATAAGACAAAATAATAATAATAGTAATAACAATGTGGGGAACATTTTAGTATCCATGTCTGTCTACAACAAACCCAAATGAAACCACTGATAATGGACTTTTCCTAATGCACCATAGGCAGGTTAAAACCGTACTGTGACTTTTTAACAGTATATGTACAAATGAAGGGACTGGAGCATCTGTATTTCTATTTATTAATGTCACTGTTTATATAAACGTATGGCTATTTCAATCTACGGAGCCAGATTTTGCTCCAAAATAACAACCTGACCAGTAATGTTAGTCATGTTTTCAGAACACAGACTAATATCTTTGCCCTTCACTGGCCAAAACACTGCAAATGCCCTGACATATTAAAATGGTTTAGTTACTATGGAAAAAATAACATCTCCAACTGCGTTGTCCTCTTCTTTGACAACACACCATGAAGAGAATTCATCTCTCCTTTGAGAATGAAGTCTTCGACAGCGCCCTAGGCTACTCTAACAAGCATGAGCAGCTCTCATGCCATTAATGAACACCCACCATGTGTCTCATTTCTGAACGCCTATTGACCTTTACCAGACAATTAGCTTAAATGAAAACTTGTGGCATTTAAACGGTGGGGAGGAGTCACATCTGGCAAATAAGGGCGTTAACAGACCACTGGCAGTACTGTCTAATACAGGGGTCCTCAACTGGTCTGGCTTCAGGACCCACTATTGCCCCTCAATGACAGGCCCTGACCCCAATTGACAACAGTTAGTTCTCAAATTTATTTAATGCAAAGATGGTGTGTTTTGTACCTGAGATAATACAGAAAATCACAGTATGTAAACACAGAAGGCAAGTTTAACGATAACCCAAACTGACCAGCAGGTTTTGAAGCTAAATATGGAAATATTCCCTTGGACACTAAATTAGGTACATTTTAACCAAAACCAAAAATGTGCACTCAGTTAAAAATTAAAAGTACATTCAGTCACTTATTCAAGAATTAAACACACTGAGGTTTTTGTCCTCAATGTAGGTAAAACCATATCTGATGGAGTCATTGCCATACCTGAGTTTCTCCATGATTTGAATAGAAACTTTTAGGTTTTCTTTTATACTGTGAAATGTCTGGTGTTAATCAGCATTACAGCACATTACCACCACCAGTGTGAATGGGCAGTGCTCAGCTCCATAAAAAATAAAGCACAGGATTGGTTTATTTATATAATTTTTGGCCAAGACAAAGGTCAGCAACCTTCTGAAAACGGATTTGTGACCCACTTTTGGGACGCAACCCACCAGTTGAGAATCATTGGTCTAAAATGCACTGAAGTTCATGCAGTACTGGACGAAATGAACCCATATTTCTGAGGCTAAACATGATGTAATGGTTTTAGTGTGCATCAGACCTCAGGGTGAGAGCAGAGCGGTGCAATGAGCAAACCCACCACTAGATATCACTAAATATTACACACAGAACCCCTTATGTGAACGGCTAAATTCAGTAGTGCTAAATTCAGTTTACGGCTAAAATTTATTTAGGGGGTCATATGAGTGGCCATTTTTGAAAAAAAAAAAAAAAAGTTGTAAGAAATGCATAGAACTGTGTTGAAATCATGCTAATACATTTGTGCACAGACTACTGATATTATTTGACAGTGGAAGCTATATTTTCAGAAATATTGGATTTTGAATAGCACGTGTATGTGAAAACTTTTGCTGGTGGACGGACGTGACATTACCCATGATAATCTGGTCAGTACCAGTACTTTATTAGTAATAAACTTATATACTTACTATTGCTAATTCTCCTCTTATTCATAAATGTTAGTATTGTGGATCTAAAACAATAACAGCTGACACAAAAACACAAAATGTGGCAGTGGACGGATGTGACATGGTTGTTACAGATCCCATCATACTGATGCTCGGCAGCCATGTCACCGTTTCCACAAATGATCCCTGTGCAAAAACTAGGATCATAATTATTTATTGTATAGTTTATCATCATACTAAAGAGGAAATAACAATATAGAATTGTTATTTCTTTATAAAAATGCTTATTATTAGAAAACTGTTGATTTAAAAAGTGACATGTGACATTCTTAATGTATGTATTGGCGTAACATAAGCAGGATGGATCAGCACCATACTCCATATTGCAACCTGTAAAAATAAAACATGTGATATGTAGGATATAATCTTATAAGAAAAATTGGGGAATCTAAAAGAATAGAATATTTGTTTTTCAGGTAAATTCAGGTAAAATATGACTTGGCCATTTGTGACATGAAAATATAGCAATAATTGTGATGAAACTGGACATTTTTGACCTGAAAACATAGTTCATATGACCATCAACATGTTGCAACAGAACTGAAATCCTGTAAATTTGCATAACTTGTATTTACCAACACAAAGTTCCTTTGGGGATTCACTTATATTGATTTCTTATGCACAAAGACATAAATAAGACCTCTAAGCAAATTTTAGCCATTTATAAATTACAGTAGTACCTTGACTTATGAGTATAATTCATTCTGTGACTGAGCTCGTAACTGTATGTCACAGTAATTTTCCCCATTGAAATTAACTGAAATGCCATTAATCAGTTCCAGCCCCATAAGTTGAAATACTCTGAGATAATCTCTAGTGTATCCAAAACTTATTTCTAACCTGTGAGCAATGTGCTTTGAACCTATGCGTAACTTATATTGAACTTATCCCCAACATATGTAGACATGCTCTGGACAACTTATTTTCATCTCTTCCAGCAAAGCGTTTCAGCACCTCCCCTTTGGACAGCGACCAGCCTTTGTTGAGCAGCAGGGGATAATACCTGTAATACCTAATGTCACCAGAATCTTCAAGTTTAGAATTACATTTAAACAACTAACAAAATAAAATACATTTAAATTAAACACTCACTATTAATTTTCCAAAGCCACAGGGAGCCGCAGCACAGGGATGAAAGAGCCACATTCGGCTGTGATAGGATAAATAAAAATGGGGTTGGCAGGAGGAACCTGTTAGTACGCCATGGTGAGCAGAGAGCCAGAATACCTGCTCACTGTCCTCCAACATGTTTCTTTTTATTGGCTAAGACAACTAGTGGTGGTTCATCTGACGCTCTCTCATAGCTCTGATTTTGACTCACAACTCAAAACAACTAATCAACGGCTCATAAATCAGAAATCTCATAAGTTGGTGCACTCATAAGTAGGGATGGAAGGCGAGAACCGGATCCCAGTAGCTCGATTCCTTGGAATCGTTTGCCTGCCTGGTTAACAATTCTGCTTATCGATTCCGCCTTCGTTGCGCATGCACGATGACATCACGTGTACACTGCATTGTTTTGGTCATAACGTAGCCAACATGGCGTTGAGGCAGAAACGGTCTAAAAAGACAACACCAGGTCCACTTGTAACACTTGCAAAGCTTCCATTTCTTCAGAAGGGTGGAATCCCTCCAATATGCTCAAACATTTGTCCACAGCATATGATTCATTTACAGGAATGTCTCGTATTTGATACACTACTTGGCGACGCTTGTGAATCTAGCAGCAGAGTGAATGCCAGGCAGTTCCGGTTCCGGTGTGGGCAACAAACGTTGTACCCCCTCAAGTACACGTTTCCGAAGGTAGGGGAAAGGAAATGAGGTGCACAACAACAGGAGACGAGCTGAGCCGAGTTTCACTTTCACTCCATACCCCCCCTCCCCGAAAAGGGCCCGGCGTCATCTGTTATTATTATGTGTACAGACTGTATATGGTATATTTTCTGTGTAGAGATGGAAATATAAAAGACAGTTAATGCAAACACCCCGTTTGTACTCTTTTATTCCCTCACCCAATGAGAATCGATAAGAGAATCGATAAGAGAATCGGATCGATAAGCAAAATTGATAATGGAATCGGAATCGTTAAATTCCTATATAGGAATATTGATATTGATATATCGATTCCCATCCCTACTCATAAGTCAAGGTACCACTGTACAGGTAATGTTGCCTTTCTCTCATGCTCTTTACAATGATACCATCACCACACCTTTAATTATAGTTTCAGTGTCTGCTCGGTAGTAGATCAGGGGTGACAAACATGCGCCTCGCAGACCAAAACAAACATTCCAATCTGGCCCTCAGGATGATTTTGCAAAGTGCAAAAATCATAGTCAAGGGTGTCAAACTCATTTTAGTTTCAAACACCAAAATTATAAAAAAAAAATTAAAAAAAATCTGTTGGGGGGTATTGTGTGTTGTAGATCCACTGTGATCTGTAATTCTGATTATGTAAATGATAAGATGAGGTATCATATGTTTAAATATCCACTTATTTTTCTTAAGAAGGTTCATGTATTTCAGGTTATTCACATTTTTTTGTGAAAAGACCACTTATAAATATAACATTTCTTTTTCATTTGATTTTTTTTTTTACACTAAAAATATATAGGCTACATACATTATTTGTAGGTTATTATGTTATTATTTTACTGATCTGGCCAGCTTGAGATCAAATATCTGCTGATTGTTGCCCCTGAACTAAAATGAGTTTGATACCCCTGGAGTAGAAGGTTCTGGGATTGATTCATATTGAACCAGAGCCTTTCTGTGTTGTGTTTACTTGTTCTCTCTGTGCTTCCGACATTAAAAACAGGTACATACAGGTTCATTCTCCTGGCAGTGCTCCAGACCAAGGTGCCGATGAAAATCTGGAGTTGGTCCATGAGTGCCTTCAGTGTGAGCGAAACTGGTCTTAATGTGCTAAGCTAATTGCTAATGCTAATGCTGTGTTTAACCCATAAAGACCCAGTGCTACTTTTGTGGCAGTTTGCAAATGAATTTTTCTCTATTTGTGACCTTTCATAAGTGATTTTTCACCATTTACTCAGATATTATGCTCTGTATTTTGCATTTATCAGTGAAAATCAGGTGTTTTCCTATAGACGGTGTTGATGATGGTGTTTCCACATTCACTACAGAGCCTCTGAACGTCCAAATGGATCATATCTGATGACCATGAAAAGATGACAAACTGTATTTTACACCAATTATTTACATGTATTGATAGGATTAATGGATCAACAGGTATTGAACAGTTTATATAAGTGAATGGTTTTGGTCACCAGTGGCTGTTTGGGTCTTTATGGGTTAAGGATGGGAAAAATGCACAAACCTTATTTTCCTGTAGGGCTGATAAAGCGAGTTAACCTTTAACCTTTGCTCTAGACAATAAAATAAATAAAAATAAATACTGTGGTCCCTCGTTTATCGCGGGGGTTACGTTCTAAAAATAACCCGTAACAGGCGA
Organism: Sphaeramia orbicularis; assembly: GCF_902148855.1. Classification (NCBI taxonomy): domain Eukaryota; kingdom Metazoa; phylum Chordata; class Actinopteri; order Kurtiformes; family Apogonidae; genus Sphaeramia; species Sphaeramia orbicularis. The sequence goes on along the minus strand of NC_043968.1, from coordinate 70,744,549 downwards.
AATCCGTGAAGTAGTCAGCTTTATTTTTTACAATTATTATATATGTTTTAAGGCTGTAAAACCCCTCACCACCACTTTATTCACTTTTCTCATACATGCATTAACATTTTCTCACATTTCTCTCTTGTTTAAACACTCTACCTTACTTCAGCATGTCCAGAAGTCCAACTTTTTGTGCGATGGTTAGCATCTTCCACTGCCTTTTGGGTGTGACCGCAGGTGCCTTTGTCGGTGCAGAACGTTTCGTCGACATTGTGGGTTTTGTCGGGGAGAAAACTCGCAAACATACAGCGCTTCAGAGTCACACTGCTAGCAATCGAACATTTATGTAAATTTGGCAAGAAGAACGCATTCTGTACTGTACAGGAGACACGGCACAGAGGAGATTGGTTGACAATGGTCTACAGTCCCTTAGCCAATCAGGACGCAGAACTCAATGCACGGGTTCTCCCTTAGCCAATCAGGACGCAGAACACAGTGCGCGGGTTCTCCCTTAGCCAATCAGGACGCGGAACACAATGCCTGGGTTCTCCCTTAGCCAATCAGGATGCAGAACACAATGCACGTTCATACACTGTAAAAAAAAAAAAAAAAGCATGCAAAATTGCACTAAAAAAATCCGCGAAACAGTGAGGCCGCAAACGGTGAACCGTGTTATAGTGAGGGACAACTGTAAATAAATAAAATGTAATGGATGCAGAACCAAAATTATCCTCCTAAGACCCAGGACATGTCAGCAAAGTACAAGCTTTTTTTTGTTTTTTATTAAATAAGTGCCTATAGTGGAAACATCATGATGCAGCAGTTTTTTCAGATGCAGTTTTTAAAATTTATATGGAACGTCCTTTGTGGTGTACAGTTTTCTTTTTTTTTTTTTTTTTGTATAAAGTTGTGAAACTCTTGTCCACAAATGTGGACAGTGGGTCTTAGAGGTTATATGACAGCTTTTCTGAAAATTAAACATAAAACAGAACAAAACAACATTCAAGCTACAGTCAAGGCGAAACTACTGCAGCAGGAAAAACATCAGGTAGATGGTGTGTGTGTGTGTGTGTGTGTGCGTGCGTGTGTGTGTGTGTGTGTGTGTGTGTGTGTGTGTGTGGGGGGGGGGGTCAGTCAGAAATGAACATAGAAATGACAGATTCTGGCCTTTTACAACAGGAGTCAGAGGTACTTGAACTAAAGACTACTCACCCTTAAAAACAGAAAAAACAACAAGGAAATGAGACGGAATAGGACTCATTATTCTGAGCTGTAGATGAGTTGAGAATTTTATTTTTACTGGGATGACAAATGAGGATTTATGATTCAACTCCAGTCCATATGTTCACATAGAAGACAAAACAAAAGCACAGAAACACTAAATGCAGATTTTTTTCAAACTTGTGTGTTTCCTCACTGTCACTTTTAACTGTGCTTTGCTCTACAGAAGAAAACAGTGTATTTTATCCTGACCAGGCAGTCCCAAAATGCTGATTCAAAGTTAAAAACAACAAGATTGCATCTGAGTTGTGTCTCTTCTTCGTGCTGTAGAGCATTTCACTAAAGCAGTTGTGACAATAAGTAGAACAATACAACCGCTCTCGCAAAATTGGTTTGAAGGCTTCGAATTTCTTCTCTTCTCATTTATCAACACAGCGAAAAGAATTCAGAATAAATGTTTCAGCTTTTAGCCTGAGGCTTCATGAGTGTTTGCTCAAACTGAAGGACACTGCTGGCTCTGTGTGTCAGTTTGATCTAAAATATTGGCAATACAAACAAACACGAACAAGGGAGATTAACCAACACAGCTGTGGAATAATAGGGTGACTAACAAAATGCAAAGCACAGATTAATTAATAGACTGACTTTAATCTGAGTTACTTTTCCTTGGGATTCATTCTGGGCCAAAATATAACACTCAAACTTTATTTTCTTCTATTATTGAGGGTTTTCTTTATGGCGGTTCCATGTAACCTCCAGTATTCATGGGTTTTCTCTGGCATTATTTAAGCGGCTGTCTCTATCATTACCCCTTAGACCAGGGGTGTCAAACTCATTTTAGTTCAGGGGCCACATTCAGCCCAATTTAATCTCCAGTGGGTCGGACCAGTAAAATAATAACAGTAAAAAAAAAGTAAAATTATATTATGATCAGGTTTACATCTACAAAGTTTCCTTAAAGATGTGAATAACATGAGCAACTTGAATCGTCTTAAGAAAAACAAGTGCAATTTTAACAATATTATGCCTCATTTTATCAGTTTATCATTTACACATGTACATTGCAGTCGCACAAAACATTTAGTAACAGGCAGAATATTGGTAAAGTTGCATTTACTTTTCTTAAGACATTTCCGTTTGTTCGTATTTGTTCAGGTTATTTATGTTTTTTTGTAAAAGTATAGTTTGGTAATGTAAACATTTTCATGTAATTTAACTTTTTTATACCAAAAAAAACCAAAGAGAACATTTGGTGTTGTCATTATTTATTATGATAATATTTTACTGGTCTGACCCACTTGAAATCTAATTGGACTGTATGTGTCTGTATTTGAAACCTGAATTAAAATGATTTTGACACCATTGGTTGTTAATATCTTCAGTGTAATTTTTGCATTTCATAAATTCACCCCGCGGGCCAGATTGGACCCTTTGGCGGGCCGGATTTGGCCCCCAGGCCGCATGTTTGACACGTGTGCCTTAGACAATGGCAGTCATCACAAAGCTTTATGGTACATCTGTAACACTACCTACTGCACATATCGTTAGCATAGCTTTATTGCCAAAGCCGTACACTGTATGGACAAAAGTACTGGGACACGTTGAATTCAAGTGTTTCTTTTCTAACAAAGGTCTGGGATACAAAACAATAATGACAAATGTCATAATATAGTTTTATGTTGTGAATGATTATTAATATTGATGTTTATATGTCAAATCAGCATGAACAGGACATCTGACAGCTGTAGCCATGATGGGTTCAAATAGGTTTGTCCATATAGTTTATAAACTAAAGAAAAGACTAAAGGAAAGATTTTTCTTCCTTAATGAGATGTGAATAATAATAATAATAATAATAATAATAATAATAACGATTATTATTATTATTATTATTATTATTATTATTATTATTATTATTATTATTATTATTATTATTATGGATTACATTTATATAGCGCTTTTCTATGAACACATACTCAAAGTGCGTACAGAGGATCCATTATTCATTCACTCACACATTCCCCCTCTGGTGGTGGTAAACTACATCTGTACCCACAGCTGCCCTGGGGCAGACTGACGGAAGCATGGCTGCCAATCCGTGCCTACAGCCCCTCCGACCACCGCCAAACATTCATAAGCATTCATACACCAGTGTGAGTAGCAGCACCGGAGGCAAGGAGGGTGAAGTGTCTTGCCCAAGGACACAACAGCACATGACTGGGACAGAGCAGGATTCTAACCGCCAACCCTTTGGTTATTGGACGACCCGCTCTACCATCTGAGATGGTTAGTTGTGGTAGAAAATTATCTTTTACAGTCAGAGCATGAAAAATATTTTAGAAATTTAGAGGTAGAACATTTAAAATAAAAAACAACAAAATCAATATTGGGAGAAATTAAGTACAAACCATCTCTGAGGCATTTTGAAAGCAAAGATAACAATTTAATCAAAACTAACCAATGCAATTATATTTATAACAATATAAAACTACATTGTGACATTTGTCATTATTGCTTTGTAGCCCAGACCCCTGTTAGAAAAGAAGCACTTGAATTCAGTGTATCTCGATACTTTTGTCCACATGGTGTATGACTCAGGTAATTATGCTATGAGGCTAATGATATGTTAGAATAATGTGTGTCTTGTGTCTCTAGAAAACTGTGTGTTCATGGTGTAGGAGATACACTGAACACATAAGTGCACTCTTTACTTTGCTCGTCTTCCGTGTCAGTTATGTGGTTCTGGAATCCATAAGTGTTGTCGCAACGCTACCGGCATCCAGCCCTGACTCATCGGTGTTTTCTTTTTCTTATTGCCTGTCATTTTCCTTCTACCCTGGTTGTGTGTGAATATTCCTTTTTGCTTAGGAAGGATCTGAGTGATGCCTCATATCTCAGTATCTCAGTGTCAGTATTGATAAGGATTGTGTGCTTCCTATGTTGTCTCTATTAGGACAGGATACACCGGACCATGCTTTGGTGAAAATGCTGTTTCACCATTCACTGTGATAGCAGCACACGTGAAAAAATTAACAACATGACAGAAGACGCATTCATTTTTACCCTCGGCCACACTGACCGTGGGGTATTGTCATCAGTTGGTCGTCCGTCCGTCTGTCTGTCCAAAAACTTTGGCATGCACTGACAAATCAGGGCACTAGGGGAAGACCCCAAAGAATTGGCCAGAGTCGGCCATATACACTCCGCGGATATCTGCGCATACTCGTACTGCAATGCGGACGTAACAGTGCACAGCGGGGTTAAGGAAAAAAAAAGAGGGATGAATGAAAATGCCTCTGTAAACCATGATTTGGAATCATTTGGAAAAACGAACACTGAAGTCTCCACTTGAAAGAACATAAATGGATAAATAAAAATATCTGTATATTAAACTTGAAACGCACCCTTTACACTTCCTTGACATGTTTTCTCTTAAATAAATCATAATCAAGCCTCAACATGACAAATCTTTATTCCACTTATTCCACTTTGTGGATTCTGTCATTCACATTTATTTCTTATTCACTATTAAAAGGCATGACACCAACTCACATCATCTCTTAAACACACTAAGTATCGAAACAGTTTTAATTATTTCTCATTGTATATATATTTCTCTTACACTTATTTCTCTTATACTTATGGTTCATTTACATTAATTCATTACCACTATATGTACTGTTTTAGATAAATCTTTGATTCCTTTATACATCTATTGCACAAAACAATTCCAGTATTAATTCACAGTCTCAAACATTTTACATATTGAAAATCTAAATATCAGCGATAGTCAGTATTTTGCAGATTTTCAAAAGTCAGGCCAGGGGTTTTCAAGTGTGAGCACATTATGTTATTTTAAGCCACAGCTGTCAACTATACAAAAATGAAAAATCGGATATGGACACGACTCTACTCACTCCCAAATAAAGTTAATGTTGCAGCAGAACCTGCGCTCAACTTGTAGCCTATTTATTATTTTCTCATTTTGTGACTTAAGAAACATTCATGTGTTTTTAGCTCCTCCAATCATAGATGCATTCGTAAAAACAAACTGTAAGTGGTGAACTGAAGTGGATCGACAGTAGGAGAAAAGTACTGTGTATTCGAGGGTTAAATGTTTTATTACAAATACAGATTGACTTCAATTGTACACGTAAACAAAACTAAAACAATGATCACATGTAGCCTAGTAGATTTTGTTTTGTTGCTTATTTATCTTATATGTATTTGTCTTGCATAGATTTATTTTCATAGTCATGCTCATCTAGTTTCATTTTAATACACCTGGCGGACAGGAGGCTGGAATGTGAGTGGACATCTACTCCAACAATGAATAAAAATTAACATGAACAATATGATAAGAACGCACAAAGTATTCATAGATGTCATGTGACGTCACAGAGCAATCCTGCCGCCATCTTTAGGACCGTATGCTAAGGTACACAACATGCCCTCTTGCTACGGTGACCAGGTGTCGCATAAGAAATCATAAGTTGAGGCATAATATTGATAAAATTGTACATGTTTTTCTTCAGAAATTTCAGTTTTTTTCTAGTTATTCACATCTTTTTTTGGATAGTTTTGTCATCTAATGTTATTTTTTGCTCTAAAAAATTCGGAGTTGTCATTATTTATAGGCTATAATGTTATTATTTTACTGGTCCGGCCCACTGGAGATTAAATTGGGCTGAATATGGCCCCTGAAAGAAAATGAGTTTGACACCCCTGCAAAAAGCTGTTGGAGGTCCTTCATCATCAGAACATTATAGTTCCACTACAGCAGCTCCATGTCTGCCTTTTGTGAATGCATTAGGATTTTCTTAGCACCAGTGTCTGGATCAATATTCCTTTACATCTTTTTGTTGACTTCATGACATTTTCCATCAAGGTCAAGAAAAAGTGTCTCATAGTTTCTGAGACTTTACAAATGCAACACTAGTTATCGGTAGCAGATCAAGTCAGTGTTTGCGTTTTCATTTTCGGATCTGCCAATCTGACATTTACACTTCACACAGTCCCACATGTTTCCAAACTGTTTCAACTCAGAGCTGAAAAGACAAACAAGGGGTCATCCTGGGACCCAGACTTACAAAAATATCATATTTTACTCCGATGAAGACTCCATGACCTCGTAAAGGATTTTATTTGTTACAATCAGACTCGTCCTACAGGTCGTTCCACATTAGTGACTTTAACTAATGCTGTGTATTTTCACCTTGATTTACACAAATCCATCATGAATCACCAAAACATTTGTATTTTTTCCTCATTCCTCCACCGTCAAAACAATATGAAAAAATAAATATACTTTCCTGCCTAATCCACATTAGTCATCAAATAAAAGGCACACAAAAGAAACTGTTTTAATGCCAACGCACACTAACACACGACTGATCTGTCAAAACACACTAGGTCTCCTCTGACAACATTTTCAGATTAGAATCCAAACTTTTCTTACTTTTTCAAATGTGATGGACTCATGAGCTGACAGTTTAGGAAATACTGACGATAGGTTTGGAAAATTATATGACTGGCTTGCATGAACATGTTGAATGCCAACAGATGATGAAAGAGCGTGACAGTTTAGTAGGAAATGGCTTCAAATGAATGAAATATACAAACATTTAATGAATGACAGCAAACTATAGTGAAGAGAAAAACCATAACGTCACCCACTGGCTTTTTTTTTTTTTTTTAATCAATTTTTTATTTGTTTTCATGGTGCATCTCAGAATTACAATACAAGAGAACAAGAAAGAAATTCACATTTTATAATACAAGATTCTGTGACGCACAAAGTATAAACCCCAGCCCCCCAGAACCAGTGGTGACCCCCATACCAACCCAATCTGGATCTCAGAATACGAAAACCAACTAATAAAGACAAATACATAAATATAGATGAAAGAGAATATAATTTACAGATATAAACAGAATAGTGATCAGGAAAGTCATAGACAATTATGTTGCACTCTTTCTTTAACCATAATATAAACACCATCATCACCCATTGGCTTCTGAGGTGTCCATCTGAAGACAGTAGTTTGCAATTTGGCTATTACAATTTTTTTTGTAGTTGACCATATTTGGACCAAAGGGGCGGTGCTGTGTAAACACATGGCGTCATAGGTCAGCTAATGCTAAATGCTAGGTTATATTAAACTTCATCAAGCGCATAAAAAAGGAATTTTACAGTGTTAATTGTGTAACTTGTTAACCACAACTACAGTGGAGCTTCCTGTCAGGAACAAATGTGTTTTATTAAATAAAAAGAAAATCTGAAAGTTTGATTGGGCAGGTGAGACACAAACCTGTCAATCAAAACTCAGCATGGTACACGTCAAAGCATCCTGAGATCTGATTAAGGGGAAAATCTAAAGATAGACCAGATCACTTATTAGGGTTACAAAGAAAATGGATGAGAAAGGGATGACTGGGGAATAGATAGATAGATAGCTAGATAGATAGCTAGATAATAATAATAATAATAATAATAATAATAATAATAATAATAATAATAATAATAATAATAATAATAATAATAATAATAATAACTTGGTATTTTTTACAGAGTTCAATGAAAAGTTTAATGAAAGTCTATGAGAACCAAGGTTTTTGGGATCAGCATGTAGTGGTCGTCAACGGTATTACAACTTTTTCTTTTTTCAAAAATATATTTATTGTTATTTTACACTATTATATAAAACAGGTAACAGCACTTATACTTTAAAACAATCCCTATAACCCCCCACCCACACAACAGCATCATACTCTGTGTAACAAAATATATTTGACAGTCACAATTTAATTGCCTATACAGACAAGTTCTTTATAAACTGTAAAAAAAAAAAAAAAAAAAAAAAAAAAAGGCGCCCAGATCTCATAAAAGTCTTCAATGTTTCCTTTTACCTGGTACATCAGTTTTTCCAATGCAAGGTTACAAGACATTTCTGTAATCCATCGACTCACTGTGGGTCCTTGAACATCTTTTCACTGTAAAGAAATAACACATTTAACACAAAATAACAAGTTTTCTTTTTCTTCCGATAACTTGAAACTGCTCAAGGAAGATGTGCAAAATACACAATTTTGCATCCACAGGGATAACACATTCTATTAATCTACAGCCTGATCACAATCAAGGGTACCAGAAAGGGTGCACATATAGATAAAAAATAATAATGCTCTATCAAAAAAATCAGACGGGCCATTTTATTAGTCTGATATTTCTCTTTTAAAGTCCAAAATATTTTTGTATTATGGTGTCTATTAAAAATTTCACACGCTTGCCCCTGTCAAATCAGGAATTATTGGGTGTACAGACACTCCAGCCTAATAGCCTCCATATTTAATGCCTACAAAGATATACAAATGTTTCAGCACTCAGGAGAATCATGCATTGTTTATTGCATAGATGTCGTGTCCAAAGCATGCGTGCTGAAAAATTCCATATATTGACAGAAACAATAAAATTACACCCACATATTTTGAATATGGTGTACGGACTCTACAAGATTGGAATGGAAATCTGGCTTACCACATGGTCGCATCTCTGTTAGATCTGTAACTAAGTCTTCCAGGTACAGGAGGAAATAAACATTCGTGAACAAGTTATAACAATATATCTATAAGGCATATACGCCATATTATTGATGGAAGTATATTGGTGTGCGGACACTACATGGATTTTGGTGAACAACGCACCATTGAAAACATGCGGTTCGACGTAAACATCCGTTTGCCACATTGTTACCAAATTTTCTGCAGCCAGGGAGCAGACCAAAATCTGTCTAGTTGTGCATATTTAGTCATAATAATACTTAAATAACAGGTTCCCATTCTATTATTACAATAAAAGGGCTGTAAAAGAAGGGTTTTCAGAACAAAATGGTTGATTGTCTTAATACTGAAAATAAGAATTGATAATCAAACAGCTGTTCAACAAAAATTATCAGTAAATGAAAAGCAATGTGATGTGTGTATTTTATAATAAAGAAGACACAGGAGTTGAGTAGTAATTATTTATTGTGTTACAAAACATTATGTACAATAATTTTGCTCTCTTATAACAATAAAATTGTGCACGTTTTCACGCTCATTGGGTCGCCATTTTATCAGTTTTTATCCGATTTTCTTCAAATTTGGAGGATTGCAAGATCTAGTAATAAGATGGCCAAAGAAACATTTTGGGAATGGTTTTAGGGGTATCTTTTTGCAATACTGATTAATAACTGATGCAAATATACTTGTGCACCTTGATTGTGATCAGGCCGCTAGCACTTTGAGACTGAATGAAAAGTGCTCTATAAATGCAATTTATCATTATTATTATTATTATTAAGCTATTAAATGAACTTAAGAGTCTCTTTCCGCAAGTTCTGAACTTTCTCGGAGCCCACATACGAGTGCCTATTTCTGTTACTTTTTACACGTCGGGACTGTTAGAATTGAACCAGTGTAGTTTTACAGGGGTGAGGGTGTTACACCTTTAATGTCACAGTGTGCCCTGCTGCTGTCCTCTCTTTCACCTCACCTCATTAACCTCATCCGTTTCACCTATTGCTCCCAGATGTCCCCAATCAGCTGGCCAAGCTATAAGCAGGGCACATTCAGCCACTTGTTGCCTGGTTGTCTGTGGATTCTACCAGACACACCATCTTTTCTCCTGTTTCTGTGACCTGTTGTTGATCTTGCTGGTTTTGACTGCTTCTTTTTTGCCTCAGCCCTTGTAACCTTACCCGTTTTTCTGTCAGTGTCAGTATTTTGGGGTTTTTTTGGTTTTCGACTCTACCTGTCTCGATCAGTTCTCCTCGCCTTAACCCTGGTAACTCAACCCGTCTTTCTGTCTCTGACCACGATTCCTGTTTATTGGATTCCCTGTACTGGCTGCCGTCATCGTTCCAAGCTGCCGTCAAACGGTGAGCCACAGACGCAGTGTTTCCACCTGCTCGTTTGGCTGAGCGTTAACAACAGCGGCTGTCACATTGGAGCTTTGGGTTCGAGTCTGGGCAGTGCACCGGGCCTCCAGTTGTCTCTGAACTCTAACTGCATTAAAAGACTATCTGTATAGATGCGTTTCTGTTTCTTGAATTAACGCAGCGAGCGGCCATCTTGTGTGGCTAGCGGTCATGTTTAATTCTAGTCCAGTGACAGATATGGTTGGAATCCTGAGGCTTTAGGCTTTCATATGATACCACGGGTGAGTCTCTAACTCATAATCACCGCTCTACAGTAGAATGTTCTTAAAACAGTTATTTGGGCCCGGTACCAGAAACTTGCAGCAGCATGGACGTTACAATAATGAGCGACAAATTAATACACCATGCACAGTAAAACTTATTTTACAGTTACAAAACACCCACAGGATGGTGCGCAAGGATTAATAAGTATGAGGGTTGTGCAGAAATCAGCTGTTTGGCTACAGCGACGTGAACTGACTGATGATGTGAGCTTGCTCAATGCACTGGAAATGATGTTTCTGGCTAATTTCGTTTTGATTTGGAACCAGACTGAATGATACACAGAATTTAACCCTTTCATGCACAAATTATGAGAACCTTAATCAAGATTTTTTTTCCTGAGTGTTTTTACTTCTCTTTAGGCATGAAAAAAAATAATGCAATTGAAAATTTTCTTATAGGAAAAAAAAAAAGATAAAAAAATATATTTAAAAAATAGTAATTAATAATTTTAAAAAATCTCATGAACCTATTTTTCATGAAGTTGCAAAAATATCCACTCAGCTGGACACCATGCATTTAAGTTTCTGAAGCAAAGAAACATGTATTTACTGATAAATTGCGTGAAAAATATAACTATTACGCTCAGGGGAGATCTACACAATGTTACCAATTCATGCCAGAAAACATATGTAATGTGTTAAAACTTTAATAAAAAATACGTGCAAAAAAAACCCCAAAACAACAAAATCCATGAATATACAGGGTGGGGAAGCAAAATTTATTGGTATTGGAAAACTTTTTTTTTGCAGTTGCTATGATGTCTTGATTGGGAAGATAATCTGTGTTGGTTATTTGATTGTCTGATGGCTCTGTCGGGGAGCCTGTCCTCCTCATATACAGGGTGGGGAAGCAAAATGTACAATATTTTGAGGCAGGGATTGAAAGACAGTGTATGACCAATTAGTTTATTGAAAGTCATGAGAATTTATTTGCCACAAGAAAATTTACAGAATAGAAAATGTTTTTATTCTATGTGTCGTCCTCCTTTCTCAATAACTGCCTTCACACGCTTCCTGAAACTTGCGCAAGTGTTCCTCAAATATTCGGGTGACAACTTCTCCCATTCTTCTTTAATAGTATCTTCCAGACTTTCTCGTAATAGTTTTGCTCATAGTCATTCTCTTCTTTACATTATAAACAATCTTTATGGACACTCCAACTATTTTTGAAATCTCCTTTGGTGTGACGAGTGCATTCAGCAAATCACACACTCTTTGAGGTTTGCTTTCCTGATTACTCATATGGGCAAAAGTTTCTGAAAAGGTATGGATAATAGTGTTAGGTATGATTATGACATCAATATATGTTTGGTTTCAAAACAATTGACGTTGTGCCTGCTGAGAAAAAACTAAATGTTCATTGTAAATTTTGCTTCCCCACCCTGTACAAGAGAAGAGCTGAAGAATAGCTGTCCACTGTAGTGACCAGTGTGCATGAAAGGGTTAAATACATGTTATGTACAAAATAAAATTTACCTTTTTGATAGCTGATGGGAGTAGCCAATAAGATTTCTCCTGTGAGACTGTTTTGCTGTTTCTCAGTTTCACTGTTGCTTAGATGGAAAATAGTAGTGCTGAAACATGGGAACACACCTCACCCAATCCTGCCATGCACGTACAATGTCCACAAATCACGCTGCTGCTCTTCTCCGTTATCAGTCAGGGCACCAGAAAAGTGAATAAACAGGAAGTAAACATGACCGCTTGCCACACAAGATGGCCGATCACCGTAGTAATTCAAGAAACAGAAACGCATCTATACATATCTGCTGTGGCCTGCCCACAAGTTAAGAACTTTCTTTCAATAAATTCTACCTCTAAACCACAAGGAACTGTGCTGCATTTGGGTCCCCCATTTCCACCGCTCTTCACGCTTCAATATATTTCCACTTGACTGAGCAAATTCACCTGAATCACTTGTATAAAGCTCTCAACAAATCTGTCAGGGTTCTTATGAGTGAATTCACAACTTACCACTGTCACAGTACTTGAGTAGTTTAAAAAAAAAAAAAAAAAAAAAAAACTAAATCAAGGTGGAGTTTATCATGGGGACAGATAATTTGTGCTGACAGTGCAGATGGTCGGAGACCACCTGTGTAGCCTTTTGATTATTAAAATGGCTAATTATTAGGCTATAGTCCTGAAACATGAATGTTAGGTGTCAGATACTTCGGTTATTGGCCCTGAACGAGGCACCAAAGAATTGTAGTCGGTCCCTGGGTTGCCATGGCAACCACTGCTCCTTTATAGTTAGGGTCAAATGCTGAGGACAAATTTTCCCACTTGGATCAATCAAGGGTAACTTCATACTCATGGTATTTTTACATGTATTGGGAATTCCTCTATTAAATTTCAAAACACTGTAAATGACCATCTCAATCCTCTCAAATCCATTTTGGTTTAAGTGCAAATTGTTGAAAACGAAACTGTTCACAAAATATGAAAATATTAAAAAATACTCAATAGTGCTGACCAAAACACCTGTAGAAATACATACAGGGGTTGGACAAAATAATGGAAACACCTTAAAACATCAACAAAATATAATTTAATATGGTGTAGGTCCGCCTTTTGCGGCAATTACAGCCTCAATTCTCCGAGGTATTAATTCATACAACTTGTGAATTGTTTCCAAAGGAATTTTAAGCCATTCTTCAGTTAGAATACCCTCCAACTCTTTTAGAGACGATGGCGGTGGAAATCGACGTCTTACTTGAATCTCTAAAACTGACCATAAATGCTCAATAATGTTGAGGTCTGGGGACTGTGCCGGCCATACGAGATGCTCAACTTCATTAGAATGTTCCTCATGCCATTCTTTAACAATTCTAGCTGTACGGATTGGGGCATTATCATCTTGAGGTGAAGGTGTTTCCATTATTTTGTCCAACCCCTGTACATAGGGTGTCCCATAAGTCTCCATACATAGGAGACATAATACATATGGTTCTAACATGTATTTCTTTATATTTCTTCTTTGTAGTTCTTCAGCAGTGGAGGACACGCATTGAAATGTGTTCCCGACAAAATGGCAGTCATATAGAGCATATTATATAAATAAAAATGGTTTATGTCAAGAAACGTTTATTTTTCCGATGTATGGAGACTTATGGGACACCCTGTAGTATATATATATATATATATATATATATATATATATATATATGTTATCTAATAAATGCTAACAAGCAGGAATGACATAACAGCAGTTAAATGCAGCCTTCTGCCAGTTTTATTTCATAGTCAAAATACATAAAAACACAAATGAAAACAGTTTTCTGAACTTAAATGTGCACAGGTTACCACTTATTTAATATGCAAGGCTAAGTCAAATGAATAACTCCTGTATGGTGTTACAGCCCGGCTCACTGGAGACCAACTTAGAGGGACAACCACACAAGGTTCAAATTGAAACAAAGATTGTTTATTGTAATAAATTAAATATCAAATGCCTAGGGGATAAAGCAATAAATGGAAGGAGTGGGTGTAATATGTGATTGTAGATGGAATGTAAATGTCAGTTTGGATGCAAAGTACGTTAGAGAAACTGCAAAGAAAGAAAGAAAGAAAGAAAGAAAGAAAGAAAGAAACCCAAGTGAGTGGAAAGTAGGAGAATCAGAAATCACCCTCCATGCCACTGACCCAAGACAAGAACCAAGACTGCAGATGTCTGCACAGTAAAGGCAACTTAAAGGCGTCATATTTTGCTAAACCCACTTTTATTAGTTTTTGGTTCATGTATTTGTGTATTTGGACCCGAATAGTTCATAAAGTTTGAATCTGAATCCTCCAGGTGCTGCAAAGCTATCTTTATATTAATTCTGGCAAAAATAGAGTTGATTCCTACAACCCGTGTCAGTTCCTGCTTCATTTGTTACATTTTATAACTAGTTACGTCACAACAATTGCACATATAAGGTCAAGACTTCCAGCGAACATTTCTCTGAGTACGACATAATTGTTTGTCAGCAGCAGCGGTTGTAGTCCATACTGAAAATATGGCCAAACTTCGAGCAGATTACCTAAAACGTTTAGTAGTTGGTTAAACGGGACAGATCAGCACAGTCTGACAACCTGGAGGGGGTGGGGCGTGAAGTGACTCATGTACATTTAAAGGGCCAGCGCTCAAAATGACCTTTCTGGTGTCATTACTCAGAAATATTGTTGAAGATGGACCTGTGGAGTTGAATTAATAAAGAATTCAGACCCAAGCAGAGCATTTACAGTTTATGAAGACCACAGGGAAATGTTTTAAAATGCATAATTCCATTTAAAAAAGCGAAATATCACTCCTTTAAAACCCACGCCCTCCAAAAACTGGTGTTCCCTATTAACTCAATTAGAACCTGCTCGCTCTGCCCATGCACTAGCAGGGGAACAGCGGAGCCACGGAGGGCCGTAACGGGTGTAACGTAATTCTTTGACTTTTTTGAAAACCAGAAGTCCCTCAGAGAGCTTTGTCTCCCTGGTCGCTTGGCCATGGGGCTGAAATTGCACCTGCACGCGCTGGTATGATGCTTATTGACGTCAGTCAAAGAATAATAAAATAAGCAATCAAGTCATGCCATTGCATGTGTGTGTGCCCTCTCACCCACAGTGTTTTAATCAGTATATGCAAAACACCCTAAATCAGGGGTGTCAAACTCATTTTAGTTCAGGGGCCACATTCAGCCCAATTTAATCTCAAGTGGGCCGGACCAGTAAAATAATAACAGTAAAAAAAGAAAAAATTATATTATGATCAGGTTTACATCTACAAAGTTTCCTTAAAAATCTGAATAACATGAGCAACTTGAATCGTCTTAAGAAAAACAAGTGCAATTTTAACAATATTATGCCTCATTTTATCAGTTTATCATTTACACATGTGCGTTACAATCGCACGAAACATTTAGTAACAGGCAGAATATTGGTAAAATTGCATTTACTTTTCTTAACACATTTCCATTTGTTCATATTTGTTCAGGTTATTCATGTTTTTTGTAAAAGTATAGTTTGGTAATGTAAACATTTTCATGTAATTTAACTTTTTTACACCAAAAAACAAAGAGAACATTTGGTGTTGTCATTATTTATAGGTTATTCAGATAATATTTTATTGGTCTGACCCACTTGAAATCTAATTGGACTGTATGTGTCTGTATGTGGAACCTGAATTAAAATGATTTTGACACCATTGGTTGTTAATATCTTCAGTGTAATTTTTGCATTTCACAAATTCACCCCGCAGGCCAGATTGGACCCTTTGGCGGTCCGGTTTTGGCCCCCGGGCCGCATGTTTGACACGTGGGCCCTAAATGTTGAAAACGCAGCAATACCACATTCATTGATAAAATTACATTTTTGATGGAAAGGGGGGATGGCAGTTTCAGAAAAAGGGTGATTTTGACCATTTATACTTCAGAGGGGATGGCATCTGCCCTCATTCCCCTCAACACGAGCTGTGATTGTCACGTATTTTCTGGAACCGTAACTTAGTTTGCAATCACTCAGGTTTCGTCGATAGAAAAAGAACACTTTATTCTCCAAACAATGTTATCTTTAGCCTGTTGTTAAACAGTCAAATGCATAAAGCTTCTACACTCTATCCAGAGAAATACACTAAAATATCTTAATCTACACTGGCTACTTTAATTGCTTATAAATTAAATGACTGAATTGTATTAGTATGCACAACCACAGGGGCTACAACAAGGATGCAATAATAGAAAAGCAACTTCATTTCATTGTTATAATTAAAGTTTTAATCTTACTTCAATGTTTTTCTCGCTTTTTGCTTTTTTTTTTTTTTCCTTTGCACTTCATCCACCTTTGAGGCGTATTGTATCCAGCACCAAACCTCAGCTGAAAAATGTACACAAGAAAACTATTACAAACCACTTTTTATTTGGTTTCAATTGAATGTGTCTATAGCAGCTTTTCTCATTCATATTGAACAGTCAGGGGGAAAAAAAAAAGAGCAAACTGCTGAATTTAGTTGTGGTCAAATTTCTTTGGGAGACGCTTCAGAGCAGCCTTCCAAAATAAGTGAATTTTCAAAGGGTAAGGTTTTTTTTTTTTTTTTTTTTGCTCCTTGCTCCCCTTCTGTGGTCTGCTCTTTGTGAGGGAGTGGGGCTGCGAGCCACAGATAACACAATGTGGATATGACACTCCCCGGATATTCCCTGTGCTTTCACTTAGATTTAGATTAGAACGCTGTAGTGGAATCTGACATGAAGGGAGCTACCTATCAAAGCTCCAACTCACTCTCCTTCTCCCCCACAGTTTTGCTTTGTAAAATGTTTGGCAAATTAACCAATACCTTGTGCTTCTCCCCTTCCGTCCCCTCCCCCAACAATCATCAGAATTAAAGATGACACTGGAACGATTTTTCACATTAGATTTCATGCATGACTTTGCCGAGCTTTGATCAGTCAACATGAAACTTTCCATTGCTATAACTTAATAGAACTGTGGGGGTTTTACTTTAACATAGTGGCACTTTTGTAACCTGCAGAGCATTCGTATTTGGTTAATGGCAGAAAATATAGTCAAAGAGGGCATTATGGGTTATTAGCAGAGAGTGCTATTTGTGGACATGCAAGAGGAGCTCATTGATCCTTGTCAGAACAAATGAATTCTACTCCTCCTTATCTCTTTTTTATCTTCCTCTGCTGCAAAACAATACAACCATGCACATTTCAGAACAAGACAGTAAATCAAATTGTGTTATTTGCTATTAAGTTTTTTTTTTTGCTTGTGTTTAAGATCTCTCCAGCTTTTGTTCCCATCCAGTCATGTGTTCTTTATTGGTTCATCCTTTGCCAAGGTTAAGCTTAGAAACCTAATGATACTGGTTTGGCTGGATTCTAACTTGGTGTCTCTGCAAGGGCCTACAAGTAAAACTAATATATTAAAGGATGTGAAATGAATAAAGATAAACAGGGGTTTACAAACACACATAACCATCTTATACATCATTTTATCTTTTTGCATTGTCTTCTCCTTGTTGAATAACGGTCAGATTAAAGTTATTTTCTGAATCCTGATATCATGTTGGAAAAGAGAAGGTGTAAATATAATAACTCGTAAAAACTCCAAGAACCTCCAACCAAAACCACCTTCTGATCTAAAATGTTTAACTCTTTAAAACCTGACGTGTCATCGCTGACACACCCTTCACATACGCATTTTGGATGGCTGTAACTTCTTCACTGTTTGTGCAATTGGAAAACTTCTAATTGTTTCTGAAACCTGAGATGTTGTGCTTTATAGGTTTTATTGGGTCATTACGGTAATTTCACTCATGCCTGTACTAGAAGCTGGAGAAGAAGCCGTTTTAGCGGTATTACAACATGCAGTAAATTGTAAATGCCTGCTAGATTTTGAAAGATCTGGAAAAATGGGAAAATGGATTCACTCACAACACATTTAACATATTTTCTAACCTTTTAGTTAGTCAAAATAACCCTGTAAATCTTGACCCATTAAAAACTAGCCACGAAATTCAATTTTTTTGGATTTGAAATGTTTATCAGCCCTTTTAACATAATCCAGACAAAAAAAAATGGTAATTTTCAATACATTGGGTGTTTTTGGCAACTTTCTGCTCACAATAACATTAACTTTAGATACAAAAATAAATTTTACCAGGAACATGTTGAAAATATAGAATATTTCACGATTATTATTTTTTTTTTTTTACATAAAACTTTAAACAGCCTTCTTATTTCCCTTGAATGGCACCATAATTTCAGTATTTTTCAACTTTCAACCAAATAACAATATAAGTGTTCTTCTTAACGTAACTTTTTGAAAATTCCAAAAGACTTTCCTGCAAAATGCGTGTTGGATGATTTAACATCAGCGGCCATATTGAATGAGGCACAAAAAAAGCCTTTCCACTGGCTATAATAGGATGATAATCCACCAAGGGGCAGAAAATGTGTATCGGGTCTTATACAATTGGTTTTTAAGGAAAGTATCGATCTTGTTGATAAGATGAAGGTCTCAGAACCTGGTGTAGCAAATATGACACAAATTATTTTATAGGAATGAGGAAAAAAAAATCCAGGCTGATCATTTTAGGCTCAGGATTTAAAGGGTTAAGTAAAAATATATGTAAATAATTGATGTAAAATACAGTTTGTCATCTTTTCATGTTCATCAGATATGACGCATTTGGACGTTCAGAGGCTCTGTAGTGAACGTGGAAACACCATCACCTTCTACTACATTGAGATTCACCAGTAAAACCCATGTATACCCACAGATGTTAACATTAATAATAATGTCAAAGTAATTATATGTACAAACACATAAGTAACAGCTACCTGAGCTGATTGCAGGGGCGCTGACAGACCATATATTTCAATACATATTAATGTTAACATCAGCTAATGCTACTAAGTTATGCTGATTATTGTATCAGTAAACCTCATGACAGAATCCTCTGATGGTGTGGTTAGACTTCTGGGAGGTACAATATATGTCACTTGGAGTCAGCTTCATCCCACATCAAAGTATTCCAGGTGATCCATGTTGAACATAAACAACAAACATGGAGATCGCAGATCTATTTGCTTTGTTACTGAAGAGGCATTTTGACTGTCGACACTAAAATGTTCTCATGTACGAGATGGAAGAAGCGAAATGACAGATGAGCTAATCATTGTTAAAGGTGGGTGCAAGATGTTTTCCTGGAGCATTTTTTACTATATTGCTTAAAATCCCCTTCACACCCCGATTACAACCAATTAACCCTTTCATGCATGAATTATGAGAGCCATAATCAGAGTGTTTTTATTCCTCTTTAGGCAAAAACAACGCAACTGACATTTTTTTTTTAACCCAGTTTTCATAGAGTTGAAAAAATGTCCACTCTGCTGGACACCATGTGTTTAATTTTTGAAGCAAAGAAACATGCATTTAAAATGGTAAATGGATTTACTAATATACTATATACTTACTGATATACTGTGTGAAAACTATGAAAACAAAACATTTTTAATGCAACTAATCTGATGTTTTCTCACATTTTATCATACTCTAATACTAGTTATTAGTCAGTTCATGAAGATAATACGCAAAAAATAAAAAACCTCTTGGTTTAAAAAACTATTAATTACAGTCTAACTACAATATCAAGCAACTGATTTACACTCAAACATGTTAGTGCAGATCAGGTTTATCCAGAATATCATGGTCTGAATGTCAGTGTACGGGCTGATGCATGAGCGTCCACTGTGTCAGCTGATATGGAACTAAAACAACAAAACCCATGAATATACAAGAGAACAGCTGGAGAATAGCTGTCCTCTGGGGTGACCACTGTGCATGAAAGGGTTAATTAAAAGCTCTAACACAAAAATACAAAAATGTAGTCACCTGTGGAATGGACAGGACTGAAAAAACACCATTTTAGGCGCTCAATCGCAATGATTGAACAGTGATATGTCTATCAAACTCAACCACCATTTGTCCCTTCCCCCTCCCCCTTGTGCACGTACCGGAGGCGTGGCTTCGGGGGGATGTCTGAAGAAAGGGGTTTAGACTTTTGAATTGATTATTTTCACCGTTTAACCGTTTTTCTAAGATCTCATACCCCACCTTTAAGTTTTTTTTCATTGTGAACTCACACGCTGTGTGCTGCCATTGTTGTGTTGACATTACGTTGTAGTTGGTGGTGAGGTCTGGGTACGTCTGTGTGGCCCCACTTTGCAAGAAGGACTTCCGGCTTGGACAGGCTTTCCAATGCATTTTATCAGGCTGGACGTCAGAAACTTCCCATCTCCCCAGCCCTCTGGAATGCAGCAAAAAACACAACTTAAGCAGAGCAGCCTGTCAGGGGCAACAATACATTTAATTCTATGGAAAAGTGCTCCAAAAGTCCAAGTCAGCAGCTGTGCTAACACTAGGAAATAATAAACAAGCACAAAGTGAAACACCTGTCAATCACAGTGGAAAACTCCTCTCATACTGCAGCACTTTTTTAGCTTAATATAATATAAACAGGTGAGTTGTATAAAAGGAGATTCACCCCAATCCAGTTGTTATGGAAGGGAAATGAACTACACACCACAAACAACTACCAGTGCCAGCCTGTAAATGTGTTTATTTCTGTTGTTTCTGGTTTTAAAATGGAGGTCTATGGGGACTGACTCACCTCCTCTGTTGGACCAGTTTTAGCTTTGACACTAACATCACTGTGTCTCTGCATCATCACCCCAAAACTACTAAAATGTGATCTTCTTCATGATACTGGCCTCAGCAGTGAACATTGTCATTTGCTTTTTACTGATACAAAACTAGTCAGATTTCACCCTGTGATGCTGTCACCATCAGGTTGTTGTAGGCTACTTGAATTTGTCATAACCTGAATAATAACAAATGGTTTTTCAACAAATCAAACCAGTTTCAAAGCCTACACCCGACCAAACAGACATAGATTCACCGATTAGACTCACCTTTATGGTATTTTAACCCATAAAGATGCAGAACTATTTTCTGTGGTGACATCCAAATTAATTTCTCTCTACATTTAACCACTGTCTACTGATTTTACACCATTTATTATAATTAGGGGTGTAAGGAAATATCAGTTCTGCAATATATCGTGATATCGTGATTAAAAAGTACTGTATTAATATTTTTAGGTATTTATTCAAATGCAGGTATTGTGGAGGTTTATTTTTACCTCCGCCAGGAGGTATTGTGATCACTTTGCTTTGTGTGCGTGCGTGTTTGTTTGTTTGTTTGTTTGTTAGCAACATAACTCAAAAAGTTATGGACGGATTTTCATGAAATTTTTGGGAAATGTTGATACTGGCAGAAAGAAATGATTAAATTTTGTTGGTGATCGGGGGGGGGACCTGTCTTGGCAGAGGTCTGCGCTCTCTGAGTGCTTTTCTTGTTGTTTTTTGGTTTGAAATTTCTTTTTCATTATTAAAAAAAAGCTGGCAAAGTGCCAGGTACCAAAATGTACCCAGTTTCACAGAAGCACCCATTTACAGTTTATGTAGACAACAGGGAAATGTTTTAAGATGCATGATTTCATTTAAAAAAACAAAATATCCCTCCTTTAAGGGTTAACATTCTTACTTCTGGTGTAAATCAATAATCATCTTCTTTGGTGGCGTGTATTGTCGTATTGTTTTAAAACATAAAAACAACAAGGGGCTTGTTAATATCAGAGCACAGACAGGAATATTCTCGGGGTAAAGTGATCTGAATCCAACACAAATGCATCAAACGCGTACTGGGAGTTCACGGTACGTAAACAGCAAATTGCTTACATATATTAACAGGGCCAACAAAAGATAAAAGGACCTGGAACCTCTACAAGCCATTACCTTTGCATGGACCCAATCACATCCAATATGGCCGTCATAAATTAGCACCAAAACAAAAGCAAACTAATTTGCTTTTTCTCATCCCCACCACATGCTTTTGTCTCTTTTCTCTTCCTCCAGTTTCCTCAAGAGCCTATCTTGGAAGAGCCACGAGCCTATCTTGGAAGATTTATGAATATGTTAGAATAGCCTGAGCCAACAGTTTTCAAAGTGGTGAAGTGAAAATAAATTAAACTGGCCCTGTAGGCAAGTCGTGCGCAGAGTGATGAATTAGATACTCATTGGTCTGTCGCTCGATGTCTGTCCCTGTTTTCAATAGAAAATGCTGGAAACACTGTGAGGAGAAAAAAAACACAAACAAACATACAAATCAATTAAGTTGTTTTGGATGACAGACGTCTTGAAAATTGATTTGGACGGTAAAGTGTATCAGTCCATGGTCACCAGAAGTAAATACACTCAGGCAACTGCATCATATTTTCCTTCAATTTGACTCATTTGCTCTTTGTTGTTTGCTATTTATTTCTTGGTGTATTAAGACAAAACGTAATCTGTCCTTTTTAAAAAATATCTTTCTCTAAAGACCCAAACCTACACCGGTAATAACTGTTGATCCATTAATCCTATCAATACATATAAATAACTGGCGTAAAATGCAGTTTGTCATCTTTTCATGGTCATCAGATATGACCCATTTGGGCGTTCAGACTCACAATTTTAACTTGATTGATTTAACATTAAATTCTTAACTTTAGTCAAAACTGTTTTTAGCTTTAATTTTAACTGTCTCTCATTCCCATTTTGATTTCCTTCTTTATTTTTATCTTTTCTGCACTCTCCTCCTGTTTAATGTTTCATTCTTTATGATTTTAATGTAATTTCATGCCTTTGTAAAGCACTTTGAATTACCTTGTGTATGAACGGTGCTATATAAATAAATTTGCCTTGCCTCAGAGGCTCCGTAGTTACCGTGGAAACACTGTCATCTTCTACAGCATTGATTCACCAGTAAAACCCATGAAGTTGGATCAATGACAGTGGATGGAGACACTTGTTTTTATGTAGAATTTATGTTATATTTTGCTGAAAATGTCATGTTTTCTTCATTTTTTTCTGTTTTGATGTAATAACCTTTGAATTTACTGAGCTTTTATTAACACCTACATGGTCAGTACATTAAATATAAGAAAATACCTGAATTTCACAGAAAAAAATACAAACTGATAATCCTATATTATAAAAAGGAAGTGGACTCTGTGTGTCTCGGGCATCACACAAAATCCGTACAGAGGTGACTGCTACAGTTTGGCACACTTACGTATATTTGGTCAAGGAAGAGACTAGTGAAAATGGCAAGTTGATAGGACCAATATTTTGGGAGATATTAGTAATTTTGGAATACAATGACCTCCCAACGGCCAATCATGTTGCTCTGCCCAGAATCAATAGAATTGTCACTGAAGTGGTTACCTAGCAACAGATAAGCAATAGAGCCACGTTGCCATAGTGTCAAATTTCATGTGCAGAAACAGACATGCCAGCTGAGAGGTTATTCAACTGAAAAGACCAGTGGAATTTATGGAAGTAAATCTGTCTCACCAGATTTTGAATTATAAAAGCCACTGAATTTCTAGCACAAAATTTTTTTGGCACTGAAATTAAATATCAGAATTTTTTTTTTTTGGCACTGAAATTAAGTATCTGAATTTTTTGTCACTCAATTTAACTATGCTCATAAATTTAGGATAAAAAAAATTCAGATGCAAAAAATTCAGATGCAAAAAATTCAGATCACACATCCGGGACACCAAGGATAAGCAATCGATTCTATCTCAAGTCGAACTGACAGCCAGCCAATCAAGTTACGTTAGGTTGGTCATGTGACACCGATGCAGGAAGACGGTCAGCGCGGATGTGTGATCTGAATTTTTTGCCACTGAATTCTTTGCATGTGAATTTTTTTTATTCTAAATCTATGAATATAGTTGAATTCAGAGACAAAAAATTCAGATACTTAATTTCAGTGCAAAAAAAAATTCAGTGCTAGAAATTCAATGGCTTTTATGATTCAAAATCTGATCAAACAGATTTACTTCCATTGGAATTTACCAAGAAAGTAAAGGAATGAACTGTATCGGAGGCTTTACAACCCGTCGTTCCCCACAGGTGAATACAGTATTAGAATAAGTGTGTTATGGAAAAATATTACTCTACTAATTCGTCTTCAATAAAGAAAGGTCAGTTCAAGCATTCAGTGTCAAAGAAATCACTTTATTTGGAGCTCCAAGAAAGAGATACCCCTCAGACAAAAGACTGAGACGGTCTGAACCCAAAAATACAAATCACAATGTAGTCTTCTGTCTCTCATGAGAAAATTATGGTGTGTCGAAAGTGTTTTGGTTAGTGCCAGGAATTTACAGATAAGACCCCTGTGAGAAATGTTGGTTTGGCCTTCTACTCTGGACACAACACAGAAGAGGTCAAAACTGCTCGATAATACACAGTGACATGAAAATATCTGAAATAGAGTTAGAAGCCTATATGATACATGAAATATATGAAAATATATATGAATATATATGGATATAAGTAATTTAGTCATTACATACTCCCCCCTTTTGATCAGTCATTGATCACTAAGAATAAACCACAACAGAAAGACTGATGACACACATCCATCCCTACAACCCCATCAAGGTTTAAGTAGAGATTTCATAAACCATCATAGAGGAATGTTTTTTTTTGTTTTTTTTTTTCCAGAGGACAGACTCCTAAGTAATCATCAAGCAAAGGCATAGAAAACAGAGAGATTTTCATATTTACATGTTAACAGGTTTACCAGGTACCACGATAAACAGGCTCATCATCTGAAAAAAAAAAAAAAAGAAATTGTTTAAGGAATATCTGAACCCAGACAGTATCTGCAAACACTTCTGTGCACTTGCTGTGTTTCTGTGGGGTGCCCAATTCAACAGAGGTCATTGTATTTATGGACAGTAAAAGGGACCTAAAGGTAAACTAAATCTCCAACGGGACCGAAGTGCAGCACGAGTTGGGAGTCGGTGAGTTTCACCGTAAAGGATCTGAAACCCATGGAGTTTGATAAATGCCAGTGGAATTTACCAAGAAAATAAAGAAAGTAAAGGAATGAACTGTATCAGAGGCTCTAGAACCCGTCGTTCGCCACAACCAATGGAGTTTGATAAATAACAGTGGATGGAGACACATGGTTTATGTTCAGTTAATGATATCTTTGCTTCAAAACTCACATTTTCTTCATTTTTTTCTGTTTTGAATTACCTCTGAGTTTTCATGAACGTCTAAATCAAATATAGGGAATTAAATATAGGAAAATAAATTATTTACAGGGAAAAATGCTAAATATACAGGGTTATATAATAAATGGTGATAAGTCACTTAAGAAAGGTTAAAGAGAAAGAAAAATTCATCTGGGAACTATCACAAAAATAGCACTGGGTCTGTATGAGTTAAAGCAAAACAAAACCAAAACTAATATTTATGTGGTCCTGCATGAGCTGCACCTCCAGCGCCGTCAGATCAGTACTGGACTGAACTGGACCCAAGCAACAGTTTTCCTCATATTGCACATCTTTGCCCAGAGAACTGATAAAAGCCTGGATCATTTATGAAATGGATTGCTGAGCATGTTGTTTTTTTTTTCCTTCCACTTTTCTCCAACATACTGAAAAACTAGGACCTGATGAAATCTTTCCATGTTGACCTCAAGGTTACTTTTCAATTGGAAGTGGTCAATCAAGAATGAGTTTCCATTTGGTCCGGCATGACCATAAATCTCCCATTTTCCTCCACTCAGCTGCCATTCCTGCCTGGGTGATGCTTTTCCACTCACCCACTTTCTTTTTCCTCTCTGACAGACACGTTGCATCGACTGATTGTAGGTTTCTCTTCTTGATTTTTTTTTTTTTTTTTTTAAATAAAATGTCAGTGTACAGTAATGGAACACATTTTTACAATGACATTTTGCAGCACATTAGTCAAACTGTTGGTCACATAAAGTCAGTTTGTGTATCTAACTCTAACCCTAACGACCGGTTCAATGATGTGGCACTAATATTGTGTCCTAATGGTTTAGTTCAATTTAAAGGGAATCAAATCCTAACATTAAAAAAAAAAAAAAAACTATAGTCTATAAATTACTTTGATACATTGATTTTTTTCCAAGACTTTGTTCAAAATTACTGGTTTTAATGAATTCAGAAAGAATATGTGTAGAATGACAGCAAATGTGTTAACAGTGTAGCCATTTTTAACCAGAATAATTACATTCTGACAGTTCTAATTAATTTGTGGAATCAGATCTGCAAACTGCAAGCGTCAAGCTGGTGTAACGTTTCACTTTCTACCGTGGTTTCACCATTTGACATTTTCAGATGCAGACAGTACAGTTTTAGTTATAAATAGTTATATAGTTACAAGACCCTTAACTTTAATCAGATGTTTAATCTTGTACAACTAAAAGACACCTGAAAAATAATACTAATGTCAAACTAAAATATAACAATTGCTTGAGCGGCCCATTTCTGTCACCAATTATTACAAAATCATGATAATTCTGTACTGTCTGACACATTGTAATTCTATTTCTTATGTAAATATGTGTATAGCCTATAGAGCTTTAGTACTTACTACAATTATTATTTTTTGTATTGTTTGACTTTATGCTACACATTTTTCAAGCACTTTTTCCTGCTGCTGCCTTGACCAGTGAATATCCCCATTGTGTGATCAATAAAGTTTAATCTAATCTAATAGAATATAATATAATAATATAGCCCAGGGTTTCTCAACCTTTTTGGAACCATGCCCCACTAACAGCATCATGAGTCTACTGACACCCTCCATATGCCTGAAAAAATGTGTAGGGTGGGGGTGGGGGGGTGGTGGTACGTAATTCTAAAAGTGACGTGACAGACCTACAGGGTGGGGAAGCAAAATTTACAATGAACATTTAGTTGTTTTTTCTCAGCAGGCACTACGTCAATTGTTTTGAAACCAAACATATATTGATGTCATAATCATACCTAACACTATTATCCATACCTTTTCAGAAACTTTTGCCCATATGAGTAATCAGGAAAGCAAACGTCAAAGAGTGTGTGATTTGCTGAATGCACTCGTCACACCAAAGGAGATTTCAAAAATAGTTGGAGTGTCCATAAAGACTGTTTATAATGTAAAGAAGAGAATGACTACGAGCAAAACTATTACGAGAAAGTCTGGAAGATACTATTAAAGAAGAATGGGAGAAGTTGTCACCCGAATATCTGAGGAACACTTGCGCAAGTTTCAGGAAGCGTGTGAAGGCAGTTATTGAGAAAGGAGGAGGACACATAGAATAAAAACATTTTCTATTCTGTAAATTTTCTTGTGGCGAATAAATTCTCATGACTTTCAATAAACTAATTGGTCATACACTGTCTTTCAATCCCTGCCTCAAAATATTGTAAATTTTGCTTCCCCACCCTGTATATGAGGAGGACAGGCTCCCCGACAGAGCCATCAGACAATCAAATAACCAACACAGATTATCTTCCCAATCAAGACGTCATAGCAACTGCAAAAAAAAGTTTTCCAATACCAGTATCAAATGTGAGCAACCAAACAACTGAAGCCAACTGTAAACTTATGTGGTTCGACACACAAACACCCACACTCGCCTGATTGATTAGCTGAAAATGAAACAACCACCACACTGAAGTCAATCACACACAGCGCGCATAGAACAATAAAGTGATCTTACCTATGGGTGGTATACAATTTGTCTTCTCTTGAACTTTGATGTTGAATGTTTAACAGAAATAACTCTATACAGTCAGTGAAGCCCAGGTAAGCAGGCTAACACTGCGTTTGTATGGGCTGTCAACAGACAGTCACCAATCACAGTGACACTTGATCAACCAATGACTGTCACAGACTGAGGATGCCAAGTTGGACCGATTCTCTTCATTTCAAAATAAATGAACCGATGATTTGAGTGCAATGACACAACAGTTTATTGAAATGTTTATACTTTTTTGACCCTTAACACCAACTATTTTGCTAAAAACCTGCCAAATGTTGTGAAAACCAGCCCAAATCTTATCAGCTCCCCCAAGGCCTTTTTTTTTTCAGCCTAATGTGTTCAAAACAAGTTCAACTGGACGAGAACCCGCCCAATCTGGCAACACTGTGTACCACAGTAGTCGCTAACGCACCCGCATGCATGCATGATAATGTTGTGCGACCTCCCCCCATGTGCTCACACCCCCCTGGGAGAGTGTCTGTGCCTCCCATGGGGACCCCCCAGTTGAGAACCACTGATATAGCATAATATAATATAATATAATATAATATAATATAATATAATATAATATAATATAATCACCTTTTTAATGTTGAGAGCAAAATAAATAATTAATTAATTACTTTCATTTATTAACTAATTAATTTACAGTAAAACTTACAAATTGTATTGAAAGTATGGTTTGTTCATTGTGTCAAATGGATGTTTTAAAGTATCATATCTTATTTCATCTAGTTTACAGGTACATGTACACTCAAATGTTTTTAGATTTGCACCAAACTTCTGCTGTTTCCTTCTAGGATCCAACATTTTAACCTTTCAACACGGAAACCTTAGAAAAAGACATTTTAAAATGAAAATGCATTAGTGTGGATGTTACCTTAGACTACACATATGATATAAAACCACACACAGAACTGAAAATCTAAAAGAAAATACTTTCAGACTCAGCCTTTCAGCCTTATAGTATAATTGCCTAACTCGTAGACAAATGGACACGTTGAATTCAGGTGTTTGTTTTCTAACAGGGTTCTGCGCTACAAAAAAAAAAGACAAATGTCATAATTTAGTTTTCATAGCAATTATGCTTTACGGCTAACGATATAATAGTTTGTTTATGACTTCAGATAATATTTACATGTGCTTTGCATGTGGTTCCTAGCGCAAATATGCCCATTATTTGTGTATTTAAGGAATGTCTGATGTAATTTCTGTGCTAAATCTGTGCTTTTGATCTGAGATGTGCATACAGTTGCTCTTGACACTTTGAGGGCAGTTGTATCTCTTAAAGCTGAAATGGAAATGTCAGAGCATGTCATACGTCTCTCCTCCCCCTCTCCAGGGTTCTTGTAAAACATGTGATTTCTGCAAGAGTCTGCAAAGAAGTGTGTGCATGTCTTCATATGCACACGTGTTTATGTCCAAGCGTGTGCTCGTCTGTGTGCGCGTGCACATGAGTGTGCGACACTAGTACAATATCCCAC
This sequence comes from Sphaeramia orbicularis, assembly GCF_902148855.1. Classification (NCBI taxonomy): domain Eukaryota; kingdom Metazoa; phylum Chordata; class Actinopteri; order Kurtiformes; family Apogonidae; genus Sphaeramia; species Sphaeramia orbicularis. Next base: position 70,715,467 of record NC_043968.1, on the reverse strand, counting down.
CAGCTGAGGCCCTAGTGCCACTGCTGCGCAGGGACACATGGCAGCACATGACAGAACAGCTTGAACAGTGCAACTGAAGTCCTTGATTCACCAGCAGCATCCACAGCTCTAATTACACGCTGAAGTAGGATTTTACAGCGTAGCATGAATGAAGTGGTTTGCTAATTTATAATATATTTACAACATGAACACATGTTGGAATATTTTGATATATCGAATATTTTCAGGCCCTTAGGCCAAAAAAATGTCAGTCCTGTAAAACCTGACCCATTAAAAACTTGCCAAAAATGCATTTAAAAAAAAAAAAAACTGAAATGTTTATTAGCCCTTTTAACATAATCCACACAAAAAATTTTGTCATATCATTTTGGTTATGATATATTTTTTGTATCACATTTGATACACTGGGTGTTTTTGGCAATTTTTTGCATACAACAGTGTTAACTTTAGATACAAAAATACATTTTACCAGTAACATTTTGAAAATATAGAACATTTCAGATGAGAAAATATAGAACATTTCAGATGTTTTTACATAAAACCTTTCACACTCTTTTTATTTCCCTTGAATGGCAACCTAATTTCAACATTTTTCAAAATTTTTAACTTTTCAAACGAGTAACAATATAAATGTTCTTCTTAACATAAGTTTTTGAAAATTACAAAAGACTTTCCTACAAAATGTGTGTTGAACGATTTAACAATAGCGGCCATAAAGAAGGCCTTCTACCGGCTGTAGTAGAATGATAATCCACCAGGGGGCAGAAAACACGTATTGGGTCACATACAACAAGTTTTTAAGGAAATAATTGATCTTGTTGAAAAGATAGAGGTCTCAGAACCTGACGTAGCAAATATGATACAAAGGGTTTTATAGGGTTAACTTTCATCCATCCCACTGGTGTCTTGTGCGGGGGAAAATAGACAGCAAAGTAATCACCAACTTACTTTTACCCTGACTCAACTTGTGTGTCTATGTCGTACGTGCAGAACAACTGGCAATAACTCAGCAGCATCTACCTCCACCTCTCCAAACTGCCTGCCCCGCCTCAATCCAACAATTGCTTCAACATGCAATTTCAGCGTTTTCCTTTTTCAGGAGGCAGGAACACAAGCCCTGAATGCCAGGTCCATTTTTATAGTATGTAATTTATGCTTTTACAGAGAAAACAGCACCTGCATCCATATTTGCTTTTTCAGTATACAATATGATTAAGTGTGTTCCTTCAAAAGAAACGCTATACGAAGATGTGATGAGAAGCACGAGTCTTGTACAGTTACACAGTGGGGGTGGGGGGGTGTTGCTATTATTAATATATCAAAGTCTAAAGTTGTATTTAATTAGTTGTATTCTAAAAAATTATCTTATATTGTGATAATTTCCCTTCCACATCAATTATAATGACATATATAATGACATATTATATTGAGGGTTTTTTTTGTTTTGTTTTGCTTTCATTCTCAAGGAAAATTACAAATAGTTATATTTTACTGTTAATAACTTTTTCTAGCTTAAATGTTTCATATTTTGCAAGTTTTGGATATTCTACCTACAGATTTCAATAAAAAAATATGTTTTTTTGGTAAATGTTTGTCATATTCTGACCATAAAACCACACAAATAACTATTTAATGATCTATTATTATTATTATTATTATTATTATTATTATTATTATTATTATTATTATTATTATTATTATCTGATTACTTGAAACTGCTCAAGGAAGATGTGCAAAATACCACAATATTGAATCCACAGGGATAACACATTCTATTAATCTAGCACTTTGGGACTGAATGAAAAGTGCTTTATAAATGCAATTTATTATTCTTATTGTTATTATTATTATTTGAGCTGCCTGTTTATTCATTACGTTTAATTTAGTATTATGCTCTTATACTTTGCCTCTTAAGTATCAGTTTTCTTTTCACTTTGTACAAGTTTTCAAAGGGTTTTGTTAAACAGAAAAGAATAATGATTTCACATTCATTGCTATAATTATCTGAATCAACTAATACTTTCATCCATGTCTCTCCACCGTACATCTGCTCGTACTGTGTATGTTCCTAAAATCAAAAGAAGCTCAGTGAAATGACATTTAATAACATTTCAGTTAAACTGTTCTAAATTATTATTGTAATATGCAAATACTTAAATAGGATTGTATTACAAAAATTTTGCGCAATAGTCGTGTCTGACAACACAAGCCACTCCGTTCTAGTGTTGAGAATATATATGGTAATGTACAATAATCTACTCAGCACAAACAGAAGAACACATTATCCATTTGAAGGCTAAGTACCTTTCATTCACAACTGTAAAAAATGCAAACATATTCCAAGAGCTGAGAATAGCTCCCGTGGTACATGTTATCCTCCGTCAGACCCAACACACACTCACACTCTGTCAGACACCTAAAGAGCTTTATGCAAAGAAATGAAAAGTGGATAAATAGCTACTTTAGCTGCACCTTTGCTTCACAGTCGCAGAGAAAGAGCCCTTGTGTGAAATGGGCCAACACTGCAAATCCTGAAACCATGTGCCCCCTCAGTATTACGTATCCAGCGATAGGACTGGGCAGGCTTGGACTGAGGGGAAATTGGGCAATCTTCCAGTTCAGAGGTCTTTGGTTTTGTATCATGGCTGCAACGATAACCTCCAATGGTAATTTAATGCCCCCATTGAAGTAATGCACTTTATTGCACCAGTGGATTAAGTAATGATTATTTTGCGAAATTGCGGCCACACAATGGTCAATTAATCTTTAATGAAACTGTAACTTATGAGGCAGAGCGTGGCATTGCAATAAGCAGGCAACTGCTTGCCAAGGCAGTTACAAGCCTCAGTTGCGGTCTGCACTCCCCATCTATCACCATGTAAAAATAGCGCACGTTAGATAGAGACACAATAAAAAAAAAAAAAAAACGGCAAAGTAACAGTTGCAGAGTCTTCATTTTTTAGCATTCATGGAATAGTTAAAGTCCTATATCTTCAGTCTTCAACATACGGGGAAAAAAAAAATACATTAGGCTGTGATGTATGCAATGAGATTAAATGGCATTTTGAGGTGCTATTTATTTAGAGTAAGCCAGGCGTAGGGGTTGCAGGGAATTATGTGCACTGACAGAGCATGAAGTTGGAGGTTATCAAAGAGCTGCAACAGAATTCCAATATGCACCTTTCATTTCATCAGCAACTCTAATGACTGGAAGTTTAACTACGCACTTATGGATCTAGTGTAGAGCGGCAGTGATTATTTTTGTAATGGATTAATTTATTGATTATTGTCTTTGATTTAATTTCAATAAACAGGCAGAAAAAAAGGGTAAAAATGTGAAAAAGACGTCTGAGTCTGAAAATGACTACTTGTCCTTTATTCCAGAACCAGCCTAAACAACAACCACAAAAATTATAAATTTAAAATGATATATATAAATATATATTTGCAGAAATAACAACAAGAACAACAATATCCACACACAAATCCACTATTTTTACAATCTAAAACTTTAAAACTCATTGACCTTGTGGAATTCAAAACTATTCAAATACTGTATAAAGCAACGAATAACTTACTGTCAGGCAATATTCAAGAAATGTTTTATGAAAGAGAGGGAGGCTATGATTTAAGGGGAAAGTTAAATTTAAAGATTCATAAAGTACGCACTGCGTTAAAAAAGTTTCTGTATCACCATCTGTGGAATAAAATTGTAGAACAAATTGTGTGTGGAGATTAAACAAATATCAAAAATAATTCAGTTTGAAAAAAGATATGAAAAAATGATTCTTGAGAGGTACAGTATTTAATAATGACAATGAGGCCTGTTTGTTTATGGATGTTGTACTGATAAATCTGCTGTAATTATTGAAGAAAATGGTTGAATTGTTGAGTCTGTTTGTATGACTGTACTGCCATGATCATATTGTTGTGTGTAATTCAGTTACTGCATTATGTATTGGTTGTCGTTCGAAGCTAAAATTAGGAAAATAGTATTGTTTGATTCTTGTATCAAGTTAGTGATAAAGGTGTAAAAGCACTGAGGGGTAGGATTAAATAAGTGTATACGTTTTCCTACTCCTTTTCGACCATGCAAAATTCAAACTTGTATATGCTTGGAGATAGATTCTGACCATTTAATTTTTTAAATTTTGTTTTATTTTGTTTCTTTGCATGTTCGAAATAAATAAATAAATCAAATCAAATCAAATCTACAAATAAAAAACACGTCCAATGACATCTATAAACAATATGTGCACTGCAGTCTTCAACGCATTTGGATCCAACATACTAAGAACTGATAATAGAACTAACATACAACTGAAAAAAATAGAGAAATATTTGTGAATAAGTGATGGTTCCAATGTAGAAAAGTGAACATATAGACATTTTCTGCCTTTTCATCCTCATCTCTTCCCTCTACTTTCCATGTTGTTTGTGTTGATCCTGGCATCATGTGCGTCACAATACGTGTCCGTTGAAACATAACAGTGGAACCAGTGTTTAACAGCAGAGAAATTAAGGAAATAAAGCTATGATTCAGGAAAACTGGAATCAAATGATTTCTTACTCAAGTCAGTTAACCCATAAAGACCCAAACATCCACTGGCGACCAAAAGCATCTGCTGTTATAAAATGGTTAATAACTTCTGAACCACTAAACCTATCAATACGCTGTAATATTTGGTATAAAATGCAGTTTTTCATCCTTTCATGGTCATCAGATATGAACCATTTGGGCGTTCAGAAGCTCTGTAGTGAACGTGGAAAACACTGTCATCTTCTACAACATTGATTCACCAGTAAAACCCATGGAGTTGGATCAATGGCAGTGGATGGACACACTGGGTTTATGTTCAGTCAATGATATTTTACTGAAAAAAAAAAAAAATGTATTCTTCAGTTTTCTTTGTTTCTGGTATATTAACCCTCAACAATAATCTGAGCTTTAACGAACACCTACATGATCAGTAAATTAAATATAGGAAATAGCTGATTTTCCTTGGAAAATGCAAAATACAGAGGATAATATTACAATAAATGATGATAAATCATTTAAGAATAGTTCAATACAGAGAAAAAAAAATTCTGGAACTACCACAAATGTAGGAATGGGTCTTTATGGGTTAATCAATTAATTGTTTCAGCTCTAATTAATATCTTCAGGGTGATTTTTACTATTTGCAAATTCATCCCACAGGCTGGATCGGAGCCTTTGGTGGGCTGTATGTATGACAGCCCTGATACAGACAATGGATACAGAGTGAGTAGGAACAAATGTAGCTGTAGCTGAAATAATTAAAACACAACAGTGGAACCAATGTTTAGCCACAGCGAAATTAAAGAAACAAAGCTTAGACTACTGGAATCAAATATTTTTTTATATAGATTCAACAGCAGAGAAATTAAGGAAACGAAGCTATGATTCAGAAAAAAAAAAAAAAAAAAGGAATCAAATGATTTTTTACTCAAGTCAGTTTATCAATTAATTGTTTCCGCTCTAATTAATATCTTCAGGGTGACTTTCGCTATTTGCAAATTCATCCCACAGGCTGGATTGAAGCCTTTGGTGGGCTGTGTTTGACACCCCTGATATAGACAATGGATACAGAGTGAGTAGGAACGAATGTAGCAGTAGCTGAAATGGTAAAAAATAAAGAAATATTTATGAGTAAGTAGTCGCTTTTCCATTGACCCTCAAATTGTGCAAATATAACTTGCGCATTAAAAATTTATCTAATGGAAAAATGGAAACAATTTCACCAAAAGTCTCATTTTTCGATTAAAAGTTTTTGCGCTAGGACGAAGTGGTTTTTCGGGCATAGCACAAATGGTATTTCACACAAAACTGCAATGGAAAGACCTTTTTACCTCCGCCAAGGACGTTATGTTTTTGCCAGGGTTTGTTTGTTTGTTGGTTAGTTAGCAAGATAACTCAAAATGTTATGGACGGATTTTCATGAAATTTTCAGCAAATGTTGATACTGGCACAAGGAACAAATGATTACATTTTGGTGGTGATCGGGGGGGGGGGGGATCTGCCTTGGTGGAGGTTTGCGCTCTCCGAGTGCTTTTCTAGTTTGGCAAGTAGAGTCAGGTGAATTAAAAAAACGGATGCTGATGTACGTTACAACAAGCGAAGAAGAAGAAACATGTCACAGTATGTGTGGACACACCAGGAAACTCAATCATTTTTTAATTTAGTACGAGATAGAGGGGTTATACATAATAATAATGAATATATCTGTAAATCAACACCATATTTATGTTCGTCACCATGTTTATGGAATGACTTCTCGTGTCATCTCGTGAAAATACATACACAAATAATCGCATTTGTGATTTAATGGAAAAACCGACATTACACACGTCTGTTTTTTTGACATTTAGTAAATATCGGTAAAGTTTTGCACAGATGTCCAATGGAAAAGCAACTAGTGATGGTTCCAATGTAAAAAACTGAACATAGAGACATTTTCTGCCTTTTTTTATCCTCGTCTCTTCTGTCTATGTTCCATGTTGTTTGGGTTGATCCTGGCGTTATGTGTGTCACAATAATCGTGACGCACAACAGTGGAACCAATGTTTAGCAGCAGAGAAATTAAGGAAACAAAGCTTCGATTCAGGAAAATTGTAACGGAATAATTTTTTAAAATCGATTTGAGTCGATAAATCTAGTGTGTTTCTCTGTGTCTGAGCCACATAATATAATCTGTAGCTTTATTGTCCACTCGCCCTCAGTGTTTTCAGCAAAGCCAGAAAAGACACAAAGATAAATGTTTTGATTCTGATTAGTTTCTCGATTCGCTTCTGGCCTCAGGGCTTCAATTCTCTCACTCATTCCGCACTGTGCTAACACATGTTGATGGATTTACTTTTATTGCATGACATCATTTCTACACCGACGTGGGAGGACGAGACATCATATTTCCAATAGTTGAGTACGTGCTCAATGGGAAAACGCAGAGCAGAGCAAAAGAGGTGAAGAAACAGGAATGAGGAGAATGATTGATGGAGTGAACGAGAGTGAAAGGATGATTGGGGACGAGTCAAGGGGCATGTGCACGAGTGTGGCAGGAGTAGGAGTGAGTGTAATGAAGGAAGACAGAGGAGATGTATACAGAGGACAGAGAGAAAGAAAGAGAGGTGAAAAAGAAAGTGGAAAACAAGAGATCCCAAGGCTGATAGTGCTGAGCTGACTGTCATGTCCTGAACTGTTTCTTCTGCAATCTCTTGGCAACAGCACATTGATAAGAAAGAATATCTGTGTGTATGTGTGCTGATGGTGAGGTTGGGGATATGAGCTATGGTGAGACAGAAGAGGGAAAAAATAGGGGGGGGGGGGGGGGGGGACTGAGGCACTCTGTGTTATTGTGCACCGGCCGCTGGCACCAGCTCTGTCAGCGAGCAGCGTTGATCCGTGAACTTGCCATCTGGATTCTCCCACAAATCACATTAAAGTTTCAAGCCCAGGAATACATCAAGCTAAATGAATATTGGATCCAGGGGCCGCAGACAGGCCTGATGGAGAAAAAGCCCCGTGCAACCCAACTCTTTGTGGTCAGATATGATCCATCCATCCCTTTACTCCACCCCACCCTCTGTCTGGTCCCTTCAACGCTGATGAGGTGTGGAGGTGAAGAGCTACACAATCAAATGGGTTATTATATAGTAGAAGGAGCTGGAGAATCTGCATAGTTCAAGTGGTGCTGAAGGACTAAATCTGTTTGCATTTAAACTCTCTCTGACTATATATTATACTCACTTTTTACCGCAGTAAAAGGACATTATAGGCTGTTCCAAAGTGCTCGGAGGTTTCAGACATCCAACCAGCTAAAATGCTTTGGAACGCCCGTCAAAGCCAGAGGTCCTAGTTGCAAAGTGGGGCCAGATCGAACCACCCCAGTGTTTTTCAACCTTGGGATCAGGACCCCACGTGGTGTCGTCTGGAATTCAAATGGGGTCGCCTGACATTTCTAGTGATTGATAAGAAAAAAAAAAACTTACTAATAAAAAATATATGGTGAGTTGATAGAGACGAGCACAATCCATAAAAGACATGACAAACTGTGAAGCTGAAACTGAAGCACTGTGGTACTGTTTATCTTTCAAATGTTCATTGTGGTCAGTTTTAGATGCTGCAGCTCTTTCATAATTCATAGATTGAATTATTGTTTGTTCAGTATTAATTGTCAGCCTTGTAAATCCAAGCTGGACTGACTGTACATATCCTGACCAAGGAAAATAAAAGTCTCACTTTGTGCAGTAATCTACACCTGGCTTTTCTGTCTCCGTCCATAATAATATACATTATATAGACTAAATGTCATCTGTAGTGGCAAGTTACATATATTCCATATAACTTTACATATATTCCATATTCCATATAAGATTATTTGAACTCTGAACTGAGTATTATATAAGACTGAGGTTTCTATCCTGTTAGAGCTCACATAAGAGACAATGACCAACTGTATGTTCTTGAACACTCATGCAGACGGCTTGCCTCTGTACGATGGTACCTTGGAGCTCCAATTAAATTTACAGGGTGGGGAAGCAAAATTTACAATATTTTGAGGCAGGGATTGAAAGACAGTGTATGACCAATTAGTTTATTGAAAGTCATGAGAATTTATTTGCCACACGAAAATTGACATAATAGAAAATGTTTTTATTCTATGTGTCCTCCTTCTTTCTCAATAACTGCCTTCACACGCTTCCTGAAACTTGCGCAAGTGTTCCTCAAATATTCGGGTGATAACTTCTCCCATTCTTCTTTAATAGTATCTTCCAGACTTTCTCGTAATAGTTTTGCTCATAGTCATTCTCTTCTTTCCATTATAAACAGTCTTTATGGACACTCCAACTATTTTTGAAATCTCCTTTGGTGTGACGAGTGCATTCAGCAAATCACACACTCTTTGACGTTTGCTGTCCTGATTACTCATATGGGCAAAAGTTTCTGAAAAGGTATGGATAATAGTGTTAGGTATGATTATGACATCAATATGTGTTTGGTTTCAAAACAATTGATGTAGTGCCTGCTGAGAAAAAACAACTAAATGTTCATTGTAAATTTCACTTCCCCACCCTGTATACTGAAATGACACTGATTGCCTGAAATGACCTTTTATTATTTTAAGGATGAATGAGTAGAGTATTATTTTTTTCCATAACACATCTAAAATCAATGTTTATTTGCAACATAGTATAGCAGACTATTACATGATCAAAAACTAATTAGTTTCAGCAAAAAAAAAAAAAAGTGTCCATTTTGAATGTCTGGGGTCGCCAGAAATTTGTGATGTTAAAATGGGGTCATGAGCTAAAAAAGACTGGGAACCACTGACCTACCCCAACCTCTCAGCGAATCATCAATGTCACATTAACAAAACAATGGTGCCGCACATGAGTGCAAGTTTGCAATGAAAAAAAACTTCTCAATGTATAATTACGTCATCTGTCGTTTTGCCTTTTCCATCTCGTTTGTGAGAATACCGGACTGTTGACAGTCAAAATGCCTTTGCAGGAAAAAAAAAAAAAAAAGCAAATAGAAGCTTACATCTGTGATCCTTCATATTTGTTATTTATGTTCAACACAGATTGTCTGAAATGCTATGAGGTGGGATGTAGTCAACTCCTGGTGGGATAAATCCTACCTCCCAGCACTTTGAAACGGGCTAGTATTAACACTGGTGCATTAATTGACCAATTCAGCAACATACACTGACTCGCGCATTAGCCCAAACAAAAAAATAAAACAAAAAACATAAATAAAACATGTAATAAATAGAAATATTTAGCCAAATCTGCAAGAATGGTTTGCAGACTTTACCTGCAACCACCAACCTGCATGTAGTAATTTAGTCATTTAGACCATTTTTGCAACTAGGTTTAGCAAAAGCCATGACACTATTTGTAGAGCAGCGCAGTTTCCAGTGAAATCCAGCCTTTGCGGATGTTTGGTGGATTACAGGCTGTGCACTGGCACCGGTTCAACAGTCACAAATGCCATACAATCCTTTTGTAAATGTGGTCTTTAGTGTTTATCATCTGTAAGCTGAAATATTTGCAGGTTCTGTACAACTGTAGCATTAGTTCCAGATGGAGGCTATTTCATGTGCACTTTGTTGAGTTTCATTTCATTTATGAAAAAATACCTCATTCACCTTATTTTCACTCCAGAAACCCCTGTAAAAGTCAATATTCATAATAGCTTCATGCTAATCACATTTATTGGTGATCTTCACCACCTTCTACAAACTCTAACATTAGTTACATTTCCCATCATGCTACAGCTGATCAAATACACCCAAGGTTTTGTCACAGTGGGGTCAGCAAAGTTGTTAGCAAACTTTATCTACCTCTGAAATAATGTTAAAATAGCAGTTACATGGTAAACACTGATAACTTTTCAGTGTTTTCTGACATCTAGTGGACGGTTCAACTGATTGGGGATCAGGAAGATGATCAACAGGATTATTGGACAATACTTGGTTTTAGATTGCAGCCCTCTTTATTTATTTATTTTTGTATTTCTTGTTTTTGAGTTTAATGAAGCAAACTGACAGCATACACTGAATGTAAATGGCTGATTTCATGCTGTTAAAATGTTAATAAAAATATTGTGGGGAAAAAAAAAATAGCAGTTACAGTTATTGTAGTTTAGTTACCAGCTGACAACCGAACCCAAATCTATTTATTTACATTAGTTATTGTGTTATTTGTTACCATGGTGATAGTTGTTCAATACTTTACAAACATGAAGACTTACATTGTTTATGGAGTATCCAGGGTTATATTGTTGCATATGTTTAGGAGATAATAAGGAGTCATAATTGTGGAATGTACAAATATATAATTAGAGTCTATATGACAAGGCCTTGAACATGATTCATGTGTACAGTGTGAAATTAATGCTTACTTTGCCTTTCAGTCTTGCTGCATTATGTTGATTTTGCATAAACGGATTTCTGTTTTCACCTTTAGGTGAAAATAATACTTGAGTGGAAAAAAAATAATGCAATCATTCATCATTCAATAACATGTTATGTTCTGGTTTCTGGCCACATATTTTCTGCTGAAGTACTGTTTGTGCTCCAGTAAAACCTATTAAGAAAATATTGCCTCACCAAGATGCTGTTTCATACAAGAAGGAAAAAATCTATTTAGTTCTTTTCCAATCCAGTGGCTTGTAGAGGTAGGATTTATTTTCCGGGCCTGAACTGAAGAGAAAGGCTCTGATGTTAGCTGTCCAAGCTTCAATTCAATGAGATCTCCTGGGTGAGATATGGATTGGCCTGCAGTCCAAATATTATAAATACCTCGCCAGTGGTGAAAGTGAAGAGGTACTTTCAGCTACAGCCCTAAATTGGCGTCTCCATTAACTGCGGCGGTTGTCATTAGCGTACAATTAGTGAAACGCTGTGAAGTTGAGTTAACTATAAAAGACAACAAATGGAAACACACAGCAACAGAGGAAATATGTAAAACACATAAGAAAAGCATCCACAGGTAAATAGATATGGTGCTAAATAAACCAACACAGGAGAAAAGAGCAGACATCAATCACTGTTCCACTCTGTCAGATCAGGAGTGACCAACCACAGCTGAGCACCGAGCTCGGAAGTTTTACGAAAATAAATGGCTGGAAAAATAAATGCCTGTCATAACACACAGTAATCTTAAAAGGGCAGCCAGCCATTTTATTCATTTCTACATTCTAACAGCACTTTCTCCTATTGTCTATTTTAATTCTTCAGTAAGGTATCTGTACATAACAGGGGGTTTTCTCCAACATTTTTAGTGGCTTTAGGGCAGGGGCCATCATCTATATTTGTCCAAAAGCCAGAATGTTTCTAAGGAAATGCAGTAGGAACTGAAAAAATAGGTCTAATTAGGCTATTATCAGTGTCTGAAATTAATATCCAGCCAAGCACTTTTTTGTTACTGCCCAGAATGCGTGGGTATGATTTTGACATTAATTATTAAAATACTGCAGTAAACCTACTTGAAAATGGTCACAGAGGTGCTTGGTTGAACAGGAACATTGCGAAGGAGCAGAGTACAACGGGATAAGAATTTTTTTCCTGTGCTTATGTTGAAATAAATTGCATGGTACTGTGATTTTCCCATTTAATTATTAAAAATGTTGTAGTAAAAATAAACAAATACAAACTTCCTAGTGTAAACCTTCATGGCCATTTTTAGTATAATGTACAAATTTACGAGAAGCAATTAAATGCGCCATGTTTCTGTGCAAAAGGAGGATGAACAGCAGAGTTTAGGAGCTGAAAATGAATGAACGTTCTGCACAAGCAAAAGTCTAAGAACACGGAAAGAGAGAGGAGGATAGAAACAGAAATATGGAATGTCATACATATATAATTGCAGAATGTGGCAGTTTGTAAGAAATATTAATCCAGTTTAATTGGTTTTGAGTAGTGGAATGTCCTATTTTTTTTGTTTCTGGAGTAATCAAATATAAGAAGAAACGTTGGTGCTTAACCCTTTGAATCCGTGTATCATTCGTTCTTTTCATATTCAATTAAGAATGTGCAATCAAAAAACGAAAAAAATGACTCATTTCATTATTCATGTACAAATTAAAAATCAAAAAAACGAGTTATTTTTCATTCTTTTGATTGAATGCACAAATTAAAAATCAGAAATAAGCAAATGGACGAAATGTCAGGTTTCATGTTTACATTTTTGATATTCGATTTGGTCGGACATCAAAAATGTAAACATGAAACCCAACATTTAGTCTATTTGCTTATTTCCAAATTTTAATTTGTGCATTCAATCAAAATAAGGAAAAACAACCCATTTTTTGATTTTTGATTTGTACATGAATAATGAAATAAAGAGTTGTTTTTTCATTTTCCGATTGATGATTCTCAATTGAATATGAAAAGAACGAATGATACACAGATTCCTTTGGTCCTCGGCCATTTTTGTCCTTTTTTTCCTCAACTTTTTTTTTTTTTTTTCATTTGGTGATCATTTTGGCTGTGTCACAGCTTGTGGCATGAATTATGGCAGGAACTTTTCTTTTTCGTTATTGAAATCCAGTGTCTATTACTCTTACATGTCTTTTATACTCTGTATTCATGCACACACACACAAACCTGCTGTAAAATCATTCAACAATTTTTTTCGGCTTTTTTTTTTCCTTTTCCTTTTAAATCTCCTAAACAACTTCAGCCCTGCTCAAAACTACCACAACACTTGAAAACACTGTGAATACACTTGGAAGATGAAACTGAGCAATCTGGATGAACTCTGGGAGTCCTGCTGGGCTGCTTTCTTTCTTTCTTTTCCATTCCAGATGACTTCATCAAAAGGTTATTTGAGTCGTTGCTGAGACGTATGGATTCAGTCCTCTAAGCTCATAGGAGTCATACACCATAATAATTATTTTTTCCACGACACCATTACTTCATGTTCTGATGTTACTGTAGAATGTTTGTGTATTCAAAACAAAGTATAATTTCTACATTTTGTATGTGACAAGACTTTTGTCCAAGCAAAATCTGACCTTTCTGTTTTATTAAATGATAAAACTCAATGAATGATACAAATCTTTATTGTGGTATAATAACCATACTCTAGGGGAGTTTGACTTTCATATAAGCCATTTCTGATTCCAATTGATCAACTACAAGTCAAGTTATCATTTTTTGTTCCTGCAACTTGGATAAGCGAGAGAACTTTTGTCAGGTTGTGTATATACACACTTTATTTTGGGCTCTAGCATTGTAATTTAATGTTCATTCATGGTGATAAGTGTGAACGCCGTGTATGTCAGATTACTGTTGTATCCAACTGTTTCATTGATTTTAAACATGAAGTGAAAATAAGCAGAATTCGATGTGTGCTTCCCACATTTTTTTTTTTAAATCCCACTTGATGGAGACATTTTTTAAGCACATTATGTCTGAGTAAAAACCTCCCATTTATCTGTTTCAGGTCTTCAGGTGATTTTCCCCGAATACCTGCAGGAGAAATTTGTCCAGTCAGCTCTGAGCTACATTATGTGCAATGGAGAGGGGGAATACTTGTGCCGTAACAACCAATGCATTTGTCAATGTGCTGACGAGTATCCCCAGTGCAACTGTCCCATCACCGACATCCAGATTATGGAGAACACCCTGTTGGGAATGTCTGAATCCTGGGCTGCTTCTTACAAAGACTTTGAAAACTCTGGTGAGCTGAAAATATTTCAACATCTCTTCATTTTTTTTTCTCTAGTACCTTACCTGCATTCTTTATTAATCCTGCAATAGTGTTTCTTCATTTGCCCAGATACTCTTGATGATTCCACGGCTCAGTCTGAGAGAGAGTGGGCAGGTTGGGAAATATGTTAAGTTGGATTCGTGGCGGTTGCATGTCTGCAGTCTAGCAAATAGAGATGTAATGGCACAAGGCTCAGGGGGAAAAGCAGGGTTACATAGAGACGGCTGTAATCTCTAGATAAGGTGTACTGGGTGACATGAGATAAGGACTATTTGAGGGACTAGGTGGACTCTTTAGAAGCTGTATCATGAAGAGGACCTTCAATAGGCTAGTGAAGCCTCTGTGAAAAGGCTCCACAATCAATTGATCCTACAGCATGGATTCGATTATGGGAATTTGTAAGACACATTGTGAACATCCAGCCAGAACGCTGGAGGAGGTACCTGACATGTGGAAGTGGGGTGGGGAAATATCAGATATGCAAAACATACAGAGAAGGAATGTGGCGTTGAGATGACAAAGGGGGGATGTGGGCTCTGACGTGTAGAGGAAAATGTGACATTTCTGTGCTACGACTAGAAAAGAGCTCACAGCTGTGTGGTTCATACTGTCATACTATATTAGAGAGGTTAGAGCATGAGTACAGGCATTAAGTCATACAGTCTCACTCTTGAAGATGAGAACAGTTTCCATTGAGTGTATTGTTACCTGATAAAGGCACAGTGAGTACTGAGACGATAGCACAGATGTATGGGCTGATCTAGTCTATTCATTTCTACATTATTCAGTGTTTTCATCTATGTTTGTACAATATGACATGCATCAGGAGTGTGTTGTAGACTTCACCTCCAGTTAAATGCCTCTTTAAATGTGGACAAGAACCAATCTAAACAAGTGTTCAGAGAACGCAAACCTCCACCAAGCACCCCGAATGGTGTGCATGTGTGGATTGACTATTTCTTTTTAAATTAAACAGTTTCAAGGTTGTTCCATACAGCAGAAAAAGTTGAAGCTTGGTACCAGTCATGTGTATGTTAAATTATATTAAATTCCAATCAATATTTGTTGAGTTATTATGAAAAATGTGCCATAAATGGAATTTTCAATGTTAAACTGAAATGTTCAGAGTCCACATTCCACAGTGCATGTGGACAATTTTGTGCCAGATACAAGATATTGTTCTAAGCTATGGGTGTATCAAATTGGAGGCTAATCGGAGTAATTTTGAATTTTTTATGAATTTTCAAAAATTGCTCAATGATGAGCGATAGGAAAATTGTAGATTTTGTGACCTTGCTGTGACCCTGAACTTTGGCCTACTTGGCCCAAAATGTAATGGGTTGGTCCCAGGGCCTAGGCCTCTCTGTGGGTAAAATTTGGTAAAGATAGTTGGGATAGTTTTCCCATAAAGTTGCTGACAATCAAACAAACATGCAAACAAACACGCAAACAAACAAACACACAAAGCAAAGTGATCACAATACCTCCTGGTGGAGGTAATAATCAAAACCCTACACAGAACACTTATAAAGTCTAAAAATCACTAATAATATGGGACTAAACAAAGTCCTCAGTGCCTCAGTTGTGGGAAATCTACCCAGTACAAGTATAGTCTGTTATATGTTATTGTTGGTAAGTTACCACTGACACCCTGCAAAAAATAGAGAATCAATGTAGGAAAACCAATATAATCCAAGTTCATTGTAACTGCATAAGTAAAGGAATATTTAACGAGGCTTACGCTGTTGGGGGCTGACAGCAAGGGTATATCCCCAAAATCCCCCCCATCCTCTGGTATATACAAATCTATCCACGAAAATTGTTAAACAATTGATACGAACTTAATCTGAGCTACATCGACCTAATAGTGGCAGGATAATGGTCAGAGAACCAATTTTTCCCCATAAAACTCCACCTAGTGAATGAAAATAACACCATATGAACTCTGGATGGTAGACAGAAAATGGGCATTTGTAAGACTGATCATCAATATGAGCCAAATTTGATCTCAATTGGCCTATTATTGCTTGATTTATGTCCAAAAACTGATTTTTAACTTAAGCGCCCCCATTTGGATGACTTATAATACTCATAGAGAAGATGAAATCCATAGGGTTCTTCCACTATGCTGGTTATCGAGGGAGAAGAAATCCAACCAAATCTGTCCTAGTTATCGCGTTCACATGGAGGATATCCAGCGGGAGAACTGGCGGCAGTCGGGGTAAAACCATTATATCCCCGAAACTCGATTTTGGGATATAATTATAAATCATATGCCAAGTGTCTGGTACCAATACCATCACACTGGACAAACCTTTTCACAGTACAGTTTCCGTAGAAAAGTATTTTAAGAAGATGTTTTTCAATCTAAAGGCAAATGTAACTTGAGTTGATTGGCAGTAATGGAAATGTTTCTTGAAATTAATATCCTTCATTTTTAGGGATTATATAATTACTAGCGCTTTGACCCATGGGAAACCACGGATGATATTAATACCGATATCTAGGGACTGAAGTTAGTAAATGTACCGTTCCTCTTTTTAACTTCATTTCCTGTCATGCAGCATGGTACTTTGCTTCCGGTCAACCGAGTAACATGATTGTAAGGCTATTGTATTCCAAAATGACTAATGTCTCCCAAAATATTGGTCCTATCGACTCGCCAAGATATTTAATGTGGAGAGGGGACTATTCCTCAGCTGTAGGTATTAAATTGGCCAGTTGAAAATATCTCAATTTCTCAGAACTGTGCAGATACACACACACACACAGACACTCTGAGACCTTCCAGTATTATGATATTTAATTATGCAGATTTATTATCATAAATTATGCAGCTGTTTCCAACCTAGACTGGTCACAAATAAATAGTACTTAATTGAGTGGATGTTGGTTCTAGCAGTATTTCAGTTGTAGGTTCTATGCAGTGCTGTTTATTTACCCGTGGATATAAAGTGGGTGGAGTTTATTTAGCATTACCTTTAAATTGTCTTTACCTTCATTCCTGAAATTGCTGAGAACTTATTTTGGTAGTTAGTAATTTGGTCTGTTACTGTTTGTGTTGTCCTGTACGTGGTTCCTCTAACTGTTTTATGTTTTGTATTCTCTCCCTCCATCCCTCTGTGTCATCCAGATGAGTTCAAGTCCTTCCTGAAGAGGCTGCCCTCCACTCATTTCCTGCCCATCAGCAGTGTGCATCTCCTGTGGGGCAGTGACTGGGACCTTCAGGCCCGATACAGGCTCCTCCAGAGCTCCCTCGAGATCCAGCGGCTCAAGATCCAGCGAACCGCCCGCAAGCTCTTTGGCCTCAGCATCCGCTGTCACCACAACCCCAACCACCAGATGCCTAGGGAGAGGTGGGTAGGAATTTAGCATCGACCTTGTGATGGAAAATAGATAAAGCTTATCCCAGAACATACAGCAAAGGTCCTTCTTTGTGATACACATTTTCTTTTTTTAAAGTACTACAAAAACGGATTCAGTTTCATCCCACTGGAGTGACATCTTTCAGGGAGACTTCTCCTTTATGATGATGTAGGGTACAGGTGTCAAACATGTGGCCTGTGGGCCAAAACCAGCCCTCCAAAGGTTCCAATCTGGCCCATGGCATGATAGCATCAAGTGTTAAAATTACACTGAAGATATTAACAGTCAAGGGTGTTGAACTCATTTTAGTTCAGGGGCCACATTCAGCCCAAAGTGATCTAAAGTCAAATAATAACATAAAAACTCTTTAACAATCAAATCGGAGCAACCTGAAAATGTAGTGCAATTTTAACAACATTCTGGCTGTTAGTCAATGTTTGTGCATTTGTTGATCCGATCTGTAAGTTGTGTTAATAAGCTGCTGAATAAGCTTCTTATATTACTTCCAAATTCTAAATTTCAACAATATTCTGCCTGTTACCAAATGTTTGTGTAACATTCTGTGTAATGCACATGTACAAATGATAAGTTGAGACATAATATTAAAAAAATCATTTATTTTTCTTAAGAAATTTTAGTTTTTTTCTGGTTATTCACATCTCTTTGTGAAAGGATTGTTACCTCTGCCAAGAAGGTTATGTTTTTGTCGGCATTGGTTTGTCTGTCTGTCTGTCCGTGTGCAAAATAAGTCAAAAAGTTATGGACGGATTTGGATGAAAATTTCAGGAAATATTGATACTGGCACAAGGAATAAATGATTAAATGTTGGCGGTGATCGGGGGTGGGGGGTGGGGCACTGATCTGCCTTGGCGGAGGGCTGCGCTCACCGAGTGCTTTTCTAGAAAAGAGAGCGCAGACCTCCGCCAAGGCAGATCAGTGCCCCACCCCCCACCCCCACCCCCGATCACCGCCAACATTTAATCATTTGTTCCTTGTGCCAGTATCAATATTTCCTGAAATTTTCATCCAAATCCGTCCATAACTTTTTAAGTTATCTTGCACATGGACAGACAGACAAAACCGGGGGGGCGCTTATCTGCCTTGGCGGAGGTCTGCGCTCTCCGAGTGCTTTTCTAGTTTATAAATGCAAATATGTTCATAATTTAATGTTTTTAATTGAACTAAAACAAAGAGAAAAACTTGGAGCGGTCATTATTTATAAGTTATTATGCTATTATTTTAATGGTTGGCCCGTTGAGATTAAAATGGGCTGGATGTGGCCCCTGGACTAAAATCAGTTTGACACCCCTGATGTAGGAGGTTTGATTTTGATTGCTGCCACTTGGAGCATGAACAGAAACAATATCATCCATTATATATTTCAACTTATGGTTCTGTTGTTCCTGTCCATCAAGTCAACTTAGTGCTGAGGCTTGCACATGCCCAGAGCCCTCCTGCTCACTCTTGTATTTCACGCAGCAGTCTGAAGGAAAAAGTGAAGCTGTGGGAGTTTTCTTGATAGGTCATTGCACACATCTGTCACCACCTACTGCTGCTGCAGCTTAAGAGCTTTGCTGCAGATGTGCCGTGATGTCAGCGCTTGCCTGAGATGCCAGGAATTTCCCCCATTCGCATCAGAAAACACTATGCAAAATATGCAAAGTTCCCAACTGCCACTTGAAACACCCCGAAATCTGTTCTGTGTGGGGGAATGTTACTGTATAAATGGAAACAGAGTCTGTAAAATATTAATTTAAGTGGTCTAAAAATGAGCAGTTGTCAACTGTCACCGACAGAAAAGAAACACACCCACATTTGCGTGTGAGAGCTGGCAAAGGTTTGTTCTGAAGTGTTATCAAAGAGCTGCAGTATGCGCTTCCTCTTCCATGGAGTGTGCATCAAGGGCGTCTGATGGCACTGGAAATAAGAGCACCCTGTTTGTTTGCTTGCTAGTGTGAGACAGCTTTGCATCAGATGGAGGATTTATTTGTTTTCATCACCTCTGTGTGTGGTTGTGTCGGCACACAAACATGGATGAGTGCATCGAGCTATCAGGGCTCCAAATCAATTTTCTTACCACTATCTATACCTTTATTTTTACATATCTATTGTTTCGATGTGTCTTTATTTTACCAGAACCACCTTCTGTGTGATAAAATATCCAATTGAATCAACCCCTGCAGCCTTGCAAAATAACACAAAAATCCCTCATTGTAGCTCATGTCTGGATTGTTTTAAGCATTTTAGTTCCATTGAAAAATGAAAAAAAAAAGTTATTGTACATCAGTAGATTTTTCAGGTATTTGTACTTTCTGTTCATTTTCTGACAAATTTGTACTTTATTCACTACATTTTGCCACAGATATCTGCCCATCTTCATCCTAACATTTCCCTAACAGGCTTGTTACTTTCTTTTTAATGAATTCAAGTATATTATTTATATTTTGCATCATCGCGCTCCCTCCTATCATCAACCAGGCTGGAATGGTAGCACAGACAGACCGGGCAGTACAGTGCATATCATACATTATAGACGTAGCAACAGAAAAGACAAGAAAAAATACGACGATAGAGGAAGACGTGGCCATGAAGATGAAGCATCATCTGTTTAACCCTTAAAGACCCTATATATTATTATTATTATTATTATTATCATTATTATTATTATTATTATTATTATTATTATTATTATCATCTATGCTGGCATTAACTATTATTGTAACAACTTCTAAATGACTTTTTGTCTTCCCCAAGTAATTTATCATTATTTATTAGAAAGATATCTTCTGCATTTTGCAATCAGATATTTTCCTATATTTAATTCACTGATCTTGTAGTTGTTCATGAAAGCTCAGAGTAAATTTAAAGGTTAATAGATCAAATCAGAAAAATAAGAGGCAAAGTAAAATCTATCATTAACTGAACATAAAAACAAGGTGGTGAATCAATGTTGTAGAAGACGACAGAGTTTCCACTGTAACTACAAAGCCTCTGAATGTCCAAATGAGTAATATCTGATGACCATGAAAAGATGACAAACTGCATTTTACAGCAATTACTTACATGTATTGATAGGATTAGTGGATCAGCAGGTATTAAACAGTTTAGATCAGTAGCTGTTTTGGTCGATGGTGGTTGTTTGGGTCTTTGAGGGTTAATGAAAGTCTGAGACCAGTAAGTGGATGATGTGAGGTTGTGTAAGTTTGCACAAAAACAGCCATTAGAAGTGTAGAAACTATTTTTACTTTTACTCATTTCCGTAAAGGACATATATGACTTTAACCACTTGTACAGAAGGGGTGATTATTCTGTGGAAACGTGGCAGAAGCTTCACATGATCAACGTCATACACACCAACCTGCTTACTCTGTCGACTCTGGAACATTCTAATGTAACAAAAACCTACGTTTCACTTTTACATGATTATACACTAATGCAGCAATTCTCAACTGGTGGGTCGCAACCAAAAAGTGGGACTGTAAACCCGTTTTCAGAGGATCGCAGGCCTTTGTCTGGGCAAAAAATAATGTTAAGAAACCAATCCTATGTTTTATTTTTTTATGGAGTTTAGCACTGTCTATTCAATATAATATAGGTGGCGGTAATGTGCTGTAATGCTAATTAACTCCAGACATTTCACAGCATAACAGAAGACCCAACAGTTTCTTTTCAAATCATGACGAAACTCACGTATAACGACGACTACATCAGATATAGTTTTAGTTACACTGAGGACAAAAAACTCAGTGTGTTTAATTCTTGAATAAGTGACTGAATGTACGTTTAATTTTAACTAAGTGCACATTTTAGTTTTTGGTTAAAATGTAACTAATTTAGTGTTAAAGGAAATATTTCCGTATTCAACATCACCACCTGCTGGTAAGTTTAGTTATCATTAAGCTTTTCTTTTGTGTTTTCATACTGTGATATTCTGTATTATCTCAGGTTTAAAACACATCATGTTTTTATTAACATATTTGAGAAGTTTAACTGTTATTAATTTGGGTCGTGACTTGTCATTGAGGGATGATAGTGGGTCCCGAAGCCAGACCAGGTGAGAACCACTGCACTAATGAATACAGCTGTGATCAGTATATCCTCCTACAGTAAATCTGCTTAAATCTTACCCACTGGAACTTCAGATTTCTAGCTGTGAGTCTTCTGTTCTTGTTGTCACCTGCTATATTTTATCTGTACCAGGTTCAGGTTACATTAACCTCTTTCTGCCGTTTCCCATGACCCCCATTTCAAAAGAAATTGTCCTCTATCACCAACAGGGTCTCCCTTGTGTCTCTTTTCAGTAGCTTATTGAAGCTGATCAGAGGAAAAGGTGAGTTGTGTCCATACAGCATCAGCCCCAGTGGTTTTGAGGTGTATGGCTCTTCTAACCACCTCAGGGAGGCCTTCCAGCACATCTTCAGCCTGTCACCAACACTGCACAGGGAGCTGATGATGAAAAAAACATCTTCTCTGGCCCCAGTGGCAAAGACTGGGCACACCAGGGATCTGAATAACAGCGGGCCAGATCCCTTGTGGGAGAATATCTGGACTCAGTCCATTCCATACGTCAGGCCGATCTGGTTTGGAAGCTCAGCGCTGTCCGCTACCTGCCGCTCTGTGCATATTCCCGACTGGAGACACTGTGAGAATCATGTTCATTCACTTGTCCAGCGAGCTCAACACCTTCCAGACTTTTCTCCTGGGGTAAATCCCTTGTGGGCGTCTGGATCACAGATTACTCACTGGCACACAACAGTTTTTGACACTACACAGTTCTGCATCAGATCAGCTGGTGAAAAACACAGTGGACTGAAATATCATACTTCCTCATTAACCTTTACCTTAGATGTGAACAAAACCCAGGCACACGCTTTTTTTTAACCCATAAAGACCCAGTGCTACTTTTGTGGCAGTCCCAATATATTTTTTTCTCCATGTTGAACTTTTCTTGAGTGATTTATCTTCATTAATTCTAATATTATACTCTGTATTTGGTATTTTTTCAGTGAAAATCTGGTATTTTCTTATATTTAATTCACTGATCATGTAGATCTTCATAAAAGCTCATATTATAACAGAATCTGAGTGACAAAAAAAAAAGACCTGAGATTTGCATTATTGCATTGCTGTTTTCTGACAGGTTCTATGGCAGACATTTGATAGCATTATCTGTCAAATGATACATGTAAATGATACCAGATCAGTATTAATTAGTATCGTATCATCACCTCTTGTTCCTATGTAACAGAAAAACCTGAACAAAAAGTGACTTTTGCAGTAAAATATATTAATAACTGAACATAAACCCAGTGTGTCCATCCACTATCACTGATCCAACTCTATGGGTTTTACTGGTGAATCAATGTTGTAGAAGATGATGGTGTTTCCACATTCAATACGTCCAAATGGGTCATGTCTGATGACCATGAAAAGATGACAAACTGCATTTAACACCAATTATTTCAACGTACGTTTAGATCAGTAGATGCTTTTGGTTATAGGTGGATGTTTATGGGTTAATTATTCACTGAAGGAGGCGTATAAGCATCTGGCAGCTGAGCCTTTAAAACAGGTCATGTACAGAAGAATAAAAGAAAAGAATACAGTGTATTTGGGGCTAAAGTGAACTACAAACACTTTATTCAGGTGCTACTTAAGCCTTGTAGGCCACAGTGCTTTGCAGAGTGTTCAGGATGTATAAGCTCTAGTGGCGGTTGTAGCCAAGGCAACCAACTTTTGAGGACTACTTCAGTGAGGACAATGAGTTTGGAATCAGGAAAATAAATGTTCTTTATGTTTCACACTTGAGTGAACTGCTTCTACTTAATAAACCTGTTGCTGTGCCAGATACTTAGGCAGAGCACAGGAGAAAAAACACATCTAAAACACCAGAGCCTGGGCCAACACTTCAGCCAACACATGCTAACACCGCCTTCCCAACAGGATTGGAAATGAGTGAGGAATGGGGAATGTGTGACTGAACGCCAGGGCTGCCACAATACGGAAAATTGAGTTAATGATTAATTGTAGAAATAAGTGCTATTTTGCATAATTATTCCTGATTCTGTTAATGTTAATCCACACTCCAGAATAAGTCTAATTAGTGAGAAGTTTAACCCATGAAGACCCAGTGCTACTTTTGTGTCAGTTCCCAAACCAAATTTTCCCCATATCTAATCTTTCTTAAGTGATTTATCTCCATTTATTATAATATTATCCTCTGTATTTTGCATTGTATCAGTATAAATCAGGTATTTTCCTATATTTAATTTATTGATCATTAAGATATTCATAAAAGCTGAGATTAAAGTTGTGGGTTATTATATTAAAAACAGAGAAAACTGCTCAAAATGGACTTTTTCAGTAAAATCTATCATGAACTGAACATAAACCTAGCATTTCCATCCACTGTCATTGATCTAACTCAATGGGTTCTACTGGTGAGTCAATGTTGTAGTAGATGATCGTCTTTCCACGTTCACTATGGAGCCTCTGAACGTCCAAATGGGTCATATCTGATGACCATGAAAAGATGAATAACTGTATTTTACACCAATTATTTACATGTATTGATAGGATTATTGGATCAATAGTTATTAAACATTTTAGATTAGAAGATGTTTTGGTCATCAGTTGATGTTTGGATCTTTATGGGTTAAATATGCACATACACTTTATGAAGAAGAATGTTTTAATATATCAAATTACAGCTAGAATGATTTTTGTTCTCTCTAAGTGTTATGGGCTATTTATAATTTTGGTTAATTGTTTTCTGGCAGTAAGAACTGAGAACAAAGCATAATATTAATATTTTACTAAACTTTACTAAAACAAAATATGACCAGAGAAACACATTAATATTAAATATTATTATTATTAAATGCGTTTGTAATATGTTATCCTGCAGGTTTGGGGTTGGCCTGCAGCTGTCTTGCCATGGCTGCTTTGGTTTCTATTGGTACTTCTTTATCAAAGAGACTTAGAACCTCAACAGACTCAGTCAGGTATCACATGTGACGCAGAATGGATGTCTTTTATTTAGGCACTTTAGTATGCATTTAGTATCCATTAAGCATCGTAATGCATTTAAAAACAGCATTTTTTGACGTTTTTTGATGGGCCCTTCATACTTTGCGGTGGGGGGGGGTCAAACATTGACAGATTTTGCTGAAATTTTTTGGGGGGGGCTATTATCATGTTAGAGATTAACTGGTTTAAATAACACCATGATCTGAAGAGAAAAGTGATTTTTGAGACGCCCTACTTGTTACATCCCGAAAAGTATCAATGTAATCAGATAGCAAATGGGTCAGACTTAGATACAGTAGAGATTTAGCTCACCCCGTAATGTATCAGACTGCAATACAGAAGACTTGAGTTTAATTCCTCTTTGAAGTTGCATTTTCAAACGTGGGGGGTGGGATGGGGTGGGACAGTGCCAAGGGCGCCAGTAGGTAAATCCAACATTGCTGTAAGTCTGCCACTGTTACAACGTTCAGAGTGCAGAATTCAGCACTCAATGCACAACTGACACTGAACTAACACAGAACTGAGAAGTCACACGGCACACTGCTGCATCTAACATGTAGCTCCGCCCACCTTCTTCAGCCTCACTGACTGCACAGAGCAAAGAACACCATAAAACAACATACAGAGCATTTACAACAATAATTCCTATTTTATACTATATACTATCACTAATTTGTCATTTCTTCCATCAATTGCCACAGTACTGCGGTGGCAAAATGCACAAAAGAATGAACTGAAGTATACGCCATATATCACCGCAGTACTGTGGCAACAAGAGGATAATGGGTTCACGGAACAGCATCCATGATTGGCTCTAGTACAAATGCTAACATTTGATTGGCTCTGTGGCAATAGACAAACCCATATTTTGTGCCACGGTACTGTGGCAGTAGCCATTGCCTAAACAAATACCCTAAAAATATCACCTAAATATATGTATATATGTATGCATTAGGGTGCAACGGCATCACCTCTGTACTTAAACTATCACCTGTTGTTCTGTTGGGTTTAGTAAATAACTACTGTACATCACCTCCATCTTGTGTCCTTTCATTTGTTCGAGTATTTGGCATCACTCTCCCTTTGCCACTAACAGTCACAAAATCATTAAAAACAGGCCCAGTATATTTTTCAGAGAGCAAGGCATCATGTTTTTGTTTTTTTTTCTTCTTTTTTTATCATCAAGGTTGCTAGGCTAGCGAGTTTATTAAACTCCACTTATAGCAATTCTTCAGCACTAAGTATTTATTTAGTCAGCTCCAACCTGAAGGAGATAGTGTCATGTGTTTGTCTATAGCGTCATGAAAAAAAAAAAGGAGTTCAGATCATCTCCATAGTAACGTCTTCACATCAGAAATAACCCCTCAGATGATAAAACTGAGATCAGAGTGCGAGGATGGGCTGCAGTGCAACAGTGAGTCTGAACAGTTCGAGGTTTTCCTGTCCACATGTACTTGTCATGTGTCTTCTGTGTTTTGATCACCATGTCTCCTCTGTTCTCGTTCAGTTCATCGCAGACATGACTCAGAGCTGCAGCGTCCACTTTGCTTGTTAGTAACTTCTAGTTCAAACGGTGCAGAGCATGTCCGAGAGCTCATTAGTTTTTCCGGTTTTGTTTCTTTATGTTCTGACACTTTTATATCAGTCTTGTCAGTTTCATGTACAGCACATCATCAGAACAGTTTAGGCTCGACATTTTTTTTCTTACATTTAGTAAATTTGTTTCATTAGCATTAGGCTAACTGTAGCCAGTTTGTAGGTCTATTACAGGGGTCGGCAAGCTTTATAATCTAATATAAATCGAATATAATCTAGCCATTTTTTAACTTTAAAAAAAGAAATCTGATCGGAGCCAATACATATACAGTATATATATTCAAACCCATCTCCATTTTACCATATTGCTCTGCTGTAGAGTCTTTGTGACTAGTTTGTTTAACTTTGCTTTTCCATTACAATGATGCAATGCGTAGTGCATTTAAGAAATTCTGAAACTACAATCAGAAGAAAATACAAGATTTCTACTAATTTTTAATGGGGTGTGCTATTTATAAAAAAAAATACATTGTGTAATTGAGAAAAAGCTCCACTTTCATTTATATAGGGTTACTTTTAAACAAACTACAAACACAAATTGAATATCCTGTATTGAATTTCACCAAAAAAAAAAAAAAAGGAGCATGACATACATTTTGGTTGATATACTGTCAAAAAAACGTTTTACCCTGCGTATAGGCTGCACATTTTTGCAGCTGGACAATAGTAGAATAGATTTATTCCTACCACAATGTTAAAAAGTAATGGTTAGTTCAGTTCATTTCATAATATTCCTTATGTTCGTTGACAAAGCCACAGGGACCCATAGAGAGGCTGAAGGACCACATTTGGCCCCAGAGCCATGGGTTGGAGACTCCTGGTCTATAAGATACTTATAATGGGCCCATGCATTCATTTGTCATAAACTCCAAATTGGATTTTGATGAATAGGCTAAAAAATGAGTGGTTTGTGGTATACCTGAATTTTGTACCTACTTCAGAACAATATGGGAACATACTCTACATGCACAAAAGTACTGGAACATGCTGAACTCAATGCTAACATGAGGCCTGGCAAAAAAAAAACAAAAAAAAAAAAACATCATAATGACAAATGTCAGAATATTCATATATATATATATATATATATATATATACATATATATATTTGCAATAAATGCTCTTATTTTGTCTTGAGGGTGAGTTTTCTTCTACATCTGTACTTCATCTACACTTCTTACAGAGTTTGTTGTTACAAAATTGTATTAAATGTTGGAATTTGATTTTATCACTGTAATAATTTTAACTGTTCTTCTACTAGATTTCTGAAATATTTGTCATGTTCTGACTGTCATTAATCATTTTAGACCACAGGTAACTGTCCAATTTCTTCAACAATCAGCTATTAACTTTAAAAGAATAGTTATTTAGCATTTATGGTGACAGTTACTGGCAACAGCTGAACATTTTTATCTTTTTAATATGTCATCGTGATTGGAAAAGTCCACACACTGTAGGTGTGATGTGTCCCAATATTCTTGTCCATATAATGTACGCCATGTTTCACCATTCTGCCAAAATGTATTACAATATATATTTTTTTGTCCATATCACCCAGCCTTAGAATAAATACAACAATGTACATATATCCATTCTTATATTCACTTCTGTGTATATGTCATAACTGGTATGCATTGTTTATTGGTTTGTTAAAGTCAGGCTTCATTACTGCTTGGAACAGTTTTATTGTGTCTCAGAAAATTAATAATTCTGAGTAATATTCCCCAAATGAATTGAATTCCCTACACCATATTTACCATATGCATGCTGAAAGTGCAGACATAACGCTGAATGTGAGTTAATCTACAATGTGTTCCGAGCTACGTTAAAAATAGACATATGTAAATTACAAATGCAAAACAGAACAAGTCCAAGTACAAAGGAAATCATTTATTACCAAGTGCATCTACTGTGACAGAACTGTTCTAAAACAAAGCTGAAACTTTAAATTGATGGTTGGTTTTCAGTGACATGTTCGACAGCCCTGTGCTTTATGTAAATGTTAAGGTTGTGTGTTTGTGTATTTCCAATCTAAAACCAAAAACAACAAAGAAAAACTAAGAAAGAAAAAAATATATGGAAAAGGAGCGGGGTTAAGTGCAACTTACATACATCTGACCCCACAAAATAACCTGTAAATTAATACACACATCAAAAATAAACTCTATCCAAGTCTACATACATAATACATTGTATATCATAATACATGATAAAGGTCAGTGAGTAAACACGTCAGCTACGAACTACAGGAATAAAAGCACATATATCACCGCCTATGCTGGTCTCTGGCCATAATTACAACAGCTTGTCATCGCCTTATCATTCTGCTAAGTTTACTTCACCACAAGGCATCCATTCATTACAAGCATCATAAATTCCCGCTGTGGACACATACACTTATGGCAAGAACCGTGGAAACCATATAGCTGAACTCTATTGGATTTTCTATTGCATTTCCTGTAATGAGTAGAGCAGCTTGCTTCAAGTAGAATGAACGTAGCATTTTGTCTTGTGCATAAATGATTAATAGCGACAGATATGAGGCAGCATCACTCTCAGCCAAGTCATTTACATATAGGCTATGCATTGGTTTAATTATTCATGTTCGGAGTCAAGCAAATTTACAAATATGAAGGTTCCTTCCATATGATTAATTACTTGGAGCTAATTTCTATTGATTTTGACAGCACTCTGCTTGTGTCTGTAATTAAAGTACTTACTTCTTCTAACAGGCTTTGCTCTTTCATATATTGACCACTTTTGCATTACTTTTAATGCTGCCCACACTTTCACATGAAACCCTAAATTTGTTGCATCTGTGCATCTGCTGCCCTGTTAGTACAGCGTTCCAGTCTGATCTGTCTCTGTGTTTTTTTTGTCATTTTCTTTCCTTTTCCTACACATCACTGTGAGCTGTGATGCATGTAATCTGACTACTAGAGCTGTTCAACACCCTATTATTACAAAAAAACAGTGCATTTTCATTTAACTCATGAAAGAAGCGTTGTTTGTTCCAATGCGTTTTGACTTAATTTCCTAAAGCAAATCTAAGCTGAGCCAATCCTCTCTCTGACACAGATAAAGCCTGAATAAAACTTGCTGCACATTGTATGGAAAATGTTTATTGAGGAAGGCAGTAATGTGATAGAACGTATTCCAGCTCAGTACACTGATACTTCAGCAGTGTTGTATTACTGCAAATAAATTCACAGGGCAGATCATTCTTACTGATTCTGTGTCAAGTTTAATAAAAGACACTGGTGAAACCAATTATCCTCATATGTCACAGATTTATATTTGACACTTCCGTTTACAAAGTTTTGAGAGCAACTCTGTTTGGTATATGCTACAGTTTCCATGAATATTTCACTGTGTTAAATATGTTTTCACCCCTTGGAATCTCTTTCTTTAATCAGTACAAGTTTCATAACAGAAATCGATAATGTCGGTTTCAAATACAAAATACATTATGCATGTACTTTTAACATTTTGATACCTCAGATGTTTATTTTAATTCAACATATGGTGACTCTGACCTTCCCTTCAGCCTTAAAAGACCAGAGCAAGAGGAAGCAGCTCTGCTCAGCTTTCTTTTCACTGAATTAAGTAGTAATTTCTCCTAGATGAAACATGTGTTTGCCTTATTGAGAATAAATACCTACATATATCTACATGGACACATTCGGGGGAATTACAGAAGGGTGTGTGGTGCATAATACACACCAGCATGAGTTTTTCAACTCTGCATAATACATAATTTGGCATTTTATATTCAGATCTTGCACCATTTAATTATGTGCAGTGGATAATTATGTGAGCAGCGCCCTGATAATGTACATATGAAAAGTGTATAAATAGACGCCACTCGAAAATGTAGCTATGAGCAGAAAAGATATCATTTAATTCGGTGACTTCTTTGAATCAGAGTTTTTCATTTTACTTCTATATTAAAAACAAAAAAGTAAACACTCTTTATGATATTAGTACTCCTCTTTTTGTTAATATTACTGTCCGCATCTGCTGGTAAATCAGTGTCTTTACATAGGTCAGACATGTACGATTCAGGGGGATCTTATTGCTGAAATGGAATACAGTATTCATAATTATTTATAGTCTCATGAAAATGAGAAACGTTGTGACAGAGGGAGTCATTTGCTGTTCACAGTGTTCTTGTTATGTTGTCACACTTCAACATGAACTAAACAGACTTTGTAGTGGGAGGCGTTCAGTGGGGCATTAATGTCACTGATTATATCTGACTGTAGACAAAGTCAATACCCCCTTTCTGGGGCGCTGTAAAGGGGGGGGTAAGCATGACAAATCCATGGGAACCAGCATTTCTGGGGGGCCCACAGAGCAGTGGAGGGGGCCCAGTGGATACGGGTCAGAAGTTGTGAACATTTTGTGTAAGGTTTGTTGTATAATAGAGGCAGAGAAGCCGGGAGTCGGACGTTGAAAGCATGTAAGGTTTCACTTTTGCTTCATGCCAGCGTTAGTTATGTTAGTTATGGTCTGCATCCCCCATATATAACTGCTGTCCCTACCCCACGTACATACCCCCACCCCTCCGCTTCAACAAATCGATAAGACACTGAATTTTAAAAAGGGCCCACATCGTTTAGCTTTCATGGGGCCTACGAATGTTAGCGGCACCCCAGCCCCCTTTAAAGGGAAAAAAATCAACAGAATATGAAGCTCCATACCTTCCTTTTGCAGCTCTCTCATCTCAGTCCAAACCAACAGATTAAATATGATGAAAGACAACATGATGCCGTTACACCACTGTGGAAAAGACCATTTTCACTTTTCAAAGCTTCTGTGTCAAGATATGAGGTACAGCAGAAGAGTCGCGTCTGAGAAAATCTTAGAAACCGAACACTTGACTGACCCAGTATACCAGATTTTACCACTAGGTGTCACACTTGCACTCGAAAGAAGAGAAGAAATAAGGCTAGAGCTGCAGCTATTTATTAATCTATTGATTATTTTCTATTGATTTGATTTGATTCAGCATTTATTTGAATAGGCAAAGAAAAAGTTAAAATGCGAAACAGACATGTCTGAAAATGTCAAACAACTTGTCCTTTATTCCAGAACCAAATGAAACAACCACAAAAAGTACAAAAGTAAAAGGACATAGAAAAAAAATATCTATATAGAAATAACATCAATATAGAAATACATATAAAAATATCTATAGATATAAATAACAAACAAGTCAAATGATATCTATAAACAATATGTGCACTGCAGTCTTCTACACATCTGAATCCAACTTGCTAAGAACTGGAAATGGAACTAACATACAACTGAAAAAATAAAGACAAACATTTTTAATGTTCGAGTTAAAGTTGAAATGTTTAAAAGGAGAAAGTGATGGTTCCAAAGTAGAAAAATGAATACATAGAGATTTTATGTCTTTTTTTCCTTGTCTCTTCTTAGCTATGCTCCACATTGTTTGTGTTGATCCTGGTGTCATGTGCGTCACAGTAAGCGTCCGTGTGAAACACAACAGTGGAACCAATGTTTAGCAGCAGGAAAATTAAAGAAACAAAGCTTAGACTATTGTAATCAAATTGAGTCAATTCATAATCAAAATCAATCAAGTTTTTAAAATCAATTTGAGTCGATTAGTCAAGACTGTAGTAACTCCAGTCCACCTGATGCATGTACTACACCTCTAAGGATAATAAATGATCAGTAATGACAAGAGATGGTTGTCGAAACAGGGCCGGTCACACAAGACTAAAGCAGCATTGGAAGCAGGGTCGCCATGACTATTTTCTACACTGTTAACATGTTGTGTCTCCACATTTTTTGTCTTACTCCTAGTGACAGTTTCCAATCAGCCCATTGCCATACTGGAGCAGTTTTAGTCTCTAATGTCTCCTCCCTTGTTGCTCCAAAAACACTTAAACTTTCTAGTTAATGAACATGAAGTTCACCATGTGTGTCTCCCCCCTCCTTCTGTTGATTTTTTTTTTTTTTTCTTTAATTATTTCCAGCTGCAGCTCAGCAGTAAATCTCACCAGACTCTTGCAGTTCTATCAATATGCTTAGAACAAACATATCATGTTCATCATGTTGTCATGGTGCTAATTACTGATGCAAAACTAGTTGGATTTAGCACCGTGATGCCCTCCTAACAGGTTGCTGATGTAGGACACTTTTCAATGTGTCACATCCTGTCATGGTGACAAATGTCGGTTCAGTTAGTTTGAATAAATCAAACCAGTTTAAGCTCTTACAACAAACCAGACCTGGAAACTGATCAAACTCTCCTTAACAGCAACCACTAATTACAGCTGGTAGTCCTGTATTACACCCCACTCCCCCATCTGAAAACACCAGTGATTAGTCAGAGTCCACAGCAGGGAGTGCAATTCTTGTTATCTTTCAGACCGCTTGAAATTGCAAGATTCTGAAAGGTAGTTGCATAATTTTTGCCAAGGCTGCCAAAAAAAAAACCAAAACAAAACAGAACAATAAAACCCTGCAGTTTTAACAAAAAGCATAGGGTGGGCAAAGAAACACTGTAGTGGAGGGAGGGATGGTATTCATATGCCCGCAATCAGCTACTGCACCATGAGATGTCGCTAAAAGTTACACCCTGGACCTTTAACCTATTAAGACCCAAACATCCACCGTCAACCAAAAGCATCTACTGAGTTAAACTGTTTATTTCCTGTTGAGCCACTAATCCTATCAATCCATGTAAATAATTGGTGTAAAGTACAGTTTATCATCTTTTCATGGTCATCAGATATGACCCATTTGGATGTTCAGAGGCTCCGTAGTGAACATGGAATCACCGTCATCTTCTACAACAGCTGTGTCAAACTTACAGTATTCTAGTTCAGGGGCCACATATAGCCTAACTGGATATAAACTGGGCCGAACCAATAAAATAATAAGATAAGAACTTACAAATAATGTCAACTCCAAAGTTTCCTCTATATTTTTGAATGAAAAAAAGTCAAATTCTGTAATGAAAATGTTTACATCTATGAACTGTACTTGAGCATAACATGAAAAAATATGAACCTGAAAATTCTTGAGAAAAATAAGTGCAATGTTAACAATATTATGACTTAATTCATCATTTATACATGTGCATCACGACTTACAGATCACAGTGGATCTACAAATACACAAAACATTTAGTAACAGGCAGAATATTATTAAAATTCACATTTCAGACATTTTTTGTAAAAGGCCAGTCTGTAAATGTAACCATTTTTGTGTAATTTTACTTTTTTTGTTTTTTACACTAAAACAAAGAGGAATATTTGCAGTTTTCATCATTTATGGGTTATTATGATAGTATTTAACTGGTCTGATCTACTTTAGGTTGAATTGACCTAAAATGATTTTAACACCATTGACTGTTAATATCTTCAGTGTAATATTTGCATTTCACAAATTCATCCCATGGCCGGACTGGACCCTTTGGCGAGCTGGTTTTGGCCCCCAGGCCGCATGTTTGACACCACTGATTCACCAGTAAAACCCATGGAGTTGGATCAATGACAGTGGATGGAGACACTTGGTTTATGTTCAGCTGATAATATATTTTGCTGAAAAAGTCAGCTTTTCTTCAGTTTTCTCTGTTATAATAACCATTGAATTTACTCTGAGCTTTTTTTGGAATATCTACAGGACCAGTAAATTAAATTTAGGAAAATACATGATTTTCACAGAAAAAACACAAAATACAGAGGATAATATTACAAGAAATTGTGATAAATCACTTAAAGGTGGGGTAGATGTTTTCCTGGAGCATTTTTTACCATATTGCTTAAAACCCCCTTCACACCCCAATTGCAACCAATTAATAAAATGCTCTAACACAAAAATAAAAAAATGTAGTCATCTGTGGAATGGACAGGACTGAAAAAACACCATCCAATCATTTTACCCGGCCCATCGAAATGATTGAACAGTGATACGTCTATCAAATTCAACTGCCATTTGTCCCTCCCCCCTCTGCGAGTACAATCCAGTATTCTGGAGGTGTGGCTTCGGGGGGAGGTCTGAAGAAAGAAGTTTGGACTTTTGAATTGTGTATTTTCAAAATGTAGCTTGCTTGAACCGTTTTTTCCAGGATCTCCTACCCTATCTTTAAGTAAGGTTAAATATAGACAAAAATTCACTTGGGAACTGTCACAAAAGTTGGGTGTTTATGGGTTAATGAAATCTGCGTCCATCATGGATACTGAGATACTATCCTCTGGTTCTGCTGTCTCCTGTCTACTTTCCGGCCATCTTCATTTGCCAATCTAATTCCAGACACTCTAATTTATGTGAGTGCTTTACTAGCACCCCGTCACTTTATCCCTTCAAGAAGTTTGAGCATAGGTCCGTTGTCCTCTATAGGTGATCTGCACTCGGCTCATTTTTGGATAGGTAGCTCTGGGGCTTTGTGCTCGGAATGCGATGTCATCCATCATAGTTAATGCTTAGGTTCATTAACATGTCAAGCTAACCTTGACCAGCCATCTCTCTGGGATAAAAAAAAAAAAAAAAAAGAAATCAAGATTCAGAATTCACCTCCTAGTCACAGAAGAAGTTCCAGTACTGTCAAGATGACAAGAAAAGATGCCTGGGGGTAAAAGAGGAGACAAGACAGGAATAGCAAATATAGCTTTCCACAGGAGGGAAATAACAGAACTCCTCCTCCTTGAATGGAATAAATGATGCTATTCCCTGACTAACCTGCATGTTTTTATTTATACATTCCTGTCAACCATCTGAGACCACAACAGAGGCCATTGATTTTCTTCGTTTGGTTAATTTTTGTCCCATTCCTATCAATATTACGTACAAGCTCCAGCGGAATAAATCATTGGTTTCACTTTCAATTCATGGATGATGAACTCATGTGTAATTCAAATGGTCATAAGAAGTAATATGGTGAAGGTTCAGCTTCAAAGAAAGAAAAAAAAAGCTGAATATTTTTCACAGTATTATTTCCATACTCCCCTTATCCCTTGTCCACACTAATACAGATATTTTTCTGAGTGAATGTATCCTCCTCATGACCTTAATTTTCAAGACATCTACATCCACACAATGGCTAATCTGACTGAAGCGGACGTAAGTGCATTTCTGTTCAAGTGTAGTAGGTATCTAAAGTTACTGTATATGTTGAAGTTCACCTAAAAATCTTGGTTAGAAATACATTCTTTTCTATATTATTTTGACTTTAGTACAAGTTGTGTGAACACATTACTGCAGGCAATAGACTCACTTCAAGGGATTTATCACCATTTATTATAATATTATCCCCTCTATTTTGCATTTTCCACTGTAAGTCATGTATTCTCCTATATTTAATTTCCTAATTTAATTTAGATATATTTTTCAGAAAATATATCAATAAGTGAACGTAAAAACAAATGTCTGTATCCACTGTCACTGATCCAATTCCACGGATTTTACTGGTGAATCAATGCTGTTTCCATGTTCACTACAGATCCGCTGAACATCCAAATGGGTCATATCTGATGACCATGAAAAGATGACAAATTGCATTTTACAGCAATTATTTACATGTATTGACAGGATTAGTGGATCAACAGGTTTTTAAACATTTTAGTTCAGTAGAAGCTTTTGTTCGCCGGTGGAGGTTTGGGTCTTTATGGGTTAAAAATCTCTACTTAAGTGACCTTAAATGACCTTTATGAGTGGCCCAAAAGTAGAGAAAGACATTCTGTAAATATTCAATTTGTGTGGGCAGGACTTTATCTATCAAATACTGTACATCAGTGTTGGTATCAGTACTTTAAGAAGCTGCACCATGGACCGGTCATTGTTAAACGAGTGATATTTTGCTTTGTTTTTAAATGGAATTACGCATTTTTGAACATTTTCCTGTGGTCTACATAAACTGTAAATGCTCTGGTTGGGTCTGAATTTTTCATGAATTCAACTCCACAGGTCCATCTTCAACCCTATTTCTGAGTAATGACATGAGAAAGGTTGTTTTGAGTGCTGGCCCTTTAAATGCACAATTCAGGCCCTACCCCCTCCAGGTTGTTGGCTGTGCTGCTCTGTCCCGTTCAACCAATAACTGAACATTTCAGGTAATCGGCTCTAAGTTTGGACATATTTTCAGCATGGACTACAACCGCTGCTGCTGATAAACAATTATGGGCCTTGGAGAAATGTCAGAAGTCTTGATCTTACATGTGAAAATGGGACATAATTATTTATAACAATTAAACAAATTAAGCAGATATTAAAACACGTTGTAGAAATCGAAAGGAAATCGATTTTTACCGGAATTAATATAAAGACATCTTTGCAGCACCTGGAGGACTCAAATTCAAACTTTTTGAACTATTAGGGTCCAAATACACAAATAAATGTACCAAAGACTAGTAAAAGTGGGTTTAGCAAAATATGACCCCTTTAATGTTGTATGTTCTGTTCTTAACCTTCTCTTTGTGTCTCTGTCTTCTTGTGTCTCAGGTCTGTGATGCAGTGGCTCAACAGGGTTCAGTCCTTCCTCTACTGTAATGAGAACGGCTTCTGGGGGACGTTCTTGGAGAGCCAAAGGACATGCGTTTGCCACACCGGCGTCACCCTGTGCCAACGACCCATCCCCTGCGTCATAGGCGGCAACAACAGCTGCGCCATGTGCAGCCTGGCCAACATTTCACAATGTGGCTCCTGCAACAAAGGCTACAAGTTGTACCGCGGCCGCTGCGAGCCCCAGAACGTGGACTCAGAACGAAGCGAGCAGTTCATCAGCTTTGAAACAGATCTGGATTTCCAGGACCTGGAGCTCAAATACCTTCTTCAAAAAATGGATTCCCGGCTTTACATACACACTACTTTCATCAGCAACGAGATACGCCTAGAAACCTTCTTTGACCCTCGGTGGCGGAAGCGCATGTCCCTGACACTCAAAAGTAACAAAAACCGAATGGACTACCTCCACATGATAATCGGTCTGTCCATGAAGATCTGCCAGATGCGAAATAGCAGCATCGACCCTATGTTCTTTGTGTACGTCAATCCGTTTAGCGGTAGTCACTCAGAGGGCTGGAGCATGCCGTTTGGTGAACATGGTTATCCTCGCTGGGAGAAGGTGCGACTGCAGAACTCCCAGTGCTTCAACTGGACTCTACTGCTGGGGAACCGGTGGAAGACGTTCTTCGAGACCGTTCACATCTACCTGCGTAGCCGCGCTAAGGTCCCGACCGGCCTTCGTAACGACACGGGACAGGGCCCGGTGGATCTCGCAGACCCTAACAAACGGCAGATCTACATAAAAATATCTGACATCCAAGTGTTCGGCTACAGTTTGCGCTTTAACGCGGACCTGCTGCGTAGCGCCGTGCAGCAGGTCAACCAGTCGTACACGCAAGGAACTCAGTTTTACTCGTCCTCGTCCGTTATGCTCCTTTTGCTGGACATTCGGGATCGGATTAACCGCCTCGCCCCTCCGTCTGCGCCTGGTAAACCACAGCTGGACCTGTTCTCCTGTATGCTAAAGCATCGGCTCAAGCTCAACAACAGCGAGATGATCCGAGTAAATCATGCCTTGGACATGTACAGCACAGAGATACTGAAACAATCAGACCACCTGACTACTAAACTCTGTTGAACCACATTAACATTAAGGACAGAAGCAGAATCACCCAGCAGAAGAACTATGAGGGGATATTACTCTTAATTTCTTTTCTCTTTTTAATTTTTGGACCTTTTTCTGCCTTTTGATGTAATATTAACTTTGTAAGCATAATTCTTAAAAGACAAAAGATGGAAAAATTGCAGTGATGAAAAGCATTTCAGGCAGACCAAGAAGATTACTGGATCCACTACGAAGACTGTATCATATTTGTCCCAGCATGTCTGTCATTCCCTACAAGAACTTAAAAGAGAGACAGAGAAAAAAAAAAAAAAAAGACATTAAATCTATGTACTGGTGAAAAAGAGGCCTTGATTTTACTCTGAGGGATCAAAGGTTGTATCTGAAACTGCCATTCTTTACTGAGAAAAAAACACATTTTTAAAGGAATAACGATGTAACACAAGGGCAGACCAGATATCCTTTATTTCAGCTAACTTGCAAAATATTTCAGACATAATGGACAGTTTAATATTAAAAATGTTTATACATCGTAAGGATTACATAGCCCTAGTGAGTAAGTAGTCAACACATTATAGACTCTTTACTACATTTCCAACCCAAATCTGCGTTGCTCTTTGTAAGTTATGAGGCACTCTGTCATTGTTCTGACACATAAGGCACACAGCAGGGCAGTAATGGATAGTCATGTCAAATAACAAAAGCCAGCTGTTTATATATACATATATATGTGGGAGAGTGTGCGTTTGTGTGCGTGTGCAAGTGTGCGTATACCTCTTTTTGGTTTTCTTTTCTGGCTTGACGCTTCTAGCTGTTTGTTAATTGAATGTGTCATTTAAGACTGACTCCGGTCTGAAGCTGAAACCTCGCATTTGGAGCGCTTCTTCCCGTGTTTGAAATTCAAGCTGTGTTTTTTCCACAAGGCAGTACCTCCTGGTGCGTGAGTGCAATATTGTGATCTGAAGATTTAACAATCAATGCTATTTTGTACAGCTTTGCAAAATGTACATGTCGTGACTGCTGATTTGTGGAGCTTTTCAGCACCAAGAGTAAAATGTAAACATTCATCGTCAGGCACATTTACAAGACAACTTAAAGCCATACACTTCCCTGAGGTAGACATCCCCTAAGACAAAGGTCCACCAGTTGTTCACTAAATACGTACATTATAACATCTTAAAAAAAAAAATGTTCCATTTGTACACTTTTGTTTTTCTCAGTTGATTTCTGATAAGAGCACAGCAAAAAGACAAAGGAAAGCATATGTTGGATAAGAAATGTGTTGTAAAGCCATTGAATTTCTATGTTGTGCCACAGGAAAAAAAAAAGAAGAAATGGTTATATTAAAGCTTAAAATAACTTTTGGCAGTGTTTACTCTAAGCTTTTTATGTCAATGTGTACATTTTCTTTCACTGATTTTCCACCAGTTAATTTTTTAAGTGTTGTTTTCTGCATGTTGCTGGAAACATTTACAGAACTGCTACGTTGGAGTCATCAAACTCCACAATGAAACACTACCTACGTACAGTATGTATTATTGGTAACACTTTGTTTGGGTAATCCAATGCTGAAATATTCATTTTGCTGATGTGGTACATTTGTACCACACACATGCTTATTAAATTAGGATTTAACATAACAGTTCCTTCTTTTCTGTAAAACCTGTTAACCACTCAGCTCCAACAGCGATAGTTTAGTTTGGTTAAATATTAAAAGTACCAGCCCAGATTACGCCCAAATACTTAATTACTTTATCCCACATTCACATGCCGATGTTTTACTTCTGTGTTTTATTAGTTTATGGTTTTCTTCTAACAAAAACACTCATTTTCTTTAGAATAAGGCTTTTTTACAGACGTTAGTGTGAAATTCTCTGATATGTGTATGAGGGGCTAGGAACCGTGAAACAACACAGAAAAGTTCTTACTAAAGCCAAACTTTTAGATCACATTAGTATTGATTCCAATGTTATGTTGGTATGTTATATTTGACATTTTATGAACAGTTAGAGTTTAAAAAGTAAGGTTTAGTATAATGTATAATTGTGATGGATATTTTATGACGACTAAAGGCATTTTCACACCCTGAAAAAGTTTAACCCACTGTTAGTTTTCTTTCTACATTTTCTTTTCCACTGCATTTGACCTGCTTAATTTTGCTCTCATCCAGATTTTGGGAGCAAACTAAACAACTCTGCATGACGTCCTGACACTCACCACGTCTCCCTATTGATAAAACTGGGCCTCATGCATGAACATTTCTTTCTCTTGTTTCAGTACAATGGGCCCATACCTATCCCAGATTTAACACGACTAACTTCAGAGAATCAGATAAAACCTACATAAATGGTAGTGAATGCCTCCTGTGCCACCAGACTGTCAACAACTAAATAAGAAAAGGAAAAAAAAGTTTATATGAAACAAATTTGCTTTTATGACACTAGGTTCCTGCATGATGCCCATTATTTGGTTTATAACGGACATGTTGATCACTGCCTGATCCGTAACAGAAACATACTTTGTTCTGTGCATGTATGAAAATACTTCTTACTGTCACCAGTTTTCAAGTGTTAAGCAATTTATGCCAGTTTCTGGAATTTAATCACTAATTGAATGAATATAAATGCTACCTTTGGTTTTTGTAGATATGAAATATAACAGTCCTTAAAAACACACACACACACACACAGATATATATATATAGGTTTTCAGTCCAGCACCAATTTTTTTTTCCGAATATGGAAATGGTACAAGCTTCCTGGTTGCTACTAATTGACTTCTTTGCACAACATAATACAGAAATGAAAATTCAAGGAAGCAAAAAATAAAAATACACACAAAAAAAGAAAGAGTCATATTCAAAAAGGAGTGAGAAGAAGCATAGCTTATTAGCTGTTACCTCTTTGATTTATCTAATTAACAAAAAAATACAGCTAATCTTTTTCACTAGCACCACAATTTAGGTCCAGCGTGTATTAATCTGATAAGAAATAATTTGCATCACATTTTACTTTGAAATACGGGTGACAGGAAGTATTAATTTTGAAGGAACAGGTTTTAATACAGATCTGATTGCAAACCTTAAGAAGGTTCAGGTCATGTTTCTGTGTTCATTCTTTATTTTTTCATTCTTCTTCAGTCTTCAGTTTGTTTTTCTTCTTCTACAGCCATTTTTAATGGATCCAAAAGTCTGAACTGCCCAAAAAGTGCTTACATGGTAGAAGAATCAAATTATGGAAACAAACAGTTATGGTCACAGTCCAGGGGGAGGTGTCACACATGGAAATCAGATTCAGAATGAAAGTAAAAAGACACCACCCCACCCCCAGGGTTTGTAGACCCAGCTCTGGGCTTTGTGCTGCTACTGTTTAGGTCAGTAGCTCAACAGCTTTCAGACAGTTTGCTGTTAATGCTGCAGCCCTCGTTGTCTCAGCTGCGGATGGGGGAAGGACAGCCCTGTTTTAAAGTTAAGAAGCACAGAGGCCAGTGGGATAAGTGGACAGCTGTACAATAATAGCATGAAGAAAAAATGTCTGTGGTTGAGCTGTTTCAGCCTCAATAGTCATCTATAAATGTAGAAATGAGGAAGAGGATAATTTAATGCAACATGATTCAGCATCAAATTTGGACTATCCAAAGGAACTGTTACCATATTATAACCATAATTATTTTTGTTATTATTATTATTATTATTATTATTATTATTATTATTAAGTGCCTGTTATCTATCCCTTTAACATGTTTAGAGCTGGAGAAAACTTTTAGACGTTACACACAGTGACACTAAATTAGCTTCAGAATTTAAGAATCCATCAGTGTTGATTGAATATACACTTTTCATCTCCTCTTTGAGAACTACGCCTCAACGAGGTTTGTGCATGTGGGGAAAATTAGCCACCAGACGCCGGAGACAAAGGACGACTTTATGGAAAATGGTGGATATTTTTTGGGTCCCCTGTTGTACAATATGTCTGTATATATTAACAGAAACAATGCTCTGCTACAGTAATGATATTATAAAAAAAAAATATATAACAAATAAAAGGGAATATAAAGACTACTTCAAAACAGAAAAAAAATAAAAACAAACAAACAAAAAAAAAAAACAAACAAAAAAAAAAAGCAAGCCCTCCATTTGAGTACATTACACACACAGTACAGGGCATCCATGTCTTATGTGATCTAATTAGGTTCATGAAAATTTCTGACTGTTTTTATATTGTCAAAACACGCTGTACATTCTAATTTTGAACCACTGCAAGGTCCATTAAACAAGCACATTTATTCATATGGCGTTCTGCTACCACGGTGTTGCTTACATGTATCCATGGATATGTGATTCAAGATTTTTACACATAATACCTTGCCTATGTACTTTTTTGCTGTTCTGTTGAGATCATTATATCCGCTTATTTCAAATGAATGTTTCATATAATAATCTATTTCTCATTAAAAGGCTATATTTAATAAGAAGAGCAAGGCTTGTTTGTACCATTTCCCTCAATAAACTGCAAGATCGAGAGCACACGATACATTCCATCTGAGTAAATGATTTAACTATAATACTTCCAAAACACTCCTCATTAGAATTGTTATCTCTTTTGTTGCGTGTTTAGCGTGCTTACTTTTTAACCCTTTAAGCACCAAAGCTACAATATTGTGACAAGCAACATAATTGACTTTTTGAAATCTTGATGTCAAATGATGTCTTGATATCAAAGTCTAAAAAAAACCAAAAAACAAAAAAAAACTCTGGCGCCTAAAGGGTTATTTCAGGTTAACTATACAGTAAAAAAAAATGCAGTATCAATATTTCAGAGTCAATCGATTTTAATTTAGATAGAGTATTTTTTAGCTCTATGGAGCATAAACCAGCTCTAACAGTAGAGTTGAAAGTCAAGGTAAAGTTCTGCACAGATGCAGTGTACAATTCAACTCTTCAGAGTGATGATTAGTGTCAGTCTACTGCATTGCATTGTGGGTACTGGATATTTAACTCATTCTGTTCTAGTTTATGTGCAAGGGTTCGGGGGGGGGGGGGGGGGGGGGGTTAATGTTTATTTAGGTTAATGTGCCTGCTTTACAATGTTTATTGGCCTTTTTATGTTTCGTTGTTTTTTTTATGTGACACCATTAGTCAAACCTGTTGGTAGAAAAATACATTACCTGATTGTCGCCATGAAACTGTCCTTGAATGTCATGGGAGGTGGCCTTAGAAAATAGAAATATTTCCTGGAGTGGATACAAAGTGATGAGGAAAAAAACACCACAGAGAAAAGATATTAACACATTATAAAGTCATTTTTAAACTAAATTTGGAGTAAAAATAACTCTATAAAGAGTTAACATATTACTCTCAAGTGTGAAAACACCACAGGGTTAAATATTTGTACGCATTTCATTGTTAATTTTGACACTGAATTGAGTAGAATTCATTCATTCATTCATTTTCTGAACCTGCTTTATCCTCACTAGGGTCACGGGGGTCGCTTGGAGCCTATCCCAGCTACATAGGGGCGAAGGCGGGGTACACCCTGGACAAGTCGCCAGTTCATCGCAGGGCTGAACATATAGAGACAAACAATCACTCTCACATTCACACCTATGGGCAATTTAGATTAACCAATTAACCTATTAGTGCATGTCTTTGGATGGTGGGAGGAAGCCGGAGTACCCGGAGAGAACCCACGCAGACACGGGGAGAACATGCAAACTCCACACAGAAAGGTCCCACCCCCCATCAACTGGTGTTGGAATCGAACCCAGGACCTTCTTGCTGTGAGGCACGAGCGCTAACCACTGCACCACCGTGTCGCCCTTGAGTAGAATTAACTCTGCAAATTTGACGCTGGCCATTGAGTAAATTTTACTCTAATTTTGAGTGGGGCCAAATGGTATCTGAAACAGAGTTAAATTCAACTCTCTAGAAGTTAAACTGACACTCTGTGTAGGTTCTCCATGTGTCCATTAGCACTAGGGTGTATGAAATACTCCAGAATTATTACATAATTATTATTTCCCTTGGATGTTTGGATCTTCCCCTGAGAAAAGTGAAAATTAGTAGACTAAAATTGTTGCTCCATGTGGAATTAGTGTACTGATGGTTTGGATGGATTGGTGGTTTCATTTTCAATAAAAAACATATAAAATGTCACATCAGTTAGGATTACTATTAATACACGGAGCAGATGGCACATCCTCCATAGGTAAAGTCCACTGGGAATGAACTGAACGTCATTAGATGCTGGAAAAATGGCTTCAGTTTTGATGTTCTCAACTGTGGTTTTGCAATAATTTCACTGTTCTACTGCCTCTCTGCTTTACAATGGAAAGCAGAACCCTGGATTTCACATTAAAAGTGAACTACTGCATGAAATGTTAATTTACAAGTGAAGCAGTTTGTTAATCCTTATTTTTCTATATTGCTTTATGAGACAAAGCTCCAGCATCATATGCAAATGTTGAACATCTGCATTAAATCCATATTTGGGCAGCACTACAAACAGGGGCAACAGGACATTTATTACGATTATTAGTAGTAGTAGTAGTATTATGTGTCTAATGTGCAAGTGGGAACTAATTAATATTTAGTGCACTTATAAATCTTATTATTATCTATATTATAAAAGGGAAGTAGACTATGTGTGTGTGTTTGTGTGTGTGTGTCAGGCATCACACAAAATCTGGAAAGAGCTGACTGCTGCAGTTTGATAGATTTACGCTTTTTTGGTCAAGGAAGAGACTAGCAAAAACGGCAACTTGATAGGACCAATATTTTGGGAGAGATTAGTAATTTGGGAACACAATACCTTACAATCACATTGCTATGCCCATGATAGTTGACAGGAAGAGCAGTACCATGGTGTATGATGGGAAATTAAGTTAAAAACAGGAACGACACATTGACTAACTTCAGTCCCTAATACATTAATTGTCATTTAAATCTTGAAGAATGATTTATCAC
Source organism: Sphaeramia orbicularis (assembly GCF_902148855.1). Lineage (NCBI taxonomy): Eukaryota > Metazoa > Chordata > Actinopteri > Kurtiformes > Apogonidae > Sphaeramia > Sphaeramia orbicularis. The sequence goes on along the minus strand of NC_043968.1, from coordinate 70,670,675 downwards.
ACAATTTTTATCGGTGGTGGTTCCCCATGGGTCAAGGCCCTAGTACTATATATACTGTATAACAGGGGGTCAAATTCATCTTAGTTCAGGGCCCATGAACAGCCCTGTTGATGTCAAGTGACTGGACCGGTAAAATAATAGCATAATAGCATCTAAATAATGAGTACTCCAAATGTATCTTTTCATTTTAGTGCAAAAGAAGTAAAATTGCATTATGTGCCATTATGTTGACATTTACAAACTATCTTTTCACAAAAAAGTGAATAACCTGAACAACCTGGCATTTACAAGGATATTATACCTTACCTTGATATTTATATGTGCATTAGAGATCACACTGGATCTACAAATGCAGGAAGCATTTAGTAACAGGCAGAATACTGTAAAATTTTTGACACTGGAATTTGAAACTATAATAAATTTGACACCCTTAACTGTTAATATCTTCATTGTAATTTCTGCACTTTGCAAATTCATCCTGTGGGCCAGATTGGACCTTTTAGTGGGCCAGTTTTGGCCTGCGGGCCATATGTTTGACACCCCTGTATAAAGTCTGATGTACTCGTCCTTGACCCAAAGAACATACATACAAATCGTACACTAAACAAAACAAAATCATCTGGAATGCTTTTTTTTTCTGCGAGATTCAACAAATACTATAAAAATGTAGACAATTTTCCACTTATTTTCAAGGGAGAGACATCATGTAAATGTTCAAACCCACACATACTTTAAAGTTACATTACAAGATTCAAGAATGTTTATTGTCCTTAATGTGCACATAATTTTTTTTTTTCTTAGAGGTAGGTCTGGGCTAGATACAATAAAAGGAGAAAATATAATATAAAAACACTCCAGAATATGTACATCAATATGAGAGACACTAAAGAATTAGTGTATCAAGACTATGTGCAATGTATATAAAAAGAAACGTAAAAAAAATATAGTATGTACTAGGGCTGGGCGATAAATCAAATTAATTCGATTAATTCGCCTTTTTAAAAATAGACGATTTGAAAAAATGCAAAATCGCAAAATCGAGGCGAGCTAAAATAAACAACTATACAGATTCGTCTCCAGCCCTTCATGACTTGAGCACTGGCGTTTGGTTCCGCCTCTTACGCCTTTCCGCCAAAACAATCACGCCCCCGCCATGGCGGACACAACACAAGCCGAAGAGTTGGTAGCTAGAAAAGGGACTCATGTTACGTCGATTATATGGAAATGGTTCGGATTTGACAAGACCGACGCAGAGCAAACTACAGTCGTGTGCAAGGTTTGCAGAAGTAAGGTGAAAACGAAGAGTAGCAGCACAACTAACCTCTTTCAGCACCTCCGGCAGAGACACCCTAAAGAATGGGAAGAGTGCTCGCAGCTGCGGGAGTGCAGCGTAGCTAGCACTAGCCATGGCAAACACGCCGCAAAGAAACAACAAACTTTAGCCACATCATTTTCTTGTGCCGTGCCATATAAGTCAGGGGCACGATGGATTAAAATCGATTAAAATCGTACTCGTCCAAGATGACCAAAAAAATCGAGATTTTATTTTTTGGCCATGTCGCCCAGCCCTAGTATGTACAGTCCAGTGCAGTAACAGTGCAAACAGTATGTGCTGTTTGGATGCAATTGTGTGCTATATTGTGTGCAATAAGGTACTAATGTGCAAATGAATCACAGTCCCAGAGACTTGGAGAGTGGAGCTCAGTGTAGGACACAGTTCAGTATGCATTACAGTATTATGCATTAGAAATAGACTTCAGCAGGCTCACTGTATCTCAGTACCTAAGACACTGCTATGTCAACCTTCATTCTGACAATAAAGGATGTTTTTTTTCTGATCTAATGAAAACTACAGTTACCCAGAAACCCCTTCCTGCATATTCAGCCTACATCCAACTATAAAAACTAGGCCACGGTCCGTCACTGGCGTCCTACCAGCCCACTCTGCCAGCTCCGTTGATTGGACTGATCGGTCATGCCAGAGGTCAGGACTTTCCCATAAACTGGAGCCCAGGTGTCTGTAGCGGCGTCCCACCTGGACACCCCTCTGCCACGGCCAGAGGGCAGTTAACCAGTCAGCACATTCAGGGAAAGAGCTAAGGCACAGGTGTCAAACATGCGGCCTGGGGGCCAAATCCGGCCCGCCAAAGGGTCCAATCTGGCCCGCAGGAGGAATTTGTGAAATGCAAAAATTACACTGAAGACATTAACATTCAGTGGTGTCAAAATCATTTTAATTCAGGTTCCACAGACAGACACATACACTCCGATTACAGTTACAGTTCTTAGATTTCAAGTAGGTCAGACCAGTAAAATATTGTCATAATTACCTATAAATAATGACAACTCCAAATTTTCTCTTTGTTTTTTGGTGTAAAAAAGAAAAACTACATGAAAATGTTTACATTACCAAACTATACTTTTATAAAAAATGTGAATAACCTGAACAAATATGAACAAACGGAAATGTCTTAAGAAAAGTAAATGCAATTTTACCAATATTCTGCCTGTTACTAAATGTTATGTGTGATTGTAATGCACATGTGTAAATGAGAAACTGATAAATCGTGGCATAATGTTGTTAAAATTACACTTGTTTTTCTTAAGACAATTCAAGTTGTTCATGTTATTCAGATTTTTAAGGAAACTTTGTAGATGTAAACCTGATCACAATATAATTTTACTTTTTTTACTGTTATTATTTTACTGGTCCGGCTCACTACAGATCAAATTGGGCTGAATGTGGCTCCTGAACTAAAATGAGTTTGACACCCCTGAACTAGGGGGAATCAGCATGATATTACTGAATTTGTACTTTTTTAAACATATTTTTTTTTAACAAGCGTATAGTTTTTTCATAATGCAAGATAACCAGAAGTGCCTCGAATTCCCCCTCAATCTTAACCCATGAAGACCCAGTGTTATTTTTGTGGCAGTTCCCAAATTATTTTTTCTCTCTACTTAACCTTTCTTAGTGATTCATCATCAGTCATCATAATATTCATATTATTATACTTATATACACATACATATATAATATATTGGTATCATGTATTTTCCCATATTTAATTCAGTGATTATGTAGATGTTCGAAAACCTCAGATTAAAGTTGACAGTTATTTTTCAGAAATAGAGAAAGCTGAAGAAAAGAGTGACTTCTTCATCAAAATCTGTCATTAACTGAACATAAAACAAGTGTCTCCATCTACTGTCATTTATCAAAATTAGGGATGCACCGATACCGATACGAGTATCAGCATCGGCTCCGATACTCAGTGTGTGTACTCGTAAAAGACATCCAATACAAATGCATCGATACCACTTACGGCCGTGTGACATTCACAGTTCAGTGCAGCAGGTACGCGGCAGTGGAATAATGTGTGGGGAGTGTGAAGAGTGTGGAGATTTTTCAAAATAAATGACGGTGATAAAAGTGCAAGTAACGTGAAAGACACAGACAGATACAGACGCAGCGTTATGTCTGTCCTCTGCGTACATTCCATCCGTTTACCAGGTGCTCGCGGATGCGTAAATAGAATGAGAATACCAGTGGGTGTACGGAGCGGTGCACACCGTGCCGCCAACAGAAGTGAAAACGAAACTTATCACTCATTTCTCTTTTCTCTACCTGCTGAAGCTAAGCTTTTAAACCTTACCAGTGAAAACGCTGCAATATTAGTATCACATTAGTGTTGCCTCTGTTGTCTCCATGTTTGTTATTACTGACTTTCTTCTTCTTCTCAAAAAACTTTACTCTTCTTCGTGGTATTTGTCCAGTATGGTTAATTAAGAGCGGCGCCCCCTGGTGGATTAATTGAGAAACGCTCATTCCAACTCATTAAATGTCAGTATCAGCACTTTTTTCCAGTCAGACTAATGATAACGACAATAAAGCACATTTACAAAAGGAACTAAGAACTGGAATGGGATTATTAAGTACTCGTATCGGTACTCAGTATCGGCAAGTACTCAAATGTAAGTACTCGTACTCGTACTCAGTCTGGAAAAAAGTGGTACCAGTACATCCCTAACTAAAATCCTTAGATTTCACTGGTAAAACAAGAAGTAGAAGATGACGGTGTTTCCACATTCAGTACAGAGCCTCTGAATGTCCAAATGGGTCATATCTGATGACCGTGAAAAGATGACAAACTGCATTTTACCCCAATTATTTACATGTATTGATAGGATTAGTGGATCAACAGGTACTAAACAGTTTAGATCAGTAGATGGTTTTGGTGGTGATTGTTTGGGTCTTTATGGGTTAATACACAGAAAGAAGGTCCTGGGTTCAATTCCACTCATGGGTGTCAATATGGGACTGAAATTTGTTTGGTCTGTTTATGTCAGCCCTGTGATTGGCTGGTGACAGGTCCAGGGTGAACCCCGCCTTCACCCATCACCATCACCCACTGCCACCCTCTCAAGGACCAAATTGTTTGTTTTTTTTAAATGAATCAATGATTGAACCATAATACCACCATTTGATGTTACTTTCAGTGGGCAGTTAGATCCAGTGACTCTCTAATCAGTTAAATCTGATAAGCTGTTGAAAGTATCTGAAACTCCTACAGACCTCATTAGGATTTGGGTAAAAATGATTACTGGACCTCAACTGCTCAATGAGTGAACAAAGAATCATTTTATTTAACCGTCATTTGAAGATTTTTTTTTAACATCCTGGCAAATCACTGGTACTGAATCAAACATTTCCAACAAAAATTAAAGGTTGTAAGTGTTAATGCAACAAAATAATGCTCGGTATGTTCTCGAGAAATTAAACGGCTCCAAAAAAATCAGTGGTGTGAAGGTACTTTTTATCACAAGGGGCTGGTAGTTTTTATTGTCTCCAAATCAAGAATTCTAACAGTACATTTTGGACTCCACTGTGTGCCTTTGTTCGTCATCTCCTGTAGAGCTAATTGAATAACTGAATAGCTGCTGTAATCTAACCATCTCAAGTGAGTCACAAAAGGCTGAGTAAAACTGGCCTTCTGTCTATGTCTACCGCTCCAGTACCAACACATCCTCCTACCTCAACAACACAATAGGTAGATATCCTGTCACACACGATGATACACAACGAAATGTATGAGTGCTGGCAAACTGTCTGCTTTAGCACCTCTACCAGATGACGGCTTTACCTCCCAACAGGAGACAAATCTGCAGAAAATGGCAGATGTGTCAGCAGGAGAAATTAAACAAAAACACAGACAACAGTAAAATGTGCATAAATGATTTAGAGCAGCGATTCCCAAACGTTTTTATCTCAGGTATGATGACTGCATCAGATATGGTTTTACCAACACTGAGGACAAAAACCTCAGCGTATTTAATTCTCGAATAAGTGACTGAGTTCACGTTTTTGGCTTTGGTTAAAATGTACCTAATTTAGTGTTAAATAGAATATTTCCATATTTAGCATCACCACCTGCTGGTCAGTATGGTTTACCATTAAACATGTCTTCTGTAGCTTTTCCATTGGACATCTGT